>NW_024342467.1:3637408-3677911 GCF_902729225.1 Pteropus medius | reverse complement strand
TTTTTTTTTTTTTTTTTTTTTTTCTCTAAGTGTGTGTAGAAGCCATTAGAGGATTTTATGCAGGAGAATGATATGATTTCTTTCTCATTTTTAAATTATTACTCTGACTGCAGGGCATAAATTGTGGGGAAAAGAGTGATTAGTTACAAATCTATTATATAAACTGAATAATGATGGTTTCTCGGCCTAAGGGGCAGCAATAGAGATTAAGAGATCACAATTATTTTGGAAGCACAGTTGATAGCACTTGTTGATGGATTGCGTATGGAATGTGCTAGAATCAAGACTTTATTTGCTTTTTTATGTGTTTTCTTTTTTTTTATTTCCTTGCTTGTTTTGATCTTCAGCATCTGGGTAGAACATAGAACCAAGTGGAAATAAGTTTTGGAGTAATATTGAGAATACAATTTTGACCTATTTAGTTTGAGCTGGCCTATTGGAATTCAAGTGAATATGTCAAATAGAAATTTGATACTGAGGAGAGATTCAGAGCCAGAGATATACAGTTATGAGTCAATATAATGTAGTATTGTTTAATGCCAGGGAATTATAAAAGATTTTTTTAGAGAGTGTATAGCTAGAGAAAACTATAGTATTTAAGACTAAGCCTGGGGTCTTGGAATTGGAGGTTAAACAAAGGAGAAGGGCCTTGTAAAGGAGACTGAGCTAAAGTGGTTATTTGATAAGAAGGAGACCAGCAGATTGTGGAGTTCTGAAAAGCAGGAAAAAAAAAAAATTCAATGAGAATGAAATGGTCAACTAATTGTCTGTTGCTGAAAGAGCAAATAATATAAGGAATGATAAAAAGGGATCATTTTCTTAGATAAAATGGAGATCATAGATAACCTTGACAAGTAGTTTCAACAAAGTATCTGGGAAGAAAGCCCAGATGGACTGGATGGAGGAAATACTAGAATCATCATCATGATTCTACATATCTGGAAATCTTTCTAAGGGAAACTGCTTCACATCAAGTCTCTGCAAACAAGAAAGCTTAAGGCAATTCTGATGTGTAACTTACAAACCTGCTCTTCTCCTCCGTGACCAGAGTTGATTGGGTAAAGCTTTGAGGTAGTTTGGTCTACCTTGTATAAAGCTCAATGATAAGAAGCCAGATCAATCACATTCTGTCTCTCTGGTCTGACTTTGAAGTGAAAGATGTAAACAGTCCATGGAAGCCGGATTGTAAAGAGACGCAGAGCAAGGCTTAAGATGGGAGCTTTGATGGGTTCTGAAGCAACTGAAGTCACATAGAGGTACAAGCTATGAGTTACAAAAAAAAGCTATTCAGGACAGAGGAGGAAATAGCTACTTCTTAGCTATAAGACCCATGGTGGCTGGGAGAACAGAGATGAGGAGATTAGCCATAGCTAAATGTCCACAACCTCCTGATCTTAATATCTCTAAGATATCTCAGATTCACAACTAACTCTATTTCCAGTTTTGTTACTTTGGTTCCTGCTCTCTCAACAGGTCTTATGCCCTGGATCCCATAAGCCCTAGCTTATCTTTGTTTGCCACTGTAGCACTTGTATCCTCATGACAAACCTTTAATCCTGGAGATTCCTGAGTGTGTTTCTATTCTATGCAACTAACAGATTCTCACTTATACATGATACTATGTACAAGGAATGGTTTATTAGATGCTTAAAATAAACAAGCCAAATAAACACTGACAAGGCATTCATAAAATTATTGGTTGCTTCAATAAGTGATGTAGAAAATAAAAAGAGAAACTATTAAAGTATTTCTTGGATTTGATGAATATGTATTGATTCATTGAGTTGTTTGCATTGCACTCACTTTACACTGGAAAATAAAAAAGTGCTGAAAAGTAGAAGGCAGATCAGTTGATTATAGCAGGAAGGGATAGAGATACGTTTATTTTTGCTAAGTTTTGTTGTCACTCATCATTGGGAGAAGCTGCTAAATTTAAGTATCATCTAATTATGTGTGTGTTTGGATGAGAGAAAAAGATTTTTTCCAGGGAAATCTCATTATCCAAAACTTAAAAAAAAAAAAAATGAGATGCAGTCAGCTATCTAATCCTTTCTCATTTTATTTTTCCTAAAATATCGGTGGTGTTTTTGCCAGCAGAATTTTTTTCTTCATCTATGTATACTTGACACAAGAAGAGAGAAAATGTGCTATTTCCTCTACCAAAAGAAAAAAAAGAAAGAAACTATATGCTATGGTCAAAGATGAGAAAGATTCTTAATTAAACTTCTCTTTTCTCTTGGCAAAGCAATGAAGCTTTAAAAAGTTCCATTCTAAATCCTGGTAAATTTAAAAGATTATAACATAAAATATAACAAAGAAATTTTCGTAAGAGGTTTTTATAAAGTGCTGAAGGATTCTTAAAGTAAGTCTACCAAGCTTGTATTATGAAAAAGTTGTTGATTAGGATCGTGAAACAAGGCTTCTCAACCTTAAACACATCACAAACATTCTCTTAAGGATGCTAACTATACTCCTGCAGAATACAAAGGAGCTTTTCCCCCACCCAGATATTGTGACCTTGAGCTCCTGCAGGTGAGATCATCATTAAGGGGCCCGATAGCTATAGTGCAACATCAGAGATGACTCTGTGTTCATTTCTGTCACAAACTGTTTGCTAGAGAATCAAAGGAATCCGCAGGAAGTGTAAGTTTGCATAGGGAAAATGGGAACTACCAATATTTGATAGTTTCTTCCCACTCTATAAGTAAACCTCAGAGAAATTATTAAATTGCTTTTCATTTCAACAACAGGGTAACCTAGAGTGAATTCTCCAACACTGAAAGAAGAGAAGCAATAAATAAAACTCTTCCGTATTTACTGTTTCTTGATTATTTTACATATCTCTTCCTTTACCAGACTTCCACATTTCCGGAAATAGAAATGACTATTTTTTCTAAATACCATATGCATTGGGCATAAATAGAATAACAAATCTTAAAGTTAAAAGTGATCTTTAGGTAATTTACTTCAGGGCCGTTACTGGTGCTTCAATCCCGGCCTGCTCATCCAGTTGTTGAAGTCCATATATGAATGCCTTTAATGGAAAAATACTTCTATTTTTAAATTTCTTTCATGAGCCATCTGAATTTTTTTGTAAGTTGTATTCAGACCAAAACAAGATTTCTAATACTACCATACTTTCACTGGTGACACCATTCAAGTTCATTAATGTAGCCATCTGCACAGCTAATATGCCTTCACCAGAGGCTATGACATAAGAAAGGGCTCATACTCACACATATCCGGTTTTGTTTTTACTTCCATAGCCATAAGAAAAGTATAGTAACCTATAAGTAGAGTGACCATATATTCTGTTTTGCCTCAGATAGGAATAACAGGTGTTTTGTTTTGTTTTAATCAGAGTAATTATTATTCATATCCTTTCATTTTGAAAATGACCCCATTTGGACAACACATTATATAGGCTCACACAAACTATAAGAATTATTCATCCTCTTCCAGCTTGGCCTTTGAGCACTCTTTCCAGAGCTTCACCAAATAATCTTCACCTTCACTCTTTCTAAATCTAGCTGAAATACAGAAGTAATTAAATGTAAAACAGCTTTTGAAATGAGTGAATGGTCCAAAGACAATAGGGCAAAATGCTTCATTTTATATAATATGTAATTTTTTATTCCTCTTTTTTTTCCAATTTCTTTATCCTTTCTTCTCTTCTATTCTTCTTTTCCATCTCTTTCTGGGTGTACATACACATGCAGACATGCACAGACTGATAAAGAAAATGTAGTGTGTAGATCTGTCAACAGACATTTAGGTTGTTTCCATATCTTGGCTATCATGAATAATGCTACAATAAATATGAGACAGCAGATATCTCTTTAAGATCTTGATTTCATTTCTTTTGGATAGATATCCCAAAGTTCTTTTTTTTTTTTTTTTTTGCACATTAATACAGCTCTTTCTTTCCATGGGGTAATATAACTAACTATGACTCCACCAATAGTGTACTAAATCTTCCTTTTCCACATTAGGCATTTAGTGGAGAATACAGAAACAGCAATAAAGGCAATAGCCAGTAGCATATGTGCAGGATTACATTCTGAGATCCAATGCAGTGCTGAGTATGGTGACCATTCATATAAGCCATACACACAGTTGCATAATTGAAATTTACTGAGAGAGTAGATCTTGAACATAGAAAGGAAGAACGGAAGGAAGGGAGGGAGGGAGGGAGAGAGAGAAGGAGGGAGGGAGGAAGGGAGAGAAGGGGAAATATTAAAAACAGAAAAGTGAAAAATTAAAGACAGTAACTATGTACAGTGATGGATATATTAGCTTGATTGTGGTCATCCTTTGACGGTGCATGTATATATATATGTAGATATATGTGTATATATATATGTATGTATGTGCATATATATATATATCAAAACATGAAGTAATATACCTTAAATATACACCATTTATATTCGTCAATTATAGCTTAAAGCTGGAAATAAAGAAAAGAGGAAGTTTAAAGGATATAAATAACAGTGAGATCAGATATGGAAAGAAAACCCTGCCTTCAGACAAAGTAGTCTGTGCTCAGAGATCAAGCTGAAGTAACATAACATGAATTTTTGCTACTCATTTGTCTACTATCTCTGCAAAAAGTTTTTAAGGTATATAAACCTAGGACCTACACTTAAGGATCCTGGTTATATTACATTTACCTTATAATTGTTGTACTCCATAAAGAACAGAACCTCAGCAGGGCCAGTTACTTGACATTATTTTGGCTTGTTTGGTTTTTCATTTTTAGAAACACATTGACTTGCTTCCTGATATGCTACTAAGAGGCTAAAAATTATAGGCTTATTTTTTATAAATAAGTGCAGAGCTCAAAGAGTGGCATATTTCCTCTTGATAGTGTAAGGAAAATATACTACAATTAAAAAATTATCTTTAATCATCTAAAACTATAACATAGTTATATATATATAGGTGTATGCACATAAACACACACACACACACATATATGTACACACATATCTGTATGTAACTGTAGATTATATATGTGCATGTGTAACTGTGTATAATTCATACAAACATATATCATATTATTTTAATAATGAATGAGGGAAACCTTGTAAATAAGGGGGAAGAAAAATATTTTCTGAAATGGGAAGAAAGATGATGAGCATGGATGAAAGAGAACCAAGTAGAAATAAAAGGAATTAAATAGAAGTATGTTAAGGTTTATATCATCAATCATCTCAATAAGGAAATAGGAAAATCTTTCACTAAGAGAGGCAAAATTAGGGCTTGATGGAGCTATTTTTTTCTTGTTTAGTAGATGATGATCTGCGACACTGACATAAGAGATCAATGTCCTGTGAGGTTACTGACTGGGCTCACTAGAAGTGTATCTTTGGATGATTGGTTTCATAAAATCATTAGACTGAGCACTTATATTGACTCTATTATTACTTTCCTAATATAAGCATAGCCTTAAATAAATAAGGCCATCACTGTAAATCTCTGGTACCAATAGCCTCAGAGGGATAGAAGGGAGTGACCTTTAGCTTGACTTCCATCTGAGGTCAAATAATGATTGTCAGCTCATGTTTTTCCAGTATTGTGTCAAATTAATAAAAAAAAAATCCATATGAGACTTCAGGAAAATAAAGTTTATTTATTCAGTTATAACTTGTCCATATAGTTTGATCAATAATATCGTTTTTATAGTAAAGAAAAATAAATTTTTATATGATATTCATTTCGATATAGGTTTTAATTATATTACTTTAATTAAGTAATGTAGGATGATATTTTGAACACAGTGAATATCAGTCTTGTTTATTTCAAAATGACTAATTTAGTGTTCTTATAACATTCTTTTATTATTTAAGAACTTTATTGTCCACTTATTATTTTTCAAACTTCATTAAATTTACTTGGGTTCAGTTGTTTACTTATCTTTACATCTAATGCAAACCCCTCAAAATGTAATATATTAGTTTGCTGATGTCTTTACTCCTTAGTTATTTATTCTAAAACTATCCTTTAATTTTGGGTTAAAATTTAATGGGTAAATCTATAATGGTTAAATCTAATTAAAGAAATTATCATTTTTTTTTAAATTCTATACTAATTAGTTGCACATATACAAGTAAGTTACCATTACCATTTAAAGGTAAATCTCAATAGAAAAAAGTCATTTATATACGTTATTATAACGGATAACAATGACTTGAGGGATTCTTCACTAAAGAGTTGATGTTATTTTATTTTATTTGTTACTTGTTTATTAAAAAATAATATTTATGACATTTTCTTTCCTAGAATAAAATGGCCCCTCATTCTTTTAAATCATTAATAGTCCTAGAAAATGAATGTAATTGCATATTCAATAAAATATAAATTGGGAGAACCAATATTGTCCTTGCTTGTTTTTGCCCAGAATGAGAGCCAAAAATTAACATGCTGAACATGCTGGAAAGGGGAATAGCCACAGAGAAGATGATGGCATTTCAGCCATAAATTTTGTAAAGACTAACAATGTTTTTAGCCTATATTTTATATTTAAAATAGCACAATACATTGAAATAATCATTACTTTTCAAAAGTTGTATTCCAGTCTTTGTTCTAGTTGACCTCTAGTCCCTAAATAAGAGCTTAGTCACCTATTTCACTTTAGGATTAATTAAATTAATATTTTATACTTATTTTCAATACTCATTTTTCTCCAAAGGTTTTGAGGAAGCTGGTAAAATAACCATAAATGTCATCCTTCAAACCAAGATACTTTTGAAAGTGGAATGCGTGCTGCTAATAATTGCCCCAGAAATAGAGGCATAAACTTGGACCATGCTACTAAGCAAGCTAGAACAAGTGGTCAACATAACTATATATGAGAATAAAACTTCTTTTTCAGATTTTTGAGCTCTGTTAAACATAGATCACTTTCCATACTGTTCTGTGAGCTCCTTTTCAAAAGGAAGCATCAGTTATGAATGATATATTTTTTAAAACCATCAGTGCAATACCAACCCATTTAATCAAAATTAAAACAGAAGTAAAAAAGTCATATATGTTTGTCTAAATAAAAACACATGTGTATATATGTATGTATATTACATATGGGTAAAAATATATATCTATATCTGTATCTATATGAATATCTATATCTATCATCTAACTAGCTAGCTAGCTTAGAGTGATACAGAGAAAAAGAGCTGAGAATCAAAACCACCCCTGAGTTATAGTTTCATCTGTGCTGCTATGTCATTTTTCACTTCTGTGTCTCAGTATTTTTTCTATTTACAAAAAAGGGAAGGGGGATACCTACACTGTCTTACAGAGTTTTCCTGAAATTGAATTGAAATAGTCATTGAAAAAAAATTATTAAAAAAAAAATTTAGGATATTTTGTATATACTGGAATGATTCTAATCAAAAGGTATTGAAAGTAATGTACTGAATAGAATGATTACTCAGTCTATAAATCCCTGGGTTTCAGGCCCAGGTGAGGTACTAGGAGGCAACCTTATTTAGACAGTAACTCTCGAGCCAACATTATTTGATTAAAAAAACCAAAAACAAAAAACTCTGAAAAACAAAATTCCTTAAAGTTATATGCTTTATTTAAAAATGTATTATTAGAAAAACAGATTTCCCAAAATATGCTGCAAATACTTTGGTAACACAAATGTATAATTAAATAATGTTGAAAATATCTTTGAATATACATTTTTAGCTACGCTCCAGGAAAAAATAGTAGTGATGTCAATAAGCTTATTCTTATCCTTATAATAAGGCTCCCTATGAGAGAAAAATAACTTAAAAAAATAAGATAACTTAATCAAAGTCAGGGTTATTTACAGAATATTGTTTGCCTTAATAATCTGCATTACTTCCAGAATGAAGAAAAACTCGGTGTTCATACCCTAATTAGCAGGAAGTTCAGAAACAAATATGATTTAATTCTGTGTACTTGTATTATTATTTTTTCTCTTTCTATAATAAATTTTAATTTCTACCTTCTCCTTTACTTAACTGAATTCTCTAAAAAATCTTTCACCTTTTTTTGAGGCTGTTGCCTGAGAAAGAGAAAAGTGAAAAAACAAATTGCAAATGAGTTATAGCCCAAAATGTTCAGCAACAAAATACTGCTGTTCCAGATGTAACAACGTTATACTTGTCAAGCATTTCAATAAATAAAATTTCTCCCAAATTCTTTTTTGAGTGCTATTCTAAAGTACTATTTTGGTCTTCCATCACTATGGTTACAAAAATAATAAAAACCACAATAGTAAATTTCAATTTGGTGTTCATTTTCCTTCTAATTATTGTGACTCTCTTGGCACAGACCTTCCACTGATTATATAAGAAGCTTTGTGTGTGGGAGAAACATGTGGCTACTGAAAAAAGGATAAATATCTTATTTAACCCTTGTTCTTATAGTTTCTTTGCAAGATATTAGCTTTCTAAAAGCAATAGAAGCTTCTAAACAGGACCAGAAAATGACAAAACAAAACATAATTTGTAGAGATTTCGCTATCCCTTTTCTCTATGGGCCTTCAGAATATTACATGATTTTTAAATACTGTTAACATCCATTGAATTTTTTCTTATAAAAATCAGTCTTAAAACCTGCATTTGAAAGAAAGAATCAAGTCAATCAACACAGAGGGTAATGTGTGTGTGTGTGTGTGTGTGTGTGTGTGTGTGTACATTATCTCCAGACAGAAATGCACATATGTGGATCTATGTAAAATTATATACCCTCACCCAACTCAAAGACCCATGCATTGAATAAGTCATCATCAGCCTGAGACTTATGTGAAGGTGTTGATCATTTTTAATATACAAAACTGTCTTTCAATACCTCATCGGGGGATTCCTAAGCAATAGCTTTGAGAAATATGATGCCTGGATATAAAATTAGAAATATTAAAACAACTCTTTAGAAAGCTGAGTTTGAGAACTTTGTTCTATGCTTTCTTTTAAATTTCTTAATCAGGTATATCTATCTCTAGAATAATGGTTATCAACTCAGAACAATGTTGTCTGGAGACATTTTAATTATCACAGCTGGGAGGTGGGAGTGGGAGATGTAGCTGCTATTGGCATCTAGTGGGTAGAAGCCAAGGATGCTACTAAATAAACATCCTATGATACACAGGGTAGCCCCCCACAACATAGAAGTATCTTTGTTCCTAAAGTCAATTGTGTGGATGTTGAGAAACCCTGCTCTAGGTTAAGAATAACAAAAGATTTTAATCCTAAGAGTCCACTGTAATTAACAGTGGCTGCTATAGGTCTTTTCTTTTAAGAAAGATTTTGAAGCTATTTTCAATCACAAGGGAAATGATGTTGGTCTTTTAGTGATGCCTGTCATGAGTGAAGGATGAGAACAGGAGGTACATTTTCTATTTGTTTCTTAAACCCTACATATCTTAGAATTCTAATTGCTTGACCTTGATATATCAAATAGCTAAGAATGTAATTGCTTGTTATTTGGTAATTCCTTATCTTCTAGTCATCTTTTCATCTCCATATATTTTGGCAAAGGAAAGTTATCTTGAGACTGAGGAAAAAAGTGTGGAATCCTTTTGAGTTGGGAGGTGCTTTGTCTCACAGCCTACAGGAGTAACCTATTTTCATTCTGAATTCTATTAGGTATCATTTACACACATTTATATCCACCTGAAAGTCTACCATTCTTGTTCACTGTACAGTGTGATATGACAATGAAAACAATGTACTCAAAAATTTAATAGATGCTCATTAGGCCCAATGCTTTGTTTTGTATTTAGGTCACTACTTGTTGTGGTTAGAATTAGTAATTTCTAAATCTGTCTTTAAAAACAAGCACTCTATAATCTCTTCGAGTGTTTCTCTCATTTCAAAAATAACTATATTGAAACAAGCCACTTTCTGTGAATGATCTTTCTGTTTTCAAAGGCATACCGACTAATTTTTTTCACTTTCTAGTTAAATGCTTACTTAATAGTGATGTCAACAGGAAGTTACCACTCATCTTAACTATAATCTGAAGCCTTATTAGGAAACCTCTCTTTACCATATGTCTAAAATCCATACGTCTCTTAGAATGACATATATCCTCACTGGCAGATTACATAAATATACTAAATGCAGATCATCTGAATTTAGTAACTGATCTTTAAAATAAAACTGTGCCAAAAAAAAAAGTCTTCCTCTAAATTTTTAAAATTAAAAGATTATGTGACAAATTTAACTTAACATTTCACATTTTGATCTAAACTCTCTTGTAAGCTATGCCAGTTTTCCAGGACTGCCATAACTAGATGGCCAAAAACAATAGAGATTTATTGTGTCATAGTTCTGGAGCAAAGAAGTTCAAAATCAAGGTGTCAGCAGGACCATGTTCCCTCTGAAACATGTAGGAGAAAATCCTTCTTGCCTCTGTCTAGCTTCTGATGATTTAATAGAAACCCTTGGCATCCCTTGGCTTATCGCTACATTACGCCAGACTCTGACTCTGGTATCACATGGCATTTTCCCCTATGTGTCTCCATGTCTTCTTCTTATAAAAACACTGGTCATATTGGATAAAGGGCCCACCCAACTCCAGTATAACTTCATCTTAACAAATTACATGTGCAGTGACTCTATGCTAAGATCACATTCTAAAGTTTTGAGGGTTGGGATTTCAACAGATCTTTTTAAGGGACACAGTTTAACTCATAGGATAAGCATTTTCCTAAAGAGGTAGAAAACTATAATACTTTTACGTTTTGAGATAAATAAAATGAGATTGCAGACAGAGATGTGATATCATGTACTGGTTAAGAGCACAGGCCCCAGTAGGGTCATTGCATTAATTCTTGAAGGAGATGGTGTTTGCTAACAAAGGAGGAGAAATGTATTCCAGACAGTAAAACAGCAAGTAGGAAGCCACAGAGTTGTAAAATTCATGGAGAATCTGGGGAATGGTGTTCTGCAGAAATAAGGCAAAAAAAATAAAATAAAATAAAATAAAGTGGTTTCAAAAAATAATGAAAAAATTTTATAGAAGAATTTCAAATAATAAATATAGAAGGAATGAGAAAATATTTTAAATATCACCATTAAACACCACAGTGATAACTACTGCAGACAATAGCCACTGATGAATGCTTAATTAGTGACCAAAAGTTTGAGGAACAGGGTTATTTGCATAGCTTCAAAATACCTCCCTGAAATTATTTATTAATTACTGTGGAGTTTTAACATATCTCCAATTTTTTCCCTCCAGGAACTAGAGCTTAATTTAATGACCCTTAAGTGTTAGCTGAACTTAGTGATTCATTTCTAACAAATCTAGTAGGGAAAGGGAAAATATGGAAAGTTAACAGAAGAGAAACCTGGCAGACACCAAGTGATCAAGGATAATATCACCAGCAATATGTCATGTAGATATTATGTACCTCAATATAATGTAATAGAAAAAGTACTTCACTTCTATGTTATTCCTTCCAAGATTCCATAACTCCAGTCTAATCATGAGAAAACATTGGGTAAACCAAAATTATGACCTTTGTTTCAAAAGTGTCAAATTCTTTCATAAAAAAGACTGAGATACTATCACATATTAGAAAATAAAGAGAGATGCCAACAAGATTCAACATGGTACCCTGAACTTATCCTGGAACAGAAAAAGAACATCAATGGAAAAAATAGTCGAAGTCCAAATAAAGTCTAAAGACTGTATACATATTAATTTCTTAATTTCATGGTTTATAAGATAGTCACTTTAGGGAAAGGCAGGTGTGAGGTATACAGAAACTCTTCTGTGCAAACTTTGCAACTCTTCCATAAATCTAACATTACTTAAGACTTGCAGCAATATCAGTATAAGAAGTCAGGGAATCTGTTTCTTCCAAAATAAATGGAAAACTGGAAAAAAATATTTTAAAATATTTATTTCAGGTCTTTCAAGTTTGAACAAATGCAAAGCACATATTGAGAAGTGTTAACACAGGGAATATTGCTAGATATCTGGGTAATAACGGTGGGACTCTGCAGTGTCATCCTTTCTGCCTTTGTCAGCCAATCCCATATCTACCAGCTCAGCAGTTTTTCCTGGGCAGCACTGGCTGGAAAACCTAGCAGTGTTACTGGCAGAGGGTAGGACTGATTTTGAACACAGGGTGAAACCAAATGTCCACTAGTGCTATCAATGAAAGTACCAAAGTTGGTTGGAAACAAATGGGAAAAATTGCAGCTCTACTACCATGAGGTTATGGTCCTAGATAGGGTAAGCAATGGATGACCCATAAATTAGACAGGGAGATCCTGTATAAAGAGAACCTTAGAAGGAGTAGATAAACTCTGCATATATCTTTGACTGATTCAGAAATGATGCACATGCTCATGGAGATTTAAGGGCCGAGCAGAAAGTAAGAGCTGAGATAGGCTTGAAAATTGCTTAAACTTTAAATGTGTTCTTCCACCTACACAAAATCATATTGTTAAAGGGTGGAAGCCTTACAGGCTCAAGGTGTTTGAGCACAATCTCTGACCAAATCATTGGTTGATTACTGATATGCAGATAAAGAAGAGACCTCTAAAAATCTAGGCTTAAAAAAAAATAAGAAAGAGAAGAAAGGAAGGAAGGAAGGAAGGAAGGAAGGAAGGAAGGAAGGAAGGAAGGAAAAAGAAAAGTAAATTGCTGTAAAGAGAATCAGAAGCTGCACACAATGAGGAAGACAAATTTCACAGCTTAAGTACGGGCGGAATACAAAAGCAAACAAACAAACAAAAAAACACAAGTGTTAGGAAAAAATAAATCAAAATCCAGGGTTGCTACAATATAGTAAAGTGATTTTCAACAAAGATTTGATTCACATGAATATATGTTTTAAAAATATGTGGGAAAATATTAAGCCAATAGAAACTGATTCTGAGTGTGTCTAGATGTTGGCTGTATTAAAGATGGTTACATAATAGTTACACAGTAGCTATTATAAATGTTTTAAAAATTAAAGAAAACTATATTAAAATAATTTAAGGATAATATGATGACAATAATTCAAGAAATAGAGAAACTCAATGGCCAGATAGGAAATATAAACAATAACCCAATGAAAAATTGGGGATTGAAAGGTAGAACATCCAAAATAACTCACAACTGGGCACTACTGCAGATATGAGATGGCAGAAGAATAGATCCCCTTTATTTTATGACTCATAGTTCCTTGAAAGCAGCTATGCCAAGTACTTTATCTCATATCGTGCATAATTTTTAACCCTCATCTCATTTTAGGAGGAAGTAGTAGAGAGCATAACAGTAAAATAAGACGACACACACAGTAATAATGACGGCCACCATCAACTAACCAAGAAATAAAAAAATCTACAGGAGTCAAGCTGAGAAGTGTGGAAAATGACGAAGATTTTAAATAGGGAAAATGTAATAACATAGACAATGGTGACTAACAATAATTACAAAATTAATTTTTAAAACATGATTTAATATATTAAATACAAAAGATTTTTATGATCATTTTTAAAAGATGTTTTTAAATTAAAATACTTTTTTCTTTTTTTAGCATTTTATTTTATTATTAGTTTCAAGTATACAGTACATTGGTTAGACATATATATAGTTTATGAAATGAGATCCCTGATTTCTCTATCCTCCCTCTGGCCTTACACCTAACCACTGCATTACTGTTGACTGCATTCTCTATGCTATGCTCCCTATTCCCATGACCTTTGAAGACTTTTTTTCTTTTTTAATTAGGAGAATTAAAGAGTATCAAGGTGAGAATTTCAGGCCATGTCAGGCAGAAAAGTGACATAGTAATAGATTTGCCACTAGTAAACCTTCTCATATTTGCAATATCTGGATCTAATTTTGTCTTGATATAATTTAATGAACTACAATAAAGCAACAAATAGATGAATTAGATATTTTTCATCACTTAATACATGTAGAAACTTTTGTTCATTGGTAAAATGTTAACATCTGAAAAATATGGAAATGTTGGTAGTTATGTATTTTATTTTGCTCTTGTTTTATTTTTCTTTGTTCAGTATTTTAACTTCTAAATGTTTAAAATAAACATTTATGACAATTATTTTTCACTCTAGCTTGTCCTCATACTTAAACTAATTTAATAACACTTTCTGCTATAAAATCAATTTAAATTAATGGCAAATAGATTACTAAATCAATGTCATTTTTACCTTAATTATTTCCATATTAATTGTTTCAGATTGATAATTTACCTCCTTCCTTACATGATTTGCTGTGTCACAGGTGTTGTTTTTTAATCAGTTCTTGTGGTTTTAAAGCCAGTTGCTTAATATCGCATTTCACTTGCATATCCACAGATTCATAGTCTAAAATTATTTTTCATCTCTCTTCTTGAAATTTTGCAGTAAGTGAAAGGTATGTTCACACAAATTTACTCAGACAGTAAGAAGTGTTGAGTCCAGGCACAGATACTGTGCTCCATAAATTCTCACAGGTTGCAGTAATCTTAAGGAGGCTGAAATGATTTCATTTGTCAGGGGCAAGTAGATCTTTGCCTTATTTCCTTTCTAAAAATAAAACTACTTTAGCTTGAGCAAAATGATAAAATAGCAGGCAAATGTGAGATTATTCTGATCAGCTCATTTTTAACAATATTTCAGATATAAGAGACAAGATTCACAGCTTAAGTGGATGAAAGGACACGTTATCAACAATAGCAGATACGAAGTGAAGCCATTTTCAACTAACCCTTCTTGATCATCTGAGAGTACAGTATTTCAGATTTATTTTGTCTCTTCTAATGAGTCTAAAATCTTTCCAGAAAATAATATTAGTCAAGGGATAAAACAAAAAGAGATAAAATATACCAATTGTATGTCATTACTTCAATCGTCATCACCATGTAGTAGATGTGGTACTCATTCACTTCACCACTCATGTATGCAAGAAATAAATCTTACTATTATAAAATTATTTTAAGCTCCTAACCGACTATTGGGGTAGTAAAAATATATTCTCAGTCAATAAAGGGTTCTCTTTTTTTCCAGGTCAGGTCTAATTTCCAGGGTCCTTATCTCATTTCAAAGGACTGAAGAAAAAGGGACTACCTGGTCCTCAATTTTTATCCTTAGTGATATTTGCTAAGGCATTCATTCATTCACTCATCTAGTCCTCAGACATCCATTTTTAGAGTCATAGAGATTTCCCTTATTGACACTGACCAGGAAACTGACGATCCAAAAAATTTTACCCACAATTCTAAGCCCTGGGTGATGGAAATCATGTTGCATTCTCCATGCTATTCTAGGGATTAATTATCCTCTAATTGTGCCTATGATTCTGTCTTCCTGAGCTCAGTTGTGCAGCCAGACTAGATGTCACTACATCCTTGAGAGCAGATAATCCATTTTTCTCTCAGATCCTACAAATCAATATTGGATGTTGCTGCCTCCTCTTGATCACTTTATCATTCTTGAGATTTGTTTTAATAGTATCAGTTTAGAGAATAGGTTCATCTTTAAACCTTAAACCAATAAAATCTACAGTTGAGGATTTAGTCAATTCCACACACACACAAAAAAAACCATGACTCAGAGTAAGTGGAAGGATTATGAAATTAAAATAAGAACAGTGATACGAAAACTGTGGGTGACTACACCAATAAATTGTATAACCTAGAAGAAATGAAAAAAAAAAATTCTTAGAAACATATAACCTACCAAGACTGAATCAAGAAGAAATAGAAAATTTGAACCAATTCCCAGTAAGAAGATTGAATCAGCTATAAAAAAATCTCCCAATGAAAAAACATCCTAGGATAAAATGGATTCACTGGTAAATTTTACAACATTTAAAGAACAATTAACAATTCTTCCCAAACTTTTCTAAAAAACTGAAGAGGAAAGAACACTTCAAACTCATTTTACAAGCCCAGAATTATCCTGATATCAAAGCCAGGAAAGGACACTACAAGAAAATTACAGGCCAATATTTCTGATGAACAAGATACAAACTTTCTCAGTAAAATACTAGCAAATTTAGAAGCACTTAAAAAA
Organism: Pteropus medius; assembly: GCF_902729225.1. Taxonomy (NCBI): domain Eukaryota; kingdom Metazoa; phylum Chordata; class Mammalia; order Chiroptera; family Pteropodidae; genus Pteropus; species Pteropus medius. Next base: position 3,661,907 of record NW_024342467.1, on the reverse strand, counting down.
AAAATTATTCACCATGATCACATGAGATTTATCCCTGAGATGCAAGGATGGATCAGCATATGCAAATCAATAAATGTGATACATCACATTAATAGAATAAAGAAAAAAAATTCCTATAATCATTTTAATAAATGAAGAAGAAGCATTCAACAAGCTATATTACAAAGCTACATACTCCAAACAGTATGGAACTAGCATGTAAAGAGGCACATAGGCCAGTGGAACAGAGCCCAGAAATAAACCCACACATACATGGTTAACAAATATTTGACAAGGGAGCCAAGAATATTTAATGGAGAAGAGACATTCTTTTAAATAAATGGCACCAGAATAATTAAATTACCTAACATGCTGAAGAATGAAACTAGACTCCTACCTTACACTACTCACAAAAATTAACTTGAAATGAATTAAAGACTTAACTGTAATACCAGACACCATAAAACTCCTTGAAGAAAACATAGGAAAAAAACTCCTTGACAGCAATAATTTTTGACTATGACACCTAAAACAGAAGCGACAAAATAATAAATAAAGAAGGAGGACTATATCAAACTAAAAAGCTTGCACAGCAAAAGAAACAACCAATAAAATTTTTAAAAAAACTTACAGAACAGGAAAAAATATTTGTAAACCATATATCTAATAAGGGGTTAATACCTAATATGTAAAAAATAAAACAAAAAAACAACAACAACAACAACAAAAAAGTAATTTAATTAAACAATGGGCAAAGGACCTGGATAGACATTTTTCCAAAGAAAACGTACCAATGGCTAATAGGTACATGAAAAAGTGTTCGACCTCACCAATCACTAGAGAAATGCAAATTAAAACCATAATGAAATGTCACTTTATACCCGTTAGAATGGCTAATATCAAAAATGTAAGAGAGAAATGCTGGCAAGAATGTGGAGAAAGAGAACCTTTGTATACTGTTGTTAGAGTTGAAAATTGGTGCAGCCACTGGGGAAAACATTACAGAGGTTATTCAAAAAATTAAAATAGAACTGCCATAAGACACAGAAATTCCACTTCTGGGAATATATTTGAAGAAAATGAAAACTTTATATTATAGAGATATCTGTACCCCTATGTTCATAGCTGCATTATTTTCAATAGCCAAGACAGGGAAACAATCTAAGTGTCCATCAATGGGTGAATGAATAAAGACAATGTGTTTACATATATATATATAATTATGTGTGTATATAATGAAATATTTTTCAGCCCCCCCAAAAAGAAAAACAGCCTGTCATTTGCAACAACATAGATGGACCTTGAGATCATTATGCTAAGTGAAATAAGGGAGACATATTGTATGAGCTCAAATATATGTGGAATTGAAAACAAACATACAAACAAACAAAAATACAAAAACAAACCAAAAAAACCTGCTAACTCAGAGAAAAAGATCAGATTTGTTGCTACCAAAGGCAGGGGCCCAAGGGATGGGAGACTTGAATGAAGGTGGTCAAAAAGTACAAACTTCCGATTTGAGGTAAATAAGTAAGTGCAGTTGACCCTTGAGCAACATGGGTTTGAAGTGCATGGGTTTATTTATACATGCATTATTTTTAATAAATATACTGTTGGCTATCTTATCCCCAGGTTTTGCATCTACAGAGTCAACCAACTGTGGATCAAAAACAGTATTTTCTACCCAAGGATACAAAGGGTCGACTATATGCATTGTTCCATGCCATTTTATGTAAGGAACTTGAACATCCATGGATTTGGGTATCCTTGGGGAGTGCTGGAACCAATCAGAGAAAATTGCAGTTAAGTTTAGGGGGAGTCAAAAGTTACATGCAGATTTGACTGCATGGGGGTAGGGGGTGAGCATCTTTGACCTCCACATTGTTCAAAGGTCATTTGTACTGGGGTGTGATGTACAATACAATGACTGTAGTTAACACTGCTGTACAGTATAGATGAAAGTTGTTAAGAGAATAAATCCTAAGGGTTCTCATCAGAGGAAAAGAAAAAAAAATTTTCCTGTATCTCTATGAGATGATGAATGTTAACTAAACTTATTGTGGTAATCATTTCACAATACATGTTATTCAAGTCATTTTGTTGTACACCATGAACTTATGCAGTGTTATATGTCAATTATATCTTGATAAAACAGGAAAAAAAATAAAAACAAAAACAACCACAAGAGTGTGAGTGACTGATAATGGTCAGTAAAATAACAGATGTTCACCACTATGTCTAGGCACTGTAATAAATGATTTTTGTTCTTTATGCAATTTATTAAATAAATGAGAGTTAAATTCTAATTGTATTAAGAAAATTGAGGATTTTTTTTAAAATTGTGGTAAAACAAATAAAATTTACTATTAATCATTTTAAGTGTACAATTCAATGGTATTAACTACATTTACAATGTTCTGTAACCATCTCTACTATCCATCTCCAGAAATTTTTCATCATCCCAAAGAAGAAACTGTACTCATTAAAGAATAACTTTTTTCTCCCTTATCTCAGCTGCTGATAACCTGTATTCTACTTTTTGTGTCTATGAATTCACCTAGTCTTTGTAACTAATATAAGTGGAATCATATATTTGTCTTTTTGTATCTGGCTTATTTCACTTAGCACAGTTTAAGGCTCAATCATGTTACAGTATGTATCACAATGTTATTCTTTTAAAGGCTGAATAATATTCCATTTTATGTATAGTCACATTTTATTTATTCATTCACCTGTAGATGTTGTGTTGTTTCTCCCTCTTGGCTATTGTGAATAATGCTGCTGTGAACATTGATGCACGCATATCTATTTGAGTCCCTGCTTTCAATTCTTTGGGGATATAGACATAGAAATGGAACTGGTGGCTCATGTGGTGATTCTGTGTTTAACTTTTGGAGCTAAACTGTTTTCTGTGCTGGCTATACTATTTTATTCTCACCAGAAATGCACAAATGTTCTAAGTTCTCCGCATTCTCACTTCTCTTCTTTTCTCTTATTTTATGTTTTTCATAATAGCCATCCTAATGAGCATGTTTGAAAGAGACAACATACCCAAAATGGAGTCACTCGTGCTAAGCCCATCAATAAACCAGGGCTTAAGGTCTAACCTAATTGCAGTTTCAGCCCACGCCCCCCGAAATATAATCTTAACTGGTCAGTCTGGAATTTTCTGGTCAGCACTGGTAAGGTAATCTGCATGACAGACCCCTTCTGTTCCCTTGCCTGAAATAATTCCTTCTTTTCTTTTTGATGCCTATAAAAGCCTTCCGTTCTGTGTAGCTCCTGAGTGCTCCTTTCTATCTGCCAGATGAGATGTTGCCCAATTCCTGAAATGTTGAATAAAGCCAATCGAATTTTAAAATTTACTCAGTTGAATTTTGTTTTCTAACAGCTGTGAAACGATATCTCATTGTGATTTTGATTTGTATTTCTCTAATGACTAGTGATGTTGAACATCTTTTCATGTGTTTTCTGGACACTTGTGTATCTTTGGAGAAATGTCTACTACAATTCTTAACTCACTTTCGAATTGGGTTGTTTGTTTTTTGAGGAAATTGCATTTTAAGGCATTTGTAATTTGTCCAAGATTGTTCAATTATGTAAGTGGCAGAAATGACATTTATAATCCATGGAGTGAGCTCTCAACCCTTTGCTGTCTTTATAATTCCAAAAGGCGTTCTTGTAAGCCAATGCAACTTAGCCAACATTCATTCTCCTTGATACTATGGACTCAATCCAAAGGGGAAAACAAACATTTATAAATTATAACAGCTGCTGCTCCCACTCTGACTGCCTCTCAAATAACAAACTCTGCTACATCGACAACACTGCTATAAAAGTGATAAGCACCTCTCCAGGTACTGGCTCAATTTTATGATTTTTGTCAAGAAATATATATAAGCCATTCAAAGGTTATTACTTAATTTAGGTAATGTTTTCTTTTCACATAAAATTCTCACTGGCACAAATATCTTTTCAGGTGACTTTTCTAAACATAAATGAGTTCTAAACCCCTAAATGCAGTGTGTAGAAAGTCCCCTACCGAAAAGCAAGTGACAGAGAAAACTCTCCAGTAAAGCATATAATAATGAACATGCGCTCAGTTTTTTCTTTGCTTCTATTAGGTTTTCTATGTGGAAGAAATGTATAAGCAATCCAGCATTATATCTAAGAAAGCTGTTGATGCCAAGATTCTTTATTTCTAATCAAGGCGAGCAGCAGCTGATGGAATATATATGTAAATGATTGATAGATTAGTTCTAAATCATCTGTAGGGAACTGAAATGACCTTTTTATATGGAAATAAACATATTTTCTAGGATGAGAAAGCCAGCTTGAGTCTGGCTATGGAGACACTCTTTAGAAGGAGACTTTGATCCCAGTGTCCAGGAAAAAAAAAGAATTATGGCCCTTCGCATAAAGACGATCAGCCTTGAAAGGAGGAATCTCGTTTACAATTGCTGCCTGAGAGTCTGCAGACAAAAGTGGCACTCTGGGTGGCTGAGGAGATGACCTCTCAACTGCTCCTCGGCAGGTGGCAAAAAGACATCACCTCATCCATTTGCAAATTAATAGAATGGAGAAGTGTTCCACTTACAACATAGTCTGACTTTTTTACCCAATTCCCATGAAAACAGTGACCATTATTAGAGTGACAATGAAGAAGTTCACTAAAAGGGTAATTACAAACAGCCACAAGGCAAAGCAGTACGACAAAAATAAAGCTACAAAATAAAATATTACTTGCTATTTCTAAGTGTGTTTCTTAACAGTCTAGGCTATTTTTAGCCTATGTTTCATTTTTTAACTGTAGTTATATCTTTTAAGAATTAAATTGGAGTACATTCATTGGGGAAAGCAGCATAAAGAAGCATCCATGCCTCTATTGTCCAGAGACTGAAAGAGTTCAAGTCAAGCATGAAGATGGCCTGGAGACAATGTGTCCTTAAGGAAAGTGTCACATAGCTAAGGGAGGCCAAATCTAAAAAAACTTCCAGCAATGCATGCCTCAAAGTCCCCTTACAATTGTTCTATCCTGAGACCAGGGTAACTGGTCTTTATCATGCAAAATCCTTCCCAGCCCCTACAGAATGATGCATGCCTTTCTTTTCACACCATTCCCTCCCATCATTGTCCCTTTGGCAAGGCGGCTCCGAATATGTGGATAAATGAAAGCCCTCTGAGCCTCTTCACCAGCAGACATCTGTGTTTACAGAGAGAACATCATTCAGCTCCTGCCCCATTCTGGTATATAATTCAAATCTGATTATCAAAGATAATAACATATGACTATAATTTAGTAGACACTGATTTTTCCACCAGTTATTCAAAGTTATCAATGTAAAAAAAAGTAGGTTTTGACCCCCAAATCGCCCTGGGCATATGTGAGATTCAGTATGTAAAGTCCCCAGGCAAAGTTCTTGGTGCATATGAATTGCTGCTATCACCGCAAATATGGGGATTATTCTAGAAAGTATTTAAGAGTCACTCACAAAAATCAATCTCATCACTTTAATTAAACCCAGTCTTGATCAACCACCTTATTTATCAAGTGTGGCTTCAAATTTTTGTCCTCTCAAATTGAATCTTGTTCAAAATATGATCTTCAATGATTGATTCACTGTAGATATATTTGTAAATGCCACTGGCAAATTCCAAAAACATATCTCAAAAATAATCGACAACAAAGGCAATGTACCTATCTCCCCAAGTTGGATTACTCTGAAAGTTAGCTCACAACTTGGGGTATATATTTTGCCATAGTATAACTTTGAATGTAGAATCATGGCTTTGCTAGGCATGCTATTATTTTAGCACTAACTGAGCCAGGTTGCTTTTAAACATTATAGATGATACCACTGATTAATAGTAATGTACTTGTTAGAAGTTTAGTCAAGGAAAACACATTTCAGTTTATCAAATCTAATTTGGAATATAGTAATGATCCCATAAATTTTGGAATATACATTTATAGCTAATAATAATAATTAGCATTTATTCTATTTAGTGTGATAGTCCAGCTGACTTATGCTGGGTACTGGTTAAAACTGATTTACATACTTTAACTCATATTATGCATACTAAACTATATTAGTTATGTGTAATTATTATGCCCATGTTACAGATGAAAAAAAAGAAAAAGAAAAAGCTATATAACTTAGAGAAATAATATAACTTGCCAAAAGATGATAATTATATGTAGGTATTCTGACTCTAGAGTTCACTCTCTTAACTACGACGCAATATTGCCTTTTAAATTTTTAGATAATTTACAATGGGATATTTATATAAATAGAGGATAGGCTAGATAGACTTAGTTCTATATTCCTTATTTCCTTCCTATAATCTCCTTACTAATTTTGATTTTAATGAAGTTAGTAAAAACTAATACACTTTAGTTCTTTTAAGATTTTTAATATAAACCAATGATTATGTAAATCATTAGTTTAACAAAGTCTAAGTTATGTTAAATTTTTAGTATATACTATATATTTTACTTGTGCATCTTCTGTCAATTACCATTTTATTAGCTTGAGAAAGCCAAGCATCACAATAATTCTAATTTTTACAAGTATTCAGAAAATTTAATAGTCCTGATGAGCTCTGATTAAGATTTTATAAAGTAGAAAGAAATAGCTGTTCTAAAATACTTTTAATATCTTCTACTGGTGAAACCTAATTATATTTACTTGCTATAAATTCTACATTTTGGGGAAGCAGAGCAGTCCAGGGAAGTAGAGCACACATTAGTTTGATGTCTGACAGCCCTGATTTCAAGTTTAGATTCTGCCACTTACCGGTTACTGTACTTGAATAGATTATTTGTCTCAACTTTTTCATCTTAATATGACCCTAATATTGCTTCCAGTTAATGTTATTATGAAGAGTAAATTAAATTTATATAAATTGCTAGTACCATAGTTTTCAATTGGCATTAGTCCTTTATGTTGTAGTGCCTGGGGGTGGGTGAGTGTCTGTGTTTGTCTTTTCCAGTAAAAAAAAATAATAGACTGGGAATTACAGTCCAAGGAAAATACAATTTCCTTCCTGTTATCCTGTTTGTACTGTGCTTTTCATATGCCTTTGTAGTCTAGAGTATCTCCCATGAGATTAATTTAATGTACTTTTAAACAGCTCTTTCATATCAATAACAAAAACATTAAATACAACCAGATGTAATAGCATCTCTCCCAAGATGTCCTGGCAGCCATAGAAAATAGCTCCCCTGCTCCATCTTCAGTTCCCTAACGCAGGATAATTTTTGATAGGATTCCACTTGTAGGGATCAAAAATTAAAGGTTATTCGGTGAATTTAAGCATTAAAAACGAATGAATTATTCAAAGAAATCCTAAGAATGGCCTCAGGAGATTCTGATGTAGAACACATTCCAGGTTATCAGTGTTTCACAGACCCTTAGGGAAACCAGACTTAACATGAAATATTTGGGAACCACTGATGGTCTCATCATATAACAATCTTAACAGACAATAATGTTAGAAGCCAGGAACTTAAAGTTGCTCTGATTGTTTATGCAATATAGTTCAGGTTCATAATGGATTCTCTCTCATGATTTATAATTAATAAATACAACATTTTTTTTCTTTACAGAGCTAAATTAGACATTAGTTGAATTATATTAGTTGAATTATATAGATTCAGAACATATAGTAAGAAAAAAAGGCTTGGTTTATTCTTTTTAACTCTTAAAAAAAAACTGTACATATGAAGATGTTCTAGAGATATTTTAAACATTTCTAGGAAGCATAAACAAGCCAAGAGCAGAAAACATCCGAGTCATAACTTACATTGGCTCAGCTTCAAGAGGGTGGTGTTTTTACATCATTTTTTATTTTCAGGTTGGTATTGCAATATCCTTTAGGTTGAATTCAGAAAAATAGCCAATTTTAAAAGTAAACCAAAGGATTCTTAGTATTAATATAAATGTAGATTTTCTTTCCAAATGCTATAAGGTTAGCTAAATGTAAAATATCCATATAAATTAAATTCATAATTTTTGAGTTAGAGTTTCTCATACAAATTATTCTCAAAATGCTTCTAGGAATCTCAGTTCATTCCTACTCCAATTTATTAGATCCCAGTGTGAATCTTTTTAGGCCCATATTTATTATGCCAATAGAGAATCCATTGGGAAGATCATTAACACAACAAGGGACATTTTTTTTTTTCTGGTACAAGTATGAGGGTATGTAATTTTGGATATCCATAAGATAAATTCTGGACAATAGCTTTATTTAGAAAGAACATAGGAGATAAACACTAGAAGTACAAAGAAATACACTTTAGTAACTGTAGTTTTTGAGTAATAATTAAAATGAATGTTGACCTTATTAATTCCACAGAACTAGATTTGAGGACAACTAAAATTAAGTCCACAGTTATATTTCGAAATATAGCAAAATGAATCCAAATTCATTTTCAGATAATATTGTATGAATCATTACAGGCAAAAAAAAAAAATTGTACATACATCTCTTGGATGAAAGCAAGGTAAAACAGTTTTTCTTTGTTCCAGTTTTAGAGAAACTCACAAAGAAATTATCTATTTGTTTCAGCTAACACAACATTACTGGGGGACATGTAGCCCAGAACCTACATGAAAGTGCAATATTTGTCCTGTATTCTTATTTTCCGTTATGTCAGTATTGTATAAAGTTTATGCTATAAGCTAATTGATAAGGGGTGTCCATGTTATTTAACCTGATGTAAACAAAAGTTTACACTTTAAATATGTTGACTCTGAAAATAGATGCTTTTTCACCATATTTGGTTCCATTTAAAGGCAGAACCAGCAGAAGTCAAAATAAGACTTCTTCAAAGTATTTCCCCCAAAAGCTCTCATTGAATTTATAATATTAGGTAAATGGTTCCATGCATTGGATGAGGAGGGTCACGGAAGTTGGTGAGTGTGGGTAAACAAAAATTCATATTCTTTGGGAACATTCTACTTATTTGATGCATGCTTTCTTTAACAAATAGGAAATCTTTCATTTTCTAGAATACATCATATGTTAAGCCATGAAACAAGTCAATAAATTTAAGAGGACTAAAATCATATTGAGGTATCTTTTCCAACTATAATAGTATAAAACTAGAAGTTAACTACATGAAGAAAACTGGAAAATTTACAAATATATGGAAATTAAACAACATGCTATTGAACAACCAATGGCTTGAAGATATGAAATAGTGTATGACTTAATTATATTCATACAGAGCCACACAAACAAAGATGAATGTCTAGTTCTTTACTATAATTAATGTTTTCAGGATCTATTATAAAAAAATTTTGACTCAATATCACGGCCAACTTCATAGTTTTCTCATATAGAGCCATATCTAAGTGCAAAACTGATTATAGGCATATATATTAGTGATAATATTCTGCTGAGTACCATTTAATACTCAAGAGCTAATACTACTATTAGTGTTCTTTATATTAATGCCTTTATTGTTGAGGATCCTTACCCATTGATGTGGATTTTTGTGGTTAAATAAGAATGATGAGACCTACTACTTCTGTTAACATTGGGCACAACAATTTTCAGTTGCAGTGAAAGTTAATATGATCTTAAATATCTTCATTAAATAATAATTATCACAGGTTAATAGCTATGATCTACTTTATCAATATATGAATAATTGTTTGAAGATATTTTATGCAAGTTTTAAGCTATTTTTATGGACCATGATCCAGGCCAGTAGGATTTTTTGTCTTCAGTCTGTTGTGTTAAAGAACCACTTTCAGAAGTTAATTGCATGTGGTTTATGATATTGTGATCATCTGATGTTGAGATTTTAACTATATTCATAAACAAGGGTATGAGCATAGACCAGGAAATACAATGATTGCTTTGGTTCTTTTCTCTTGGCAAAGAGACTTTCACACCCCAAAGCTCCACATCTGCAATTGCAAAATAATTAATTTGTTGCCAAGCCATTGTGCATATTCCAGGATAGCAGCCAAGATCTAATACTGGCATCATTAAGTGAAAAATATTGTAATGTTAAATACTGTATTTCCCTGCTTCATTTTGCCAATCAGTGATGTCAGTAGTATCCTGTTCTTTAGGAAACTTAATTAAATTCTTTCATTCGGATAATCAACATTTGTGCTTCCAACTACTCTTTAAATAGAGTCATTCTTTGTCTGGCAGCTGTGAGAACTTTTTACCCTATCCCCTCACAGAAACAAATGCAGAAAAAAAGTTCATTTAACACTCAGATAATTAAATCCTGTTTGAGATACCATTCACTGGCATGTTGCAGTTTTAACAGTAAAGCTTAATCCTGAGATTTATTCATGCCAAGTGGGTATCTAAGTCAATGAAGTTTGGTAAAAATGAATTAATTGCCTTGACTGATCACATCAAAATGCCATTCTCTCTTTCAAGCCATATCAGAGAACATACATACTGTGAATGCTGTGTCTTTAAAATCTGAAGATATATTAAGCCCAAAGGAGAAATTTTAACTACAAACAGACCTTCACACAAATCAGAACTAAACATTCATTAATTTTACAGCATCTTGTTAAAGAGAGATGTGTAAAAGTATGTGTGACATCAAGGCTGGGTCTGTTTTGTATTTTAAAGTTTTGATTAGCATGTCCTTGCTGTTCAATATAATAGTTAGTAAACATCAATAAATATTTTTTTCTCTCATATGCACACTTGTGCAAATTTACATGCATGTCATACACACATCATTAAAAATAACCAGATATATATATACCTAGGTCATTAGGTGCATTTTTTTTTTACCTACCCATTCTGTATAAATCCCTAATATAAATTATGTATTTAGAAATATTAAATAAAATTTTTATTAGACTTTCAAAAAAGACATTTGCAAATATTTAAAATGTTTATGGAAATATTGATCTTTAATCTTGAGCACCTTTGAATTAGCGTAAAATTTAAAACCACACACTTACTGCTGTTACACTGTTTCGTCTTATATAAGCCCTAGCAATAGGAACCGGGTACTAGTAAAATGTATTTATAAAATTTATTCTCACCATCTACTTAACCTACAACCAAAGTAGCAAAATTGAAGACCATTTGCCTTCTATGTGCTTCATATTTTAGAGAGTATAACCATTTTAGATAGTCTATATAATAAAAACACTGTAGTGTTGATATATTTAGTTGATATAAACCCAGCGATGTTAGAAAATTCATGCCCTTTTATTTGGTTTGAATTACTTTATTTTATATTAACATAGCCTAAATTAACTGCAACTCTCTCTCATTTATTTGTTTATTTATTTGTTTGTTTCATGCCCATCAAGTCTTAGCACTTTGACATGGTTGGAGGAAGTTTCTACCGACAGAGATCTGGACTCCTTTTGAATCTAGATGTTGACTTCCTCTGTTGACCTCCCCAAGTCAAATAATAGCCCAGCACCAGCTTAATTATCTTTAAAAACGTACCTTAGCACTAAGCACATTTGACATTTTACTAGGAAAAAGGAAAAGCTATGCAGCTGAATAAAAAAGACAATAAATTGTGATACATAGCATGTATATTTTGATCAAGTACGCTTGGTATAAAAACAGGGTACAATCACAAATCCATTGCTTATTAAATGCAAAATTCCATTCATTACAATTTAGTTCATTAGAGTTCAGCAGATCTAATTCTTGGATCTTATTCAAGGTAATGCAAAATGTCTTGTTCTGAGAGAACAAACCTACTGTGAATGAATAGAGGGATATTTTTCTCAAGCAATGGAATCAACAGTGCTTTTATTTCTTAATGGATTTTCTATTTTTACACTAAAAGTATGCAGCACTGTGCTCTTTATCACGTGTAAGAGGAAAACATAGTTTTCCTGCACAATTGCTGAAAATGAACCATTTCCCTCCTATTTGGAGCTCTACCCTAACTCCCAAGCCACGTGTTTGCTTCCAAAATCACAGCTAAACTCATATACAATTTGCATGTGGAAAATGTTTGAGATCCTAATGTTAGAATTTGTTTTCTAAGATAAATATCTTAGTGACTGAAAATATGTATTTTTACCATACCTCAGAAATCTTAAGGATATTTTCAACTCAGTGAATATATATGCAGCCCAAACATAGTGAATTTCAAAAGGCTTGAACAATTGTGTACATTGTAAATAGGGCATAACACCCTTTGCTGAGAATGAACAAGCATAAGTGAACCTTTGCCACAGATAGCCACAAAAGATCACTTTTGCACAGTAATAACTTTAAAATAAAAGCTCCCCCCATCTTCAGAGGAGCATGATAAGTTTTTCTGTGTCAGCTTTACCATGTATTATATTGTCAACGATGCATGTGTTGAGTCAAAAATTCAATAAGGTTTTTCTTAGAGTCATTATGTATATACATACTATTGATTCCTTTGGTTCTCATCAACAAATGATCTCTTCCAATAAATTAATAATAATTAAATGAGAGTAAACTGTAGGTGTTAGATTAGACTTATAAGCCACACTTATTTGAAATTTATTCTCATTCCTTTTTAATAAAGGGGCAGTAAGATGGTTAAATATATAAAAGGAAACAAAATCTACTGGGAAGCTTTTCTTCCTGGTCACTAGACCAAGGCATAACAAGTTGTTGGGAAAAAAAAAAAGAAAAAGAAAAAACCTACTGGAAAATCAAAATCACACACTGACTCCAAGCATTTCTGTTTTAAGCTTGGTTTAAGCTTGGTTTAGATATACAATTATTGTAGCTAAAATAAAATGTTATTTTTCATTGCTCACATTGGCAAATCAGTTTTAAAACAATAATGCAAAGCTGGTCAGAGTAAAGGAAACAGAAACTCTCATATATGGCTTGTAAGAGATTTAGTAAATTGTGGTCATCATTTTGGATCTCATCTAGGTTCATGGCTTTAAATATAATGTTTATGCCCATGGTAAAAAAAAATATCGTCCTCGTTCTTTACTTTTCTCTGTATTCATAGCCTTTACTGTGTTAACTTTATCTTTTCTCCCAAAAGAAGTACAATGAAACTTTTACTTCCTGACTTTGGAGTTGGCTTTGTCATTCGGTTTAGCCAATGGGATGACATTAGACATGTGTTTGAATAGTGGAGCTTACTCTCTTATGCCTGTTATCACCATAAGAAAAGGGTAGCTGCTGTCTCTTCATCCTGAGCCCCAGAATGAATGCATATGGAGAAGTCTAAAACTCAACCCATAGTGGAGAACAAAGTCCAGCCTGGCCCTTAGCATAAGCAGAGCTGCCCGGAGAAGCCCACCTTAGAGTGAGCCAACCCCAAGTCAACTTGCAGACATGTAAGAATTAAAAACTCCAGTATTGGCATTTGGAATTATCTGTGTGAAAAGCATAGTAAAGGGTGAGCGACCAAGGCAGGGTATCAAACGAAGAAACTCAGTTACCAAAAACTGCGGAAGAGAAAGATTTAAGAGATAACTGGGGTGTGGGAGGAGCTTGGAACTAAGTCAAGCGTTTAAGTGCTTACCTCCCAAGCCATTTTTAAATCTTTTTAAGGCTCGGGTTCTTACAATAGTCACAGTGCCCAAGGCCCATAAGCTTTTCTAGGTTTTAACAAATTGCTCAAGAGCTAGAAAATAAAATGTCTTGGCTCTAAAATGCAAAGAAAATTGTAAAATAAAACTAATCAATATTTCGAGAGAAAAAAATAAAAATCTTTGTATTGTATTCTACTCTGACTCTGTGGTTCTTTCTTACACAGCAGTAACTGACAGATACGATACTGTTGACTCTGAAAAGTATTTGCTTATGCCTGACTTTTCTCTAAGTCCAACTCTTTCTGCCTATGTAACATTTCTAATATTTTAAGCTTGCCATACCCAACACCGAAGTCTTGATATTTTTCCTTAAACCTGTTCCTCACCATCTTTCTCATCTAGTTATTGGCATTGCATACTTCTAATTGCTCAATAGAAAGAACTTGGAGTCATCTTTATTTTCTTTCTCTCATTTCCTACTTTCAGTCTTTCAATAATCCTGGCAGCTTTATCTTCAGGATCGGACCCATTGGTGTCATTTTCATAGTTATTAGTTATGTTCAACTGACATTATTTCTTTCCATAGTATTGCAATAGTTTCCTAACTAGACTCCTTGCTTCTGCTCTTACCCCACATAATTATACTCTTAACATAGGAATCAGAACCCTAAGTCAGATGATGTCACTTTACTCAAACTGCCCATGGCATTCCATCTGACTCTAAGTATAAGCTACATCCTTACCATAACCCAGAGGATTCTATATAACCTAATCCCTATTTCTTCTCTTCGTGTTCTATTACTTGCCCCTCACTCATTTGGCTCCATCAATACTAGGATCTTCCCAGTTCTTTCCAGAAACTAGGTACATTCTTGTCTGAAGCATTTTGAACTTCTGGTCACCATGGCAAAAAATCTCTTCCCCATATGTATTTGCCTTTTCTTTAGGTTTTTATCCAAATATCCTCTTCTTGAGGCAAAGAATGAAGCTTTCACTAGCTTACTCATTTAAAACTGAGAGTCTGTCCCTCTTCCTAGCTTCTCCACACACTTTCTATCTACCTCATTTGTTTTAATTTTCTCCTTGGCTCTTATATATTTTATTTTTTAATCTTATTTATTATTTGTCTCCCCCACAACAATAAACACTACTATGAGTGCAGAGATTTCTGTGTTTTGTTCACAGCTATATCACCAAGTGCCCAGAATGGTTCCTAGCATCATAGTAGGCAATCAAAAAATACTTGTGATAAGTAAATAAATGGCAACATTTATGAAAAAGTATTCATAACAAAGTCCCAATCAAAAAAGTTTAGAAAGATGAACACACAGGGAAGAACTGGGTTGTCTGGCTTCAGGGCTAGGGCTGGAGAGGTGGCCTTCCTCCAGACAGAGTACTGGCAGAGGGCATTGCTCCTTTGTTAAGCTCTCCCCCCCTATCCAGTGTGCAAATGCAGGTGGCTGTCATATCTGAGTTTCCATCAATTTGGCTAATACCAATTGCTTCGTGCTGGTGATTCCCTGAGAGCCCACCCTACACTATTTACAGGCCTACACAAGACATTTCCAGTGGATTTTTCCATACAAATGGCCTCTCTTGGCTCATGCTGGGGAATTTCTTAAAATCTCTAAAAGGCTCACGACCCCAAATAGGTAGTACTTCTGGCAGCCAGCCTTGATTCTCAAGCACCTCCAAGCCCAGCGCATATGGAAGAGATCTGTGGGTCACTTTGTGGCTCATTCCAAGTGGCCCTGAACTTGGCCTGCAGCAGGCCTCCTCCTAGGTAGCCCCAGGACTAGTACACCTGATGGCCATTTTGAATCAGACAAGAACATTACACAACTACTTCCACAAACAACACACTCAAAAAGCTGACTGGGCAGCCACCGGAGTCCTGCTAAAGCAAACCTTGCTCTGTAAGGTCAGCCCCTGCACAACAGCTGCTCCACTGTAGTCATAGTTGTCCTCACAATCAATCAGTCTAAGGGTTAGTCCCTTCCATTGACGTGCAAAACACAACCAAGGTTTAACTACAACAGGAGGGCACACAGAACTCACACAAGGAACACAGACCTAGAGCATCCAGCTTAGGTAACTGGGGAGACTGTGCCACGGGGCCCCATAAGACACCTACTCCATAAGGCCACTCTATTAAGACCAGGAGACATAGCAGCTCTACCTAATACATAGACACAAACACAGGGAAGCAGCCAAAATGGGGAGACAAAGAAATATGTTCCAAATAAAAGAACAGAACAAAGCTCTAGAAAAAGAACTAAACAAGATGGAAACAAGCAATCTATCAGATGCAGAATTCAAAAAATTGCTCAATAAAAATGCTCAATAATTTCAATAAGAACTTCAACAAAGATATAGAAAATATTAAAATAGAGATAGAAAACATAAAAAAGAACCAGTCAAAAATGAAGACTACAATAACTGAAGTAAAGAATACATTGGAAGGAATCAGCAGTAGATTAGATGAAGGAAAGAACTGAATCAGCAATTTGGAAGATAAGGTAGAAAACACCTAATAAGAAATAGCAAGAATTAAAAAAATGAGGATAGTTTAAGGTGCCTTCGGGACAACATCAAGCATACCAACATTTGCATCATAGGGGTACCAGAAGAAGGAGAGAGCAAGAAATTGAAAATCTTTTTGAAGAAATAATGATGGAAAACAACCCTAACCTGATGAGGGAAATAGACACACAAGTCAGGAAGAACAGAGAGTCTCAGACTAGATGAGCCCAAAGAGGCCCACACCAAGAAACATCATAATTAAAATGCCAAAGGTTTAAGACAAAGAGAGAATCTTAAAAGCAGCAAGAGAAAGCAGTTAGTTACCTTTAAAGGAGCACCCATAAAACTGTCAACTGATTTCTAAACAGAAACTTTGCAGGCCAGAAGAGCTTGGTATGAAATAGTTAAAATCATGAAAACCACGGACCTACAACCAAGATTACTCTACCCAGAAAAAGCTATTATTTAGAATCGAAGGACATATAAAGAGCTTCCCATACAAGAAAAAGCTAAAGGAGTTTATCACCATCAAGCCAGTATTACAAGACATGTTATAAAGGAACTTTTTTAAGAAGAAAAATAGAATACAAAATATGAATAATAAAATGGCAATACTACATATACATTAACAATTAGTTTAAATGTAAATGTATTAAATGCTCTAATCAAAAAACAGAATGGCTGAATGGATAAGAAAACAAAACCCTTATATACACTGCCTACAAGAGATTTATTTCAGATTAAAAACACACACAGACTGAAAGTAAAGGGATGAAAAAAGATATTTCATGAAAATGAAAATGAAAAAAAAAAAAAGGCTGAGCTAGCAACACCTATACCAGACAAAACAGACTTTAAAACAAAGGCTATGATAAGAGATAAAGACTGGCCCAATAATTCTACTTCTGGGTATTTAACTAAAGAAACCCAAAATACTACTTTGAAGGGACATGTGCGTCCAATATGTTGATTACAGCATAATTTACAATAGCCAAGATATGGTGGCAATCTGGGAATCAATCAGTGGGTGAAAAGATAAAGAAAGGTGGTACATATATACAGTGGAATATTAGCCATAAAAAAAAAAAAAAAATCATGCCATCTGCAACAACATGGATGGACCTAGAGAGTATTGTGTGGAGTAGAGGAAGTCAGACAAAGATAAATGTCCTGATTTCACTTATATGTGGAATCTAGAGAAAAGGATAAACAAACAACAGAAACAAGCTCATAGATACAGAGAGCATTTTGATGGTTGTTAGACTGAGGATGTGGGAGAATATGTGAAGGAGGGAGAGTATTAAGAGTCACAGATTGCCAATAACAAAATTGTCATGGGGATGTAGAGTATAGCATGAGGAATGTAGTCAGTATTAATATTAATAACTAAGTATGGTATCAGATTGGTACTAGATTTATTTGGATAATCACTTTGTAAGTCACAGAAATGTCTAATCACTATGCTGTACATCTGAAACTAATGTTGTATGTCAACTATAATTTAAAAAATAAAAATATCAAAATTACAAAAAAGCAATACAGAGGTTTGAATTGTTTTTATGCTGTCATATATTGTTCAAATTTCTACCTAAAGTAGATCATTGTTTATGGACATAAAAAGTACTGACATTAAATTGTAAATTAATGAGGGAGATAAAAATAATAATTTTGCAAATTTGTCTCCTAATCCTTTCCACCACATCAACAATTTACATTCATCTCACCAATTTTTTATACAACTTATTTCTTATATAGCTATTTCTTATGCTCAGAAACAGTTTTAAAAGAGAACGAAGAATATTAAATTCATTTAAAATTTTCATTATTGAAAAAATATTCTGTCTTTACTTAGAACGTGCTATTTGCAAGTACTTGTTTGAACTTTTTCTCTTCATTTAGAAATAAAATTTAAAAATTATAAAAATAAAACAATTTTTTAAGTACAAAATGCAAGAATTTCAAATATGAGCTCATCTAATCGTTCTTTGAATTTTCATGCAGTAACTTTAAATTTAGTCTACATTTATTATACAGTAAATCCTTAAACATGACATAACACATAATCCTTAAATTACTTTGCTAATAAATCATGGTAAATAAGAAAATGATTAAAATTATATAAAGATGGTAAAAAAATGAAATTTAAGCATACTATTTCATAATATATAAATACTTTTTTAATGTTAGTAGAAATCTTTTTATTATAAAAGCTCAAATCAAGATAAATTTTTTTAATCCCTAAGAAAGGAGGAAATATAGCTGTAAAACCTTCTCCTTAAAGATAGACAGTTCACTTTTCGAAGGTAGGAGAAATGAAATCCTAGGAAAAGTGCTGCAGGGTGAGTTCCTCACACAGCAGGGAGGCATGGCTTCCTTGTGAGCTCACAAGATGATTCCATTTCTTTAGCATCTTTACAGCTTCACAGCCTACTGGAGCAACACAAAGAGCTGGAGGAAGAATGAAAGTAAGAAGGTAGTAATTGCTCTAAAATTATTTGGAATGTCTCGAGCATATTATTTCACATCGGGTAGAAAAAAAGAAAAAACAGAAAAAGAGAGAGAAAGATTATGTATTTCCAGTAAATTAATTATTTCCCCAGTGGCAGGGAAGGGAGAGCATGAAAAGGACACTGATTTTATTTTTGATGATAAATATCATTTTGTGCAATTGCCCATATAAGTGGGTTCCTTTGCCTGCCAATTAATTCAAGGCATGTGGGTGTCTGAGCATTTGGCTTAGAGCTGAAAATGCCATGTCAAGGTTTGTCTTTGCTCTACAGGAATCTCTCAAATTGACAGAAGAAAATAAACATGGTATCAAACTTGGAGTTCCTGCTCTTCCTATAAAACTTAAAACAAACAGGCTGGAAGCCTACAGCTGCAGGTGACTCAGACCCATGAAGGAAGAAACTTCAAAAGCAGCCTGTCTGTTCTCTCTTTCTCTCTATCAGTAGCAAACTGATAAAACCGCTCTCCCATTATCTAGTGCATTCCACACTCTAAGGGCCTGACCTAGCTAGCCTGTGCTTGCTGGAGAGGGCCGAGGCTCCCACACAAAGAAAAAGAGAGAAAGGTCACCCTGGACTGGTGGTTATGCATCTTATTAAAAACAGCATAAAAGTCACAGAGAGAATAAAAATATCTATGTAAATTAAACTAGGTATCTGTGCAACTATTACTAATTCATTTTCATCATTCCAGACCATTAATATCTGTTTTTCATATATATGTATATATACTAGATATACATATGTAGTTGATATATATAAAACATAGTTTTTACAAAGAAGTCTCTCTATACATACACACACACATATATTCACATGTATATACACACATACAAACATCCAGTCCATATTGGTAGAGGAGCTAAAAAAATTAAAATGCATAAAAGTAAACGAAAAAAGTACCCAAAATAGAGGTAACGAGAGAGAAAGCCGATTATCAAAGTAGATTCTTAGGTACTTGAGTCATGTGAAGTTACAAAGTTTAGTGAGAATGGAAGTGTAGTCAAAGATAATGATCCAGCTTGGCAATGTTTTGTTAACTAGTGCTTTCAAATTCAATGATGATTACAGTACAGTCATTTGTCTCCTTGAATCCTATTTTAAAATATCTTGCCACTTTTCTAATATAATGGGTATGTTAAAATTTAGCTGAATTGGATATTTTTCAAATTTGACCACTATCAAATTTCTAAAGTTATTACGTAATTCTTTCTGCACCAACAGATACATTTATTATATTATATGTGAATTATATAACTTTTGTCTTTCTTTTCTCTGGGTGCAGAAATTCCATTATCATAACAATCCCTGTGCAATTGGAAACTTTCTCTGTTCTGTGGTTGTGATTTTGAATTGTCATCTACCTTCTGGAGAATGAAGTTCCGGTTTCTTGAAGCTGAACTATAAAACCTCAAGAAAAACCGTCATTCTCAGTATTGCCTATTTGTGGTTGTGTGGTATCTGCACAGTGACTGAATTTCTCTAGTGTTCCACAGATTGCACTTTAAAGAAAAGGAAAAAAAAAAGCCATCTTTCTAGACAGCTTAAAGCTAGTTATTTCTCACATACTTTTTTTTCAAACATAAACATTTGAAACATAAGATAAAAAAGGATGTTCATTGTCTCATGTATTAATGAAGCTGTAGATGCACCACTGAATATGACTCTGAGGTCTAAACCCCATGGTTCAACAGGGCTGCCTGTGTCCTTGACTTGAAATGGATACTATCTTCTGGTTCTACCATGATTTTCTTTCCTTTTATTCATGTTTTCTATCACCTGCTGGATTATTGTGTTACTATTAGTAACACACAGCTCTTTATAAAGAAGGACCATCCACAAAATAAGCAGCCCTTTATCTAGCTATTACAAAACTTGTTTTTAGTACTAAATATATTGCTTCCCAAAATGTAAGGGTTTTATCAGGCTGGTAATAGGGAATATGTATATTCCCTATTCTTTTGAGCCCTCGCATTCTTTGACTATCAACAATTCTTGGTTTTCCCAATGCCATATCTCTCCTATCATTTTAAATTCTGAAAATTGTGAACAACCACCTTGGGAGAAATTGAGAAGCAGAAGATATGGAATCTGTCGTCATTTTATTAGATTTCAAGTAAAAAAAAAATAAAGTGATCCATTATGCCTCTGTATAAAGGGCTTTTGATTCTTGTAAACTTTATAAAAGTAATCATAATTAAAATAATTTTACATCTCTGGTATAACAGAAATAAACAAACAATTTTTATCTGTTAATAACACTATTAAAGTATAATGGACCTTTTTGTGGTGAAGCAAAAATATATTTCTTAATTTTTTTTTCTTTTGAATAACATTTTCAGACTACTTGGTTTATATTTGGTCAACTATTGTTGCAGCAACATAAGCCATCTGTCTGCTGTGTTCATTCTCTCCTAAAGTGATGTTTGACACTAAATGGTGGGTGGTTTTGATAGTGTTACCTAACTGAAAGCATAACTTGTTCAGATAGCCAATATTAAAAACAGATATGTACAATAAAATGGTGTCCTAACAAGCTGTTTAATGAGAGTGGCTAGTTTCTTCAGCAGCATAGCTATTTTCTAAAGTTGAAACAGAATTGTACAGGAAAACATAAAAATTGGAATGCAAACGAATGTCTTTTGATGACAGAGTCTGAAAATATAGACAATAAAAAAAGCATCTGTGTGCTCACACAAACCTTCCTATACATAGCAACATGACATTTACTTAAATCAAAATAATCTTTCATTGTATTCATTTTGCTAATACTGAGTTAATACTTTAATCACAGATTTTAAAGAGCAGACCTCAATAACAAGGATAGAGTTTAGCATAAATACCATCTCACCTAAATGTATCTGTTTTTCAATTAATAGTGATTAATAGTATTGAGTTATCAGTTCCAGTCTTAGAATAGGCATTCTCAAAGTATGGTCCAGGGACTTCTGGAGTCCCTGAAACATTTCAAGGGCTCTATGAGATCAAAATTATTGCATAAGAATACTAACATAGTATTTTCTCCTTTATACTTATTTTCTCATGAGTGTACAGTGAAATATTCCAGGGGCTACATGACATGTGATATTATAACAGAAGCAGATATGACGATCAAGCTGTCTTTTCTAAGCCAGACATTAATGAAATTTGTAAAAATTCTTCCTATTGTTTTTGTTATAGAAAGCATTTTTTAAAATAAAAATATTTGTTTACATACAATGTTTATTATTATATTATACAAATACATATTTTAAATGTCTAGAAATTTTAATTTCTAGTATAATAAATGTTGATAGACATAAACTACATTTTAAAAAGATTTTGGGGTTCTTAATCATTTTTAACCATACTGAGCCCATTTCCTTTCTGTTAAATTGTACAGCGATGTTATCTGGAAGGACAGTTAGGAGGCTATATGGAAAAATACTAGCACATGAATTGTCACATGACAAGCAGTTAATTTATAGTAATTATTATATAGCTAATAAGATAGATATTTTTGTTGTCATTTTCCATAAGAGTATCTATTAATATAGAGAGTTTACAGAAAGCTGGAGGGAATGAACTAAATTTGCCTAAGAAGTCCAAGAACCTGATGGGACAAATGAGCTCGAGTACTCAATCCTCCTCATCAAGAGAAAAGGTTTTGAATTTATTCAGATGGACTAGGAAGCCGGAATCATGCATGTTAAACAATGCTATCTGTTTGGACCATTCAGATTTGGAGGATTATAACAGTAAAAATAATTTAGGGAAACCAATATCCAGTAGCAATCATGAACTTATACAGAATTTGGAGGAAACGTCTGGGTTCTTCTCAAGCTACTAAATAAAGGAAAACACAAAACCAATTAATTATCATGAGAGAGTTCTTGGCTGGAGGGCAGGGATGGGGCAGGCAGAGGAAACTCTGGACTTCATGCTAATTTAGATAGATGAGTTCCTGAGTGTTATAATTTAGAACGCTGTTGGGTACCTCAGTTAGAAAGAAATATCTACTATCGAGTAGGCAGGCAAACACGGGATATTTTAACTTTTATTCTGTGGCACACCAGTTTCAACAAGGATAATTTTAGTAATTGTAAATTAGAACCAGTGCATTCTGATCATTTTTCTTGTACATAATTTCAGGTGAGTGTGTTGGGATGCATCAGGAAAATGGAAGTATATTTGCCTAATCTGGATGTTAGGAAATCTACTTATTGTATTGTGACCAGAAAGAGATTGTAGATAGCCTGATTATTAGAGTAGTACTTAACGTGATTCTCTGTGATATTTACACACTCAGTCAAATGAAGGTTTATTGAAAGTTACTGAGAACATGGAAATTATTCTGCAAGCATATCTCAAAGAATGTAGTATTTTTAAAAAATCTAATTTCTTAAGAAGTATATCAAGATCAATTAAATAGCTTTTCTAGACTAGATCTTTTCCTAGAACAATCTCCATAAATTAACCCCCAAAACTAGAATTTATTTAGCCTCTTACTGATGACAATTATTATCAAATGTTGAAATGGTTCTCAGGATGTGCTACTTTATCCAAGAGTGTTTAAACACTAGTTAGCACTTTATCATCATGTTAGCCTAGATTGCCTAGCTCTAGGTGGTATTGGAAAAATATTGAATTTCTTCTACCATTTTGAAAATAAAATCTTCTTCAATGAGCTTTATATTCACTCCTTCCCAAGGCTAACATCACCAAAATCCATCTCTATACATGTTCCCTTAAGTCCTGTCGGTATTTAAATGAGCACTGCACTTCCTTTGGAGTATAGGCTATTTCTTATCTGCTCAAACTGTTCTGAGACTTGATTTTTGTTATAGGCCTATGAGCAATAAGTGGTGGTGGCAATGTATCTTGTAGAAAACAGACATCCTCTTGGAAGGCATCTGTTTAAGAAAATTTTGACAGGGTTCTTCTCTGGCAAAGAAGAAAGGACTTCTGCCAGCCAGGAGGTTCTGGGAGATTCAGTCAGGGTTTATTTTCAGACTTACTAAAATGTCATTACCCAGGTTTCAGAATTCTACCCCTTTTCCATTAGAACCCTATTTTTGACAGAAGATGTATCGAGGCTGGGAATTTAGGCTCTTTTACAGTATATAATCAAAGCCTAGGCCTGACGTTTAGCAAATCTACCCTGTGGCTGCAAGACACAAAAATGTTTTTACAGATGCTATACATGCCATCTACTTTAAGAACACGCCTTTTAAGTTTGTAATTAACTTTCTTATGCCTATCATTTTCCTTCCAAAGTCTCCCATGCCATTAAAAGCAGTTGCTTTACTTTATTATCCTTAAAATTATCATGTCTCATAATGATCAAGTGTCGCAGGTACTTTTTGTCTAAATGCTTCCTTTCTCACTGTACCTCTTCCCAATTAAGTACAAGTTAAGGTTTGACCTAATTGTCATGTCAATGCATTCTAAAAGTTAACATCACACCACTGTCACCAGCAAAGCAACCCTTTTATACAGGTGAGCAATTCACTTTCAAAACTTGTCCTAAGAGTTCACTTTCTAGAACCACTCCGGTTTCCTAGAAAACAGACCCTGAGGTGAGGATTAACTAATTTATTTGAAGGTGCAATTCCAAGAAAATCAAGCAAAAGTAAATGAAACAATGTGATCTGTGAATGCACAGTTTTCTGCTTCATAAGAAGTTTATCAGATGTGCATACCTATTCATGTGAGAAATCTATAGAAAGAATGAATGGAAATATTGCATGTTGGAAAATTCCATCAAAGAAAGCTAAAGATAATCCAACTGCCCCATTTCATCTCCTTTCTTCCATTGGGTAAAGTTCTCCCCAATTAGGTTTAGCTCCCTCACTGTTTGGGGGGTGGGGCATCATCCAGTCTCCATTAGCATCTATTTGAAAGACAAATGTATGCCCTTTCATGTGATCTGAATCCAGAGTAATGAGAGATACAAAGACTCAAAATGCCATTGGTCTTTGACGGCAAAAACACTTTGGCTAGCGAGAATTGGTT
>NW_024342467.1:3349908-3632408 GCF_902729225.1 Pteropus medius | reverse complement strand
CATTAAATCACTTTGTAAAATGTAGGTCTGCACAGTAAATTATAAGCTTTGATATTTACAGTCAAAAAGAAAAAAGAAAAATCAAAATAATGTTTAAGTGCTTTGCTCAAATGACAGTTAGTAGAGGCCACCACCTAGCAAAGAATGTGATAGTAAGGGTATGGGCGGTGTGGGGTGGGGTGGGGGTGGCTGGTGGTGGTGGTGGTGGTGGAAGTTAGTAGAACAGCACAGAATAAACTAACCGCTAAAGGGAACTAGAGCTCCAAACACAAAGTTGTTAAAACGTAAGCCTAGGTTATGGCGTGGCTTTAACCACAGAACTGTGCTTCTTAAAATTTGCTGGAATGTACAGTTCTGAGTGAACACACTGGAAACATGAGATGCCCTAAAACACTTTCCACTTATCATTCTTATCATATCCTACAGGGAAATCGTACAGGTGAGTGAGCAGTCATGCAGTTGAAATGAGAAAACTGTGAGTACTAATCCCAGGATTGCCACAAATTTTTTTTGTGACCTTGGCATGCTGAACAAACATCTGTAAAACTTCCTTGTTTAACAGGCCAACCCTTGAGTCCACAGGCAAGGGGCATGCCAGCAGGCATTTTATAAACATTGGTCCTGATGATGGTTGTTATGGGAAATAACTAATGACTGAAAGGAAAGCAATTTAAATGCAAAGTGATATGTAAATGTTGAGTCTACTTCTGAAAAAGGAATAAACAGCTCTATAAGATGAAATAAAGCTTCTACAATCCTGGCTGGAATGAGAGTGAGATGTGGAAAGCAAAGCAAGCCCCAGACTGGGGAGCTCAGGGGAGGGAGAGCCCCTCTTCTTGCCTACAGCTCTCCAAGGAAGAGCTCCTCGGATGCAGCTTCTGTAACGTGGAACTAGAATTTGGGGTTAAAGGAGCAGGTGGTGGCTCAGCTGCCACTGATTCTTGCTGTTCTTACTTAGATTTAGTACATTTTTGTGAATGAATGTTTCTCCATTCGCACTATGCCCTTAGGACAATTGTAGAGACTTTAAATGATTGCTTTATTTATAATTTTTACCAGATAAATTACTGTTTTACTGGAGAGAGAGTTCATCACGTAGCTTACTCTGCCAGTCTGAAAGTCACAGCTCCTTCACATTCCACAGCTTGATATTTAGTCAGTAGCATAAATTTATATTCTGAATGACATACTCTTTTCAAATTTCCTCTCCTACCTTATAAGGTCGGGAGTATGAGATGAGAAGTGGCAGAAAAATTGTCCCTGTGGAATAATATTTTAATATACTGATAACTCCCATGACCAATTGCCACGCTTCACACAAATTCTACAAATAGGATGGATATACCCTGAATCAGACACAGGAATAGAAAGTATTTCTGAGTCAGGCTTTGTCTGTGAAGGCCCCATCGAACTTCAGGCTCCCAAAACCGGTTTAGGCAGCAGTGACAGTTATTTTTACCCGAAGATTTTGTTTTGGTTTGTTCATTTTAAACCTAAGTTTCTTTCAAGTTGGTAAATATTTTTAAAGAATGATAAAGCAAGTTTGGCTTTTTTTCCTTTTATTCTCCTTTTCCAGGGGATCTTCTAAAAAGATATTAAATGTCAACCCAGGTGATAAACATTTCCAGCTGGAATCAATATCCATATGTATTAAGGCCACTTGCTGACTATTTATTAAAACAGCAGGTCACATCTCTGGGAGAATTAATGTGCTTAAAATTGCCTGAAGGAGCTAAGCAGGTCTAAGTTTCTACAAAGTGTTTGTTTAGTCATTAAATGATGTTGGCTGTGTGGCCTGGTAATGCAAACTTTAGATTGGTAGAGCACTATGTATTTTGTAGGGAACATTGCCTACGAGGTATTTGTGGAAGAATTTTATTCCAGAAATGACACAATATAGTTATAAATGACACCAGTGAAATTGCATAATAGAAGAAAATTCTGAGATTGCTTCTTAAATGGGCAAGGAGTTCATAAAACTCAAAATTCATAGTACAAATAAAGCAGTGTTACTAAATATTATATCGAATATTGTCTTGAACATATAAAAATAAATATAAGCAATATGCTAATCAAGAACCACTTCCAAACAATAATGATGATTTTTGTGTTTATGTGTCCTACCAAGTATTTATTCCTATATACCTGCGAAAATTAATTTTCACTGACAATATTTTATACTTCCCAATTTTTTCAAATTACATGGTATCATGTTAGTTGTAGTTGATAAGTCTTTATTTCCAACAGTACAATAGTGTCTTTTTCATGTATTTATCTGTTTTTACTTACTTTTAAAGAAGTATCATGTTATAAAAGAAATCTATCAATATGCTAACAATGACTTATAGAGTAGTGAATGTTTGTTTTTGTTTTTGTTTTTAATTTTCTAGGTTTATGTACAAATATTCTTTAATGTCTGAATATTTACTGGTGCATTTGGGCACAAGTAGCTAGTAATATTAACAGCAAACTACCAAATACTTATGAACTACATAGTAAAAACTAAAATATACTTTGCAAAGATCTCCTAGAAATGAAAAGATCTTGGACTGATGAAATGAAGCCTTTTTCAACCTCTCATATTTGTTTGAATGAGGCCTTAACTCAAGTCTTCATATACTTTTTATCAGCACTGTCCAAGAGAAATATAATGTAAGCTATATATGTATCTTTTAATTGTCTTTACAGTAAAAGAAAATAAAAATTAAAGAGTGAAATTGGTAAGCTTTTTTGCCCTCTCTCAATCTAAAAGTTTTATTTTATGTACAAAAATTTGTCATTTACAAGCTCATATCCTGTTAAAAATCTTTTAAAACTTTTGTTATGTATTTAATTCTTACTGTGCCTGATTCATTTTTTCTATTCTATAAATTTTGATTTCAAATGGGTCATTTCATTGATTCTTTCTTTGTGTTGTAAGGAAATATCATGTTTACTATGAATTTCTTGAAACGTCTCTATGTTGTCTACTTGTGTTTTAAACATTTTCATATAAAAATAAAACAGCTTTTCTTGTTTTGCTCTTTCTTAGTGACTTGTAATTGTCATTCATCATGAAATCTATGACATATCGTCTAATCTTTCTTTTTTTTATCTTTACTATTCTGGTAGTGATAACTTTACCCCATGCTGTTCATCAGTAAGCCTTTATTTCAAATTTAAAAATAAGTTTGTATTTACTTCTTAACTAAAATAATAACTAAAATAATAACTAAAATAACTAAAATAATAACTAAAATAATAACTAAAATAAGCATTTTATTTTAATTACCAATTACAAATTATATAGATATTATTGCATTAAATGTCAGTCAAGTATATCACAATTCTGCACTGGTGTATTAAAAAAAAGTATTTAAACTGAGTCAATCCATGACAGTGACCAGATATACACACTTGATCTACACACTATAATAAAATAGCAACTTACCCAATTCAGCGGTTAAAGTGAAATGCAATTGTATCAAGACAATATAGCTGTGTTAATAGAAAAATACTTTATAGTATTTCAGTTTTGAAATTTAAACTTAGGTAAATTAAATTTATATAAAATTAAAATTTAGCTTCTTATCACTCTGGTTAGTGGTTGCTATAGTTCTAGATAAATGTTCACCAGATCTTACTAATTAAAATTGATTAAATGCTACGCCGAGATATTCCCAATACTTCTTAGGTTATCCCTCTGTGCTAGTACTCAAGGATTTTATCTATCCACAAACAGCATTGCTATAAGAGGTGAGAACTACCAAAGCGCTGGGGCAGGTGGACAAGTTGGAGCTCACGGGAGCATCTGGGAAGCAAGGCACATTGTCGATATGGGACCACGAATTGTTGCTGGTGAGTTATATGGAAAGCCATTGTCTTTGTGTAGATACTTCTTCTGGTGATCAGAGCTAAAGTTCTGGTGATGGGGCCTGGAGGCCCCAGTTGGTCAGCAGTGCCCATGGTCATAAACAGGGGGCAGTGAGCACCAGCCAGAACCTGCTCTCACCTCTGTGTTTATGACATCTCAGCACACCAGTGCTTAGAAGCAATGGCTACTGCTTTACTTTTGCCTTCCACACAACTTTCTTTTTTGGCTAATCGTAACCAAGGACCACAGCAGAAAAGGGGTTTGAAGAAACACAATTCTAGCTCAACCAAGTTGACGCAGTACAAACTACCACAGACACCGTGTTCAAAAGTCTCCCCTGAAATATAGAAAACATTATATATATTTTTTCTAATTCACTGTTGGAAAAGTCAAAATTCCAGTTTCAACTATGATAATGGGAATAAGAAGAATACTGACTTTGTCACAGGACCTCTACACAGAAATATAGTGAAGTGTTTAATTTGTAATCCCCTTTACTTGAAAAATACTAAAATATATGTTTTTTTTTTCTCAGCAAATATATAATTTTAGTCATAATTTGCCAGTCTTTGAGAAGATCCTGCCTAAAGGACAGATAAATTGTTTTTGTTTGTTTGTTTTAAATGTAACACTCCCTTGGTCAGGACACTGTTGTTGAAAGGAGAGTAAGATTGCCTGTTGTGCATAATCACTTCTATTTATCGCAACACAAATATTACCTTCTCAAGGAAAATTACGAGTCATTTGTATTGTGATGAATAGTACAAAAATGCTGAAGTAGGTCTAGGAAAGTGATGGAAATATGAGTTCCAAAAAAAGATTATGTGTAAGAAGTGGTTCATACTTCTTCAGAGAGGCACGTGATCTATAATTGACAAGATACGTGAATTATTAAACATGAGACTTCTTAGTAATTATCTTTTAGCATGTGTTCTTTGGCAGAAATGCTGTTTCAGGGAAATGAATCCGAACTTTACTTTCACTCTCAAAATTAATTTTACCCCAGACCATTTTGGTTCTCTATCTTCAGAGATTTTCACTTCACCCTAAAGCTAAAGATTTGAAAGCTGCAGTGGACCTTTTAAACTTTTAAGTGGTCAGGGGATTAGAAAAGCTCACTCATAGCTTTTGAGGCTTTTTGTTCTTTGGCTAGAGGGACAGTCAATACATGAAAGAGTCTATAGATTAATTGTATCAAGTGGGGTAAAAATATTATCTTTGCTTTTGGTGAAAATTATTCTGACCAAACTTTACTCCTATTGGTAAACTAACATAAAACGGCTGAATGGGAAAGAAATCGTCTGTCTGTTTTTGTTGTTGCTGTTCTAATATTATTACTTTCAGTGGTTTTGTCTTAGGAAAACAATGACTCCCACCAGAAAGACCTCTCCAGACGGCCAATGCCAAAGAAGGGGACAGGAAAGTGTACACAGATCAAAGGGTGTACACACCATCTGACATTGTGTAGATCTCTTTCCCTGTACCTGTTGCTAACCTCTCCTTGCCTTCGGCTATGCTGGCCACGAGAATGCACTTCTTAGCATACCATTAGGAACTCCTAGGACACCATAAAGAATGATTTCAATTGTGAGCAGAAGGTACCAGGGCTTTTCCCTGGTAAAACATCGAGAGTTGTCATTCTTTGACACAGGAAGCCTCAGTGGAGAGACTGTGTTTTCAACCTTCCTGTGAAGTAAGCAGAATGAGAAACTAACTACTCAGCATCAAGCATGAGCCACTTCTCATGAAAAAGGAAGAATGACTCAGAGCACGAAGCTAAGAGTACAGAGGAAGGAGCCAAAAGCTACAGAAACATATTTTCAGGGAGCAGAATGAAACCTTAGCTAGAACTGTCAATGCGGGCCTAGCTAGATTTCAGGATTTCTGAGAACTGGTGAATGCTATGTGCCTCTTTTAATGCCTCCTCACCACCCCTCCCCCAATCATATTAAACAGCGGTGTCTGTTGTGATTATTTTCTCCCTGTCTCATCGTTGTATGTTGGATGTATGGAAGACAATTCATTTGTCTCTTTAGTTCACAGGTCTTCAGATTGAAAAGAAACATACTTGACTTCTCTTACCGAGAACTGATTTTCATACCAGATTCTGGACCTCAAGCCTGAGCTTCTCACAACGGGCTAAAAATTTGGGAAGTCTTTGGAGGAACGAAGTTATATTTTCTGGTTGTTGTTAATTAAACAATGAGGTCATTAGACTGAGGTGCTTCTAATATTTTGGCAGCTTACATAAGCAACCAAAAACCTAAGCCCATAAATCCCACAAGGTTAAGAAGTGAAAACCTAAAGACAATCAATCACAAATAGCCAACTATGCTTTTTCACTTAAGGTAAACAATTAAGCTACAATCAATCAAATAATTTCCTTGCTTTGCTTCCTCATCTTCTCTATGAAAGTCTTTCTCCTAGCTCCTGTCAGCGGAGCACTTGTACTCACTTTCTGTTTGGCGCTGCCCAATTTGAATAGATTTTTCCTCAAATAAACTCTTAAAATTTTTAATATGCCTTAGTTGATCTTTTATATTGGTAAAATTATAATTATTATGAGTACATTATGGGTATATTTAGCGAAAAGAGGACAACTAGGAGGCTGTTGCAATCCTCTAGTAAAATATATATTATTCTCCATACTAAGAAAATATCAGTTGACTTAGAGAGAAGTAGATGGTTTTAAAAGATATACAGGAGGGAGAATTAACACATTTTGAAGACAGGTTGGAGGTAAAGGTTGAGAGAAAGGCAACATTTTAGGAAGACTTTATTTTAAAGTTTATGCTTTGCAAAACTAAGTGGATAGTAATCCCATTCACTAAGATATGGAAGGGAGAAGAGAATCATGGGAGAAAATGAGAGTTCAGTTTCAGACACTGAGTTCAGAACATGATTACGTATTGTCAAAAAAAAAAAAAGACAACAGACCCCAAATGGAGTCACTTATACTAAGCCCACACAACCAAACAGACTTAATTACAGTTTTATCTCTCCTAGAAATGGAATCTTAAACTAGTGACCAGTTAGATAATCTGCTTGACAGACCCTGTCAGTCCCTAAAGGAAAGTAACCTGTTAATAATCAACCTTCTATTTTGCTTAGCATAACTTCCTTTTTCCTGCTCCTTTCTACCTATGAAATTATTATTTTTTTTAATTTTGTGCAGTTTCTCAGTTATTTTTTTTTTAATTGCTACAATTGATGCTACTCAACATGAACAAATTTTTGCTCAGATTCTGAAAAACCTTAATATACCTTAGTTTACCTTCAATAAACCAGTTAAGTCTCAGGAGAGATCTGGGACAGATAGGTATTTTTAAGTAAAGACTTATATATAATAACAAACTATGGGAATCAATGATAGAGCCTAGTGATAGTGTGTAGTATAAGAAAATCAAGCCTAGAACTGAACCATGATAAACACTAGGACTTAAGGCAGAGAAAGAAAAGAAAACAATACTAATCAAAAGGAGCAGCCAGAGAACTAAGAGGAAAGTTGCAAGATGGTGACAACCTGGAGGGTGTTTTATGAAAGTGAAACTGAGTAAAAGGGAGAAGATAAGAATCAAAGCAAGGATAGAGGGACAACATTAAAAAGGAAGAAGAAAAATGTTCATGGTAATAAGAGAAGAGAACGGGAGAGGTGCAGGGAAATAGTTCGGATAGTTTCTACTACCTCCATAAAACAAGGGTCATTGTTATATTTTGACAATAAAAAGACTGCAGGGGGCGGGGAATAAAGTTGAGGGAAAACAGATAATTTGACAGTTACTAGAGAGAAATGGAAAGAGAGCCAACCAATCAGGAAATTTAAAAGGAGTTGGACAGCACTTAAAAGTCTAGTTAAGTTCGGGAGCCATAATGTGTATTTTCACCCATCTTCCATAAAAAGTAAGCACTGTTAATTACATTTAACAATAAGCAGGGCACTGTAAATTTTCCAGGATAGTTTTGGTGGAGTGGTGAGGGCAGATAACATGCTTAGGTGTGTACACTCTATAACCTGAATTTTGGGCCTATAACCTAGTTCTAAACTGCCCAGTTGTGTGATGTTAAGCAAGAATTTTAATCTTATTTTCCTTCAGTTTTTTTCTTATGTATAATGAAGATAAAACAATACCATATATAGAATTGTGATGATGAAACTAGAAAGTACATATAAAGAGATTAGAATAGTGTTGAGCCTGTAGTGAGGACTCAAAATGTTGGCTATTAACATTGTTATTAAATTTAGTATTCACTTTAGTATCAAGTCGCTATTAATCTGTGAAAAAAAGAGTAGTTGAAGTGATAGGCCATGAAATCCAATCTTGGGAAAATGTGAGTTACTACAAAAAGTGGCTGATGTTTTGAGGCAAAGGTAAGTTTTAGTGGACTTGGGGTTCAATCCTGAGGCTCAGGATTAGAGAAGTTTGAATAACTAGCTAAATAACTGAGCCTGATGGAAACATAGGAAGTTATGGTCAGAGAGGTAGCTACTCGAATTGATTGTAAAAAGATAAAGAATTTCCAAGTGTTGGCAATGTTCAAGGTATAGACCTGGGATGGAGTTGCTGAATAGGAGAGAAAGAGAAGGAGAGTAGAAGTAAAGGGAAAAGTACTGTATGCAGGATCTACATGAGACTCTGCAGTCACTGAAGAGGATATTGGGTCTTTATGCATATGATCAAAGGAGAGAATACAAACATATTGTTTCTAGGAAAGCAAATTGTGTGTTCTTTTTTTAAAAAACTTTTAACAACAATGCTAAAATTTACATGTACTTGGTTTAATATGATTCACAGAGGTAAATATTTTATAGATTCTAAATTTTTAATTAATATATTCCTCTACTCAGCCTATTTAGAATGCTTTTAAATCCTTGAGATTTGAATCTCTAGCCTTGCCTAATCATTAACATGTTTTGCTTCTATGATCAGGAGTTTCTTCTCTATATTTTCATTTAGTCAGCACATATTTATTACACGCCGATCATGTGTCAGCACGATTCCAGGTGGTAGGTCTACCTCTGAGAACAAACCAGAAAGGTCTCTGTCCTCTTGGAACTTAGGTTTCAGCAGGAGAGACAGACACAATCATAATCATAATAAGTAAGTATTTGACCTTTTAGAAGTTGTTAAATGTTATGGAAAAAGAATGCGGAACAGAGGAATCCAGATGATAGAGTGAGTAGGTGAGTCTAGTTTTAAAATGGGGTGGTTCAGTGAGGAGATGCCATTTGAGCTGATCCTAGAAGAGGGTCTTGCAGCCTTCTGAAGAAGACCCAAGTGATTAGCTGGTCCTGTATTTTATTGACGTATTTTTTATTTCTTATATTCTCTGTTTTACTTTGGGTAGTCTTGATACAATCAGCAGATGAAGATAAAGAATGCTGACTAAATGTTTCTTTATTAGCTAGAAATATCATATACAGACAAATTCACATGTGGGAATAACTCAAACCCCACTTTTTCCCATTTGCTCTTCTGTTGAAGTCCATAAGAAAATGATTCTTGAACGTGCAGACAAGCAGCATTATCAATATTTTGATATAAACTTTAAATAAAACTTTAAATATTATCTTAAAGATGAATTTCATATAAATTAAAATCTAGACTTCTTACTTTGTTGACGAGAATTGCTAATTTCGTAACATTTTTAATCATTTGTTTTAAAATACTATATCTAAAATATATCGTAAAATTCACTTACTTTTGTTCCTTGCTTAATTTTGTTTGGGTTTTTCTATTTGTTTTTTTTCTCAGTTACATGTTTATCGGATACAATTTAGAAATTGAAAGCCACTATGATTCATACTAAAAGGGTTATAGAATTTCTAACAAGAAGATTGCAATTTAAAAAATTAAAAATTTGACAAGAACACATATATTCTTATTAACTTAAGTAATGTTGTCATGAAATATTAATTGCATACTTCCTGGTTCTGAATCTAATTTTAGCTAATTTAGAAAGATCATTAGAAGCAAATCCAGATATCTTTGAAGTCTTCCCTATTACATTATTTTATTTCCTTATTCTTTTTATTATTAGCTTTTCTTCCTTTTGTTCCAGTTCCTCATGAGTTCAAATTATATATGCACGAATAGTCTTTTTTTCTGTAAAAATGAGATCACAGTATCCACAATGCTCTGCAGCTTGCTCTCTTCACTTACACTTCAGACGACCTTCCAGTAACTATTTATCTGATAAATAAATTGATCAATAACATGCAAAGGTAAAAAGTTCACACCGCACCATTTAAGTTATGTTAAAATAATGTCTCTTCCATTTCACAAACTGAATTTCTACCTAGGCACAAGCAAAATGATCACGTTTTATTAACACATTAAATTAACATCGAATATTCCAGAAAATATATATGACTATATAATATCATTTTTAAAAAATTGTGAACACAAACACTTTTGCACTTTAATCATTTGTAAAAGGATGTTCATTTTAACATTGCTTGTAATATGAAAACAACTTAATGCCTACCCATGAAGTCCCATTTAAATAAATTTTGATATAGTCATACAATATAAAAATACAGAGTTATTAAAATAGATGTTTGTGTGCTATATCCCAAAAGTTTCTGTTTTATGTTAAGTAAAATCTATTTACCAATGTTCTTTATCACCTAAGTTTATTATGGCTTCGGTTTTCTTTTTTTTTAACTTTAAAACTGGTAGGAATATAACTTTTCTCCCTCAAAGAAGTAACATTTGGCCTAATACCACATACTGATGATGATCTGAAACCTAACTTTATTATGTACTAAATTCTCATTGAAATTGAATCTATTTCTTCCTATCATATTCTGTTCCATTTTTTATATCTATCCCAGAAAAACATAAAAATTATTTTAAGTACTATAACTTTTCCGAATGAACTTTAAAATCAATTTGTCAAATTCTAAAAAAAAAATTTATTGTTTTGGTAGGGAGCACCTTTAATTTATAAATTTATTTGGAGAGATCTGATCTATATACAGGGAGTCTTTTAATCTAAGAATAAGCAATGTATTTCTATTTAGTCAAGGTTTTTTAAAAAAGTTAAGATGTTTGTTTTATTTAGATTCCTTATAGCTTGTCTTAAATTTATCTCGATGTGTTTTATCTTTTGACTTATTATTTATAATGAGATAACTTCTAATATTTTCTAATGCATTATTTTGTTTTGAAGATGAATATGGTTTTTCCCTCTTGACATGTTAAATGATAAGTTATAGTTTTATTAACATTGAACTGTCATTATTTTCCTCATATGAATTTTACTTGGACATAATACCTTATTACTTTAATGTAGTTATTTAATGTATTGATATCTTATTTAGAATTCTGCAATGACATTTGTGAGTCTATTCTCTAATTTTCTATTACTGTATTATTTATGATAGTTTTATATTAATGTTATAGTGCCTATTTAAAAAGAAAGCACATTTTTCTTCATTCTCTGTGCTTTGAAATATCTTAAAAGCATCAAAGATGATAAAATGATAAAATGATAAAATTCAACAAGTCATCTAGGACTGGAAACCTGAAGAAAGTAACTTTAATAATTTTATTTTATGTGACCTATGTTAATTTGTTAAACTTTTATTCCTCTTCTTTTGTAAGTTTCAGTAACATAGCTTTCTATGGATTTATTTTAGTTTTTTTAAAAAATTAGTTTTCCTAGAGTTGAGCCAATCGCCTTTTCAATTTGGCAAATATATTTTGTAAAAGAAGTCCTTGCTGTGCACTGTACCACGTTAATGAAAACTCATGTTTGGGAACCATGCAAAGCAAGAACAAAGTTCCAATATGCACACATTTCGGTTAAAACAGTGCTGTGCAAAGCAAGGGTTGACTACATAGAGACATTTTCTCTATTCTAATTTTTTATTTTGTATAATTGTTTTTTTCTTTTTCTTGATTAGGTTGCCTCTTCCTCAGAGAATAAACTCCTAAATTGTGTATTAATTAAATCATCTTCATGTTCTGTTGTTGCTATACTTTTATTTTTATCTATTCTATTTTTTCCTCTGTTTAGCTTTTTTTATCTTCTTAACTTTAATACTTAATTACTTTTGCATTGTTCTGTCTCTTAAATAAGCATATAAGGCTAGACTTTTGCCCTATGTGTTATGTCATTTTGATTTTTAATATGCAAGGTTTTTACTGTTATTATTTATTAGCTTTTTTGCAGATTCAGATGATTCCTCTTTGATACAAAGTTTTTTATTTTCCCATAACCGTCTACTCCTGTTTACTTTTTCAAATTCATGCATATCTAGTGGTATTGTGTCAGCCCATCTACAAAGTCCTGCAATTATCTGAAAAACCTCAGTTCAAAATAAGGAGTGTTTGGTCCTACCCATGTGTATCAATTACTTTCAGAAATCCTCATTACATTGTAACCTTTGGTAGCTTATGTCTATAAGTGCCTTTTTTTCTTGACTTGGTTCAAATCACTAGAGGTATGACAGGTATTTTAATAAAAGTTTTGAATGGCTCCTATGGAAGATGCTATTTTCTTTTCCCATTTACCTTGCTTTGTAGTTTTTCATCATCAGTATGGAGACTAATGAGGTATGAATGCCATTATTCTATCATCTTCAAAACCCATTACTTTTGATAGTTTAATATTATTGAGTAATATTGAGCTTAAAGAGAATACCTTATTATAGATAACTAATTAAAAATATCTGAATAAATACTTTTTACTCTTTTCTGAACAATATTTAAAGAAAAAAAATGTGTCACCATATTCATTCAAAAGCAGCCATATATTTTTTAAAGCACTACATTTTGAGTGGTAACTCTAATTTCTGAGACAAAGGAACTAAATAAGGTGAGCCTAATGATTGCCCTAAGTATCCACATGGAGGCAAATTCTGGACCATGATGTAGGGAGGAAGAGCCCAAACAGAAAACAGTGGTCTCTCTGAGTTAAGAAAACAGAGATTGGAGTTCGAGAAGTTAGAGGGAGGTGGAATCAGTAGGATGGGGTACCAGAAAAGAACCACATGGACAACTGATTTCACCTCAAAAGAACTCAGGAGCTGACTTGAATAGGTTTACAAAGGCAAAAGATATGTCAAACTGAGTTTCAATAATAATAATAATAAAAGAATTGCAATGGATTTAATATAAAAAATATTTAAATTCGTGAGTTCATAATGAAACATAATTTTTAAAAACTAATTGATTGCTTTCTAAGGATAATGACAAGGAACCCAATTTATAATCTTGAAATGGGCTATAAGAGAAAAAGATTAAAAAATTTGTTCTGCCTTTCATAAACAAAATGGTACCATCACAGCAGATTAGAGGAAGCATCTCTTTATAAAAATTTGTAAGCTAAAAAATATAAATAAAATTATAAATATGAAAATATTATCATTTTGCCCTCCCCAACTAGTTAGTGAATCCAGACATGGTTAATTGCTGGTTATCAACTCAAAAAATAATAAAAATCTGGTATCATAGACCTTGTGATAAAATTATATGACATCTTTTATAGTCCTTGCAAAAGAAACAAAGCTGAGTTAGAACAAGCCACTGAATATGGCTGCCAATTTTAACAAAAAGCAGAGGACAGAGGAACATGTTGAGCTGCACCAGGAGTATGCCAATGACAAAATTCAGACTGTAGGACACTACAGGTAAAATGCCCCAGGTTCTTCATAGGTAAATTGTAAGAAAAGAAAAGGATAGCAGAAGAATCTGTAGACTTAAAAGAGACAAAGATATATCAAGGTAAAAATTGGCCAACACTAAACTACGGATTCTAGTAATTCATGTTTGGGTGATAAATATATTTTAAAAATGCAAGGAAATTGTTACTATAAAATTCAGGATAGTAGTTACTCTTCAGGGAAGTTGAGGATGCGAATAAGATAAGGAACATGGAGCAGATACTGACATAGGTGGCAATTTTCTATTTCTTGACTTGAGTGGTAGTTGTGAGAAGAATCTCCCTATAATAACTTACAAACTCCACATTTGTTTTATATGATTTTCTATATCTGTGTTTTACCTCATTATAAAAATGTAAAAAAAAAATAAAACAAAATAAAACAAATACCTTATTTTATAAATTGACAGAATAACTAAAAATGCATTAGTGATTTAGTCTCTTTCTGCCTTGAATAAGGAAATTTGTTGCAGCTACTCAAAGTGTGGTATGAGGACCACCAGCTATGACATCCACTGATAGCTAACTGAAATGCCATGGCTCAGATCCTATCCCAGCCCTACTGAATCAGCATCCACATTTTAATGACATTCCCAAGTGGTACTTGTTTATAATAAAATTTGAGAAGTAATATTCTATAGCACCCTCAACACTTTTAGTTATATTAAATGCAGCATTTACTTAATTTTTCCCCAGGTCTTGTAGTTATTACCTTTTTTCCTTTAATGAACTGAACAATTTCTTCTTATAGTTTCTAGACTTTGATCCTCTATAGAAAAGCATTACAAATCTAGCCTTTTTCTACAGCGTATGCTTCTATACTTGAAAATAGTCTTCTACTCTGAAAGCTAAGCATCCCAACTTTCTTCAATATTTCCTCATATAACCTGATTTCCAGACTTTTATACAACGTGAATGTACAGTGTCCTTCCTAAACTGTGGCTATCTGAATTCTGTGTCATGTCTTAGAATTTATGTGACCAGCGTGCAACAATGTATTGTAGAAGTAAAATATTCATGAGTTTATAATTATATAAGCACTAATCTTTATCATTCTCATTTAAAAAGTGTTAATTGACAAAACCAATAAATGGCAAAACCAGATTTCTTGATTAATCATGATCTGCATATTCCACATCTCTTATTCAGTTCTTTTCCCCTGTACCTTTGGATAATGACAAGCTTGGAGATAAGTAAAATTCCCGAAAATTTTGCATATGAACTGTTGCAAAGCTTGGATTCTCCTCTTCTTGACATACATGGTTGATTTTTTTGTGTGTAAATGTAACCAACTGCAATTATCCATGCTATCTTATCTTATTGTGTATAGAAGTTTTCCTCTTTATCAAAATACAGTCTAGCATCCATCGATGGTGTTGTCACTGAGAATCCCGCCTTTGTCCTTTGGAAATTGTATTCTGAGCATTCTAAATGTAAAGTTAGGGCAACGGTCAGAACCCAAGTCTTAGCAGACCTGAGTAGAAAAGTATATGGAATATATTAACCTTTTTCTAATTAATTTTAGTGATTAATAAGAATGAGCATTATAGTATACATGATAGTTACATTACAGTAAATGTAGTCTACCCTTTTATTGTATAGCTGGCTTTTTGGTTTATATTTTGTTTCTGATGAATACAATATTATATGTGTTAACTCAGCTTTTATCTAAAATTCAGCAGAGAAAGATGAGGGTTTGATGGCAGGAATGTCAAAGCAAGCTTACTAGCCCATCAAACGATTGCTCATTGAATAATTACTCTGTGTTAGACACTGGAATAACAAAATTAATAAATTTTGGCCTTGTGGTTAAAGCACTCATAGCCTAACTAGTGGGTAGAGGGTTATTCAATACTTAATTATTTATGGGTAGAGTATGTCAATATTCAAAATTTAATTGTAGCATAGAGAAAGTTGCTGATTTAGCCTGGGGACTATGGTCATAATAACTATTAGTCATCAGCAGGAGTGTAGGTGTTTTTTTTTTTTAAACTATAAACTATTTTGTAATAAAAGTGAACTTTGGCTACAACCAAAAAAAGAGTAAAAAGAACTGGGAGAGAATTGAATGTGAATCCTGAGTGTACTACTTTCCAGCTTTGGTGTTTGGGCCATGGTTTTTCATTTCCTCATTCACATAACAAAGAATAACACCTAAAATGTGTGGTTGTGAAACATTAGAATTAATGAAACTAGCAGGGTATTTGACATGTCATACAGTTAAAACAATGGTATACACTGCTACTAATGTTAATAAACAGATGAACAGGCAAAAAAAAAAAAAAAGTAGAAATGAGGAAACCGTCCTGAGTCAAGTAATGATTTCATAATTAAGTACTTTATAAAAGTCTTAAGACTAATTCCTTTTGAGGGATGATCTATGTTAAGAGCTATAATTTAAATGCCCTACTTTGTGATAGAGACATAACACCTGTTTTTAACCAGCCATTCAGACTTATTAAAGAACTTTGAGAAATTGAGAAGAGGTAGGCCATGGCTTGGC
This sequence comes from Pteropus medius, assembly GCF_902729225.1. Lineage (NCBI taxonomy): Eukaryota > Metazoa > Chordata > Mammalia > Chiroptera > Pteropodidae > Pteropus > Pteropus medius. Next base: position 3,616,383 of record NW_024342467.1, on the reverse strand, counting down.
TGAACTGCAATCACGGTCTCTCAGGAGGACAACAGACCTTTAGGGAGGTCACGGAGGTTGTTTCAATTCAAGCCCATCTGTGACCACAAATTGCTCCTCTCCAAGTAAGCACTTCGCCCGGGGCCATAGCACAATGGAAATTAGATTATTAAGAATGTAGGTTACTCAAGTAACAAGAATAGGCAGCATTCAAAATCAGTTTAATATTCAACTCAATTAAAGAAAACCCAAGCGTTTTTGTCACCCATAGGTTTGGTCTAGAAATACTGCTGCAATTTTCCATGTTGCTGGTCCAGCGTGAACATTACAATGTGTTAATAAACTTGCAGCTTGACAAATTGATAGTTCCTCTTATAAATGTGACTTAAAATGTTTATAAAAGAAGATTGTAGAGAACTTTTTTAAGGCTATTTTTGCTTAGCTCAAGAATTAATGAAAGCAATGGCAATTCAAGCTAAAAAGATCAAAAACAAATTGTCCGGCAGTCGTCGCCATCAGGAAAATGGTGAAATTGTGCAAAATTTAGACTTTGCTGAAAACAGAAGCAGTTGTTTAGATTGGTTACAAACTATGCTAATAAGCCAAATAAAAGAAAGATTCTCTTTCACTCATTAATTCCCACAATCATTCATTTAAACATGCATACCTCTTTTGCTACATACTTAGATTTTCTTATATTACTTCTCTGTGCAAATAGATCAGACTTTGTGAAAGAAATCAGAAATGTGTAAGAGAAACAATTCACAATGCACAGTATAGTAAAAAAACAGCTTCATAATTAACTCAGTTTTGGGAATGGGATAAATATCAAGAGATTTAAGTTAAAATCAGTTTAAATATTAACTTGAAAGAAGAGGAGGTAGGTAAAATTTTCCCTGGTTAACAGAGATTAATATATAACACAGTCTAAATTTTCACTAAAAAGCACTTTCAAAAGTAAATAAATAAGTAAACATTCACTAATTCCTAACACAAAGTTTTTCCTAAAATAATGACTAGAAAATTTCTTAAAATATTCTAGAAATAGTGCACTAGTTTTAGGCTATTATTTTTTTATTATTAATTATGAAATTCAGCTATACAAAGACTGGCAAACAAACAAACAAAAATCCTTAACTTTGACCTGTCACCATGCAGCAATTAACTACAGTCCATGATGATTTGGGATTCACACTTTCAAACTTTACATATTTTTGTTTATCATGGTCAACAAAATTTTACATGTGTTTTATTTTCAGAAATGAACCATACAACAGAAGAACATGTTTAAAAAACACAAGGAGTACAAGTCTTAATATCTAGACTGTAGGAATTTCTACAAGAAAAGCAATCTAGTTTTCTTTAACAATAAACATTATAAAACTGTAAAGGATAGAAAAAGAGGGAAAAAATGAAAGAGATCAATTATTTTTTGATGTCTAACAAGTGATCCAAGTGTATGGTCTAAAACAATAATCACTAATCATTTATTATCATTATCTTCTCTGGTTTGGTGGGTGGATGAGTTCAACCAGGTGGTCCTTGCTTGGAGTCTCATAATGTTGCAGCAGGGGCTGCAGCTAAATAAATTAGACATGAGATTGCTTAGGCTAATAAATTAGCATTCTTAACTAAAAAAAAAAAAAGTAAACAAATTCTAGTTCTCTCCTCATCCCTCAAAAAAATTTTTTTTTAAATAAAAAACCTGTGGTTCTCTTGATAAAGAAGTTTGTTTAATATACTTAATCTCTAGAAAACAAAAAGAATGTATGTATTGATTCCCCTTATTCAGGAGAAGTTATTTGTTTGGACAGACTCTCTACTTCAGTCTCTTTACTAAGAATTTTTAATACTCTGCATCGAGTACTACAAGCAATACACACTTTCTGCAGTTTGAAGGCAATGAAGAATATCTCCAATTGCAGAAAGAATGGGATGAAAGTTTCATCAGACAGATCTGAAGAATTTCATGCTCAGAGCAAAGCATGTTGACTTGGCGTTCTTTTGCCCTCTTCAGAACCACAGCCATGGCTACTTACTGCTAATTAGAACAGCCTGCAATTTCTCCAAGGTTGTGAGTACTAAGGTGACTAATTCCTACACAGCCGTGCAGGCATTTAGTAAAGTCTGGGTAAGTTCTCCCCCAGTCCTAACACTTTGCTTGTTGGCAGAGACTAGTCGTACTGCCTTTGAAGTGAACAGACCCACAGGGAGGAAAGTTATAAAAGTTCACAGAGATTGTTCTTTGATAGCTAAGTACCAGGAGACTAAAACAATGAGACCATCAAAATTGAGAGTTATAAAAAACTTTGAGTATATGATTTTGAGTCTAAAATTCCTTCTTGTGAATAATCAAAAACTGGATTTTTTGTTATATATATAAGTACATTTTTATACAGGTGAGGAGTAAACAATTAGAGCAGATATATATAGAAGAGGACAACTTCTTTTGATGACAGAGTTATTGGAGCCAGTGAAATAAACCCTCCAAGTATGCATGGTGAAAGTGTGTCCTGAATTGGTTTTGACCATAGGAAAAAGAATGATGAAAAGAAACTGTGAAAGGGTACACTACCCAGAGAATATTTATCAAAAGGCTGAGAGGAGTAAAACCGCATGACGATGGCAAGGTTTTAGGAGATAGATAACAATATAAGGTGTGATGAGGTAGGGCTAATGGTGAGGGTTATTTTGATTGATCATCTCTTTACATAAAATGATCTGACATTGAAAGAGAGCCAATTGATATTTTCTTTGGAGTAGCACATACACCTTTACCTTATACTTATAGTAATTTCAAACTTCTATCTATTCCTAAATAGTGATTCCTTTATACCAGTTTCATCAGACAGATCTGAAGAATTTCTTAAAAATGTAGACTTCTAGCCAACTCTAGAGATTCTGATTTAACAGGTCTAGTTAGGTTCTACAATATGTTTTACAAGTTCTCTAGATACTACCGATGCATAAATAAACTTCAGAACTGATAACATGCCTATCAAGGCACTAACTGTAAAGCATCCATCCAATACTAAATTAGTCATGATGATTTTTAAGAAAACCTCAGAGTACAGGTCTGCATTCTACTTGTTTCATCCTTATAGTAAGACTCAGCAGAATATAAACACCATAAGATCAGGGATGATGTCCATCTGATTCATTATTTTCCCCCTAGGACCTAGCATTGGTATATCACAGGCAATATGTATTTGGTGAATGAAAAAAATCACCAAAGTGTTGAATGAATTAATTTTTAATTTCCAAATGACTTTCTCATATTGCCAAAAAGGACAAATCAAAACATGGATTTTTTTTTTCATTTTTTTCTTTCATTCATTCATTCATCAACCCACAAAGCAACAGATATTTATTGAGAGTTTATGGTATGGTAGGCATTATGTGCTACATAAATGATGTACAGTGAATGGAAGTATTCATATTCTCTATGGTTATACTCATAAACAGTGCTTATTTCTAATGAAAAAATAAAGTCTTTTGAATCTTCAAAATGAGAGGCACTCTTTGAGTGTCCAAGTGTCTGCGCTTTCTGCAAAGGTGATTGCTATGCAGCTGTGAGTTACTGCAATAAAATCCCAGACAACATTTCATGTTCTCTGTGACTTTAATATCTGAGGTTTGGGATCTGGTTCATTTACCTTATGATCTATGTGGGGCTAAAAGCCCATTTCCTCATAAGAGAAAATTTCAGTGAATTCTCTCATGGGCAGAGCTTACAAATCTATAACCTCATCACCAAAATACATTCCCTACCAGCTTTTTGATTTATTGAACAAAGGATTAAGAGAAAAAAATCAGTACTTACATATGCACTAATATTTTCCCAGTCATGCATAAGGAAGGTATTACATTAAAATTGAAAAGGATACCCAGAGAAGACTGGCTTAGGTAAGCAGAATAACTAAGGAATTGCAAATGATAGAAATAGTCAAATCAGATCGGAAACTAATTCCAATCTATTTCCTATCTCTGGAGAGTTATCATGAGATGTTGTTAGAGATAGACCTGGCATCTTATTTCCTTGGGAGGAAAATGAACCATTTCCTCATTGCTTTCTTAAAAAATGTTATCAGAAAAACATCTGCCTTAAAATTTCAATTTTCTGCAGACTTTTAAGTCATTTTCATACCAAGCTATTGTCTTTGAAACTGTCTTATCATTTTAGAAATTTTGTGAGTCCCACACCCCTGCCCAGAGCAGGGGTTCTTAACAGGATTTGAATTTTTAACTATCTAAAGGAGTTTTAAGCAATGGGCAATGATGACATTATGAATAAACAAAACAAAATTAGTGTGCCTTTTCCGTGTGCATTTTTTGTTAGAATTTGAACATTTTCATATACTTCTACTTAAATATGGAAACAGGAAAGAGAACATATTGTACCCTTGGTTATAAAATCTACTTTACTTTACTGGTGGGGGGGAGAAGAGGTCTTAGAGAAATGTTAGACAAAAATGAAATTTATTTTGATTATAGTTTAAGAAAAATAAATTTTTACATAAGGAGAACTTAGTACACCAGGTCAAATATCCACTGAATCTTAGAGTTTGTTTGCTCTAGTTGATAATAATGAAAATTATTCTTCAATTACTTAAACTAAACCCTTATTTTTCTTTAGGGTTATTATAACTCAATTAGAAACCTTCACTATAATTTCAAGAATATACAGTGTTTCCTCACTTCAATTTGGTTAGTAATTAAAAAATTATTCACCTTGTGACAATTTAGCATGACCTGAGTAAAGAAGCTGACATCCTAGATTGCGAATTTTATTTACTTATTTATTTGAATTAGAGCTTTCAAAATCCTACAATGAATGTTTATCAAAGGTCAAAAAAAAGTTATCCAGGTGTGCTGAATTCATTTTGTCTTCATGGGGGCACTGTATAGTTTTTCGTTTTTTAGAGTGATCTATAAACACTGAACCAGTACATGACCTCTCCTTAATGGCACAGCAACATGCTCTGAAACACAAGTAACCTTATTAAAAACTGATGGACAGAATGTTGGTTTATAAATGTCATATCCATTTTATTTTCCTATGCTTAAATAGACAGATTTTAAGCAGGAAAACCTACAACCTGAATTCCAAAGTATCTATTTCTTCATAATTACTTTCATTATCTGAGCTAAATTTAGGTTAGAACTCTAGACATTTATAAGACTAATGTAAATATGAAAGAAAAATATCTTAAAAAGTTTCAGAACCACCAGGATAGGTTAAAGTAATGCTGGAATTTTCTAGAATTTGTTATCATTTTAATGACACAGCAGTAAAATGTAATTTCAATAATATGAAGTATATACTTGTATGATATAATTGGTGCTAGACCACAAGAGACAGATAATTAATTCAAAATGTGATTGGATCCAAGAAAGTATAGGAAACCTATGACAGATTTCTCCCAATACATTTCTCCAAATACATTCATTCGCCTTAACCTTAGAAAGAACACATAGATAATGAGTTAAAATCCAATAAAATCAATGTCGGCATTCAAGAACAGAGTCAATGGAAAAGATAATTAATTAACCATTTATCTTCCATCTAACTCAAAAAGCTTCCCGAAGGTGAACTTTCCATGACAGCAGTGAAGATACAAAAAAATGCTAAAGAGGATGTTGGAAATGTGCTTGAATGGAAATGAGGGAAGTTAAATTGAAACCTGAAAAGATGGTTTGGGAAATTCAAAATAAGCAGGCAAATAATTTTTCTAAACAAAAATGTCTTTGACTAGAGGCAGTAAGTCCACTCCACTCCAGGTGACTCACTGCTTTGTAATCAATAGAGGAACCAGAGTATTTATTTAAAATACAAGTCACATCATATACCTTGTGCTCCAAACTAGTCACCAGCACCTTCTCATTCAGAGTAGACCTAAAGTTGATTTTGGCCCATAGGCATGACAAGGCTTTTTCCTCACCTCTTACTGCTCTGCCCTGGTCTCCCACTCTACTCCACCCCCTCTCTCCTGCCATGATGGCCCCCTCATTTTTCCTTGAACATGGGAAGTGTCAGGGCCCTTGCTTTCCTGCTTCCTCAAAGCTGCTCCCCCAGATTTCATATGGCTCACATCCACATTGCTTTCAGATTTTGTTCACTTCCTCAATGAAACTTTCCTTGACCGCTCTATTAGAAATTGATATCCGCTCCCCCCTCCTCCCATCTTTCACACTTATAATCCCTACCTTCCCGCTTTGCTTTATTTTTCCTTGTATCATTTATCACCCACAGATATAATATGCCATCTATTTTACTTTCTCTAACTAGAACATAAAGTACATAAAGGAAGGGATTTATTCTGTTTGGTCTTTGCTACCTCCCTAGCACCTAGAAGAATTCCTGGCAAAAAGGGCCCAATCAATACTTGTCATATAAATGAATTAATGAGAACCACAAATCTCAAATGCTCTGAAAATATTACCACAACTATTAACTATGTTTTTCTAATTCCCAAATGTCTATTTCTAACCTCAGTGTCTCCCTGCACTTCCTAGCCACATTGTCACCAGCCTGTTGTCATTTTATTTTGGTTTCTTCTATCTTAAAATTAAGTTTTCCAATATAACATTTTCCCAACCAAATGTTACCAGTTCTATCCATGACCTCTCTTTGAAACTCCTGCATATGAAAACACTATTTATTATTTCTATACATTACTCACATAATTTCTTCTTTTCTACACTTATCACTCCAGTCCATATTATCATTACGCCCATCCAGCCTGTTTCTACAGACTTACTATTTGATCTCTCTACCCTAATTCTTCTCTGAATCAATTTAGTAAAGTCGATGATATGCTTTCTGAAAACATAACTATTCTGATCCTAGGTACATATTGAATAGAAATGTATGCAAATGAATATAAGAGTAAAATGTATCTTCCAAAAATAGTACCCTTACTTTGTCACATGCTCAAAAGTATATGACTCACTTAAAATTTTGTTTAACACTCCGTATACCTTTAAACCAAAGCCTTCTACAATTTAACCGTAACTCTAACATCACTTACGTTTTTTTCTTTTTCTTTCTGCCTCTTTAGTTTTAGCCTCCGCTCTTGCTAACATATCCTAAGACAGTATGTCAAAGGAAATTGTGTGTATCTTCATCTGTATGTTATTTGGAAGATTAATGTCATCTCTTCTACTTGCTCCTAGTCTAAATCACACCTAACTCTCAAAGCCCTGCTAAAGATACATCCCCTCTTGGAAATATAACATTTCCACAAATTTGTATAAAGTAAGTGCAATATGTTAGATATTCTGCCAGGTACATCACCGGATACAGATATTTAAAAGACTGAATCTCTCTCTCCTTGAGTAGTTTTCATACTGCATAGCCAAATATTTCCTATGAGTTTCTATAGTGATTATCACCTGTATTAACAATTTGGGCTTTGTACAGTTATGTGTATCTTCAGTATTCAGTTTGTTTTTCATTCATTCGATATATATTTATGTGGGTCCCTACTATATGACTGGCACCAGACTAGGCAAAGATGTAGCCGTGAATGAAATGTGTTCTTCCTCTCAAAGAACTCACAGGCTAGTGAGTGGAGACAGCTAGTAAACAGTAAGTAAATGCATTCATTTGTATAAATTGTATAAGCATGTGTAAGGTGGTGATAAGTGCCATAGGGAAAAATAAAGTAGGAAAAGAGAACAAGGTGAATATGGATATTTTATAGTAGGGAGTTAAAGGAACCCCTGTTGATTCTCTAATACTTCAGTAGAATCCCAGCAAAAGTGAGAGAGTGACATCTTGAGAGGAGTAACTTAGGCCAGCAGTCCCCGACCTTTTTGGTACCAGGTACCAGTCCTCCTATGAGAATCTACTTCCTGATAATCTGAGGTGGAGCTGAGGAGGTGATGCTAGTGCTGGGGAGCAGCTACAAATACAGATGAAGCTTTGCTTGCTGGCCTGAACTTCACCTCCTGCTGTGCAGCCTGGTTCCTGACAGGCCACAGACAGTACTGGTTTGCGGCCCAGGGGCGTTGAGGACCCCTGACCTAGGCAATGGAAGAACAAATGCAAAAAAAGGTCAAGGAAAGCTTGCCCATGGTATTTTCAAGATGCTAGTGTGGATAGAACAGAGTGAGGGAAATGAAGAAGGAACTGAGATAGTGAGGTGCAGGGTCACAGCAAGTCTTGAAGGATTAATGATGTTTTCAGCCTGCCTCCCCAGCTCCCAAGTAAAGTTCTATGAGTACAGAACTATCTTACACATATATTTATAAATCTTCCATGGAAAGTGCAGTGAGAACTTGCACAGAGTAAATGTTTAATAACATTAAATTGACATCTGTACACAAAGAAAATGCTGCAAGTATCTTGATATTCTTCAAATGAGAACACTTTTCCTCTGTAAATATGAAATGAATTATAGACCAATTGAATTATCTTAAATTCATAAAATTTAGGCCACAGCAGAAATTTTCCTAAACTTTATGATCTCTCTTTTTGCAATATTGCCCCCTCCAAATTACTATATCATTCTAATTTTTTTCTTTTTTGTATTTAGTTGGGTTTTTTAACTTCTTAATTAATCCTTACAATTTTTTTTTCTATCAATCAAAGATTATACCTTAGGCTTCCTACTTTTTTATTCTTCTTAGAAACACCGTTTGAACTTTAGGCTGCCCCGTGGCACAAATATTAGTGTGCAGTCGGTCATCCATTAAACAGATACAGATTGAGTGCCAAATATATACTCATATCATTTAGGCATTGGGATGCAAAGGCGGTGTTGAGATTAGAGACCATACGTTTAAAGCAGAGAGTCCAGTCTGATTTAGAATCCTTTTATTAGCTGGGAGACCACATTTATGAAAGAAGGATAAGAAGAGTAACAAACTCACAGGACTCTTGTGAGGTTCCAGTAGGAAAACTCATGTAAAGTACTTATCATAGGCTTATAACATAGTAAAGTCCCAACAAATATTATTAAAATAAAAATTAATTTAAAATTATAAATATATATTTAACATATTATAATTTTACTTATATAGAAAGGAAGTAAGATGCACAACTTAAACTTTATTTTCTCCATCCCTACTCTGTCTCCTGAGCTTTCTTCCCAGGTATATTTCTACATGAACGTTGACCCAGTGCCTACAATCAATGAAGCTGGAGAAGAACTTTCAATGTGGCTTTGATACAGTCTCTTCCTCATGATATATGGTATTTTCATTCTTACCCATATATCTGTAAAGCACTCACAATGGAAACAAGGTATAAGAAAAAGCTTACTAGATGATCTTTCTACCTCCAGCCTTCTTCCCCTCCAGAATGTACAGTACATCATCTTATACTAGTAGTCTTTATTATTTGTTGCATGGATGAATTAATAAAGAAAGCGAGGCAAATGGTATGTTAGAAATATTGGCTGGCATGAAAAAAAATGAAGGAAATCCTGCCATCTGTGATAACATGGATGTATCTGGAGGACATTATGCTAAGTGAAATAACGCAAACACAGAAAGACAAATACTGGATGATCTCACTTATATATAGAATCTGAAAAAGTTGAATCTGCAAAACCAAAGAGTAGAGCAGTGGTTGGTAGGATGGGGGTGGGAAGAAGGGAGGAAAGACATTGGTCAAGGGGCACAAATTTTGTTATAAGATAAATAAGTTCTGGGGAATCTAAAGTAGAGCATGGTAACTATAGTTAATAATACTGTCTTGTATACTTGAAATTTGCTAAGAAGTAGATCTTAAATGTTCTCACCACAAAAAGAAAAAAAAAGTAAGTATGTGAGATGATGGATGTGTTAATTAACTGTGGTAATCATTTCATAATGTTTATATAGATATCAAATCATCATGTTGTATTCCATATATATATATACATATATATATATATATACACATATACACATATACATTATATATAATTTTTATTTGTCAAAAAGAAAGAAAAATATCAAGTTAGTAAATTCACTGGGTTCTTAATCATTAAATAATGTGCTTTTTTTTTAAATCTGGTTTCCCTGAGTAGAAATTCTTAGAACAAGCTCCTCTTCAGCCAGCCAGCCACCAGCTTACCTAGAGTAAAAATGAGCCGCCTCAGGCAGGTCACATGGCTACAACGACACAGGTGAGAAGATGCTAAGCCAATCTTCCTCCACTGGGCTATGATGGGAAGGCTTTACTTTAAATTTTTTCTACCTTCTCCTTTAGGGACTTTTATAATTATTATTATTATTACTTGTATCTAAAACCATGGTTAAAATGTTTGCTTTGCCTTTTGCCCATTTATTTAGGAATTTTATAAACAGTATTCTTTGATTTGGAAAGCTAAAATGTCCACATTTAGTATTCTTGTTTCAAAAATCTCAAGGAGCATAATTTGATATAATTTCAAATATTTTAAAATCATAAGCTCCTAAAAAGCTCATTCATAACTATAGATTTAAAATATGTCATTATTAATTTAAATGTTCTGGTTTTTTTTTCTTTTACCTAATAATGAATGAATATAAATAATACTGATTGAAACATGCAATATCTCAGTGTGACAATGATGTCCATTAATTTTCCATTTATTTTATTTGGCTTTTCTTTTCAGTTTGGCAAAAACAATGGTTAATATCAAAAGAAATAACTTGAGAAAGTCTTGAAAACTATGCTGTTTTAAAATACTTTTAACTATTCAAATAGAACTTATAGTTATTTAATAAAATTATGAATTAATCATCCTATTGTAGTTTTTAACAGAGTAAACAATATGGAAATAAGTTTATCTCTATAATTTCTTCATTCTATATGTGATTTTTCAAAATATAAGACAGGACTGCAGCCACAGGTAGCAAAAACAAGGTTAGATAAATGGGACTATAAAAACTAAAAAGCTTCTGCACAGCAAAGAAAACAATCAACAGAGTGAAAAGGCAGAGTGCAGAATAGGAGAAAATATTCACAAATCATGTATCTGATAAAGGGCTAATATCTAAAATATATAAGGAACTCCCACAACTCAATAGCAAAAAAGATAAATAACCTGATTAAAAAATGGGGAAAATGGGCTAAAGACTTGAATATATATTTCTCCAAAGATGACATAAAGTGCCCAAAAAGTACATGAAAAGATGTTCAATATTACTAATCATCATGGAAATGCAAATCGAAACCACAAGGAGATATCACCTCATATTTGTTAGAATGGCTATTATCAAAAAAGAAAAGAAAAATAAAGGACAAGTGTTGAGCATGCAGAGAAACTGAAATCCTCACACATTGTTGGTGGGAATGCAAAACAGTGCAGCTACTGTGGAAAACAGTATGAAGTTTCCTCAAAAAGTTACAAATAGAACAACCTTATGATTCATCCATTCCAATTCTAGATATTTATAAAAAAAGTAAATAAAATTAGGATCTCGAAGAGATATTAGCATTCCCGTGTTCATAGCAGCACCATTCTCAATAACCAAGATGTGGACACAATCTAAATGTCCACTGACAGATGAATAGATTAAGAAAATGTAGTATGGACATACCATGAATATTATTCTGCCTTTAAAACGAAAGAAATCCTGCTGTAGAAGACAGCATGGATGAACCTTGAGGACATTATCTAATTAAAATAAGTGAGTCACAGGACAAATAGTACATGATTCAACTTATATAAGGTATCTGAAACAGACTCATAGAAGCAAAAAAGAAAATGGGTTGTATCAATTTTTCTCAAAATCTTCAACCAAAGCAGAGTATTCACAAAAATGTAAGGAAGAGAATAGTGGTTGTCAGGGGCTGTGATGAAGAAGCTGGGAATCAACAAGTATAAAGTTTCAGTTATGCAAGATGAATAAATTCTAGAGATCTGAAGTATAACATCATTTGTATGGTAACGATACTGTATTGTAGACTTAAAAATCATTATGACAATAGATATCATGTTAATTGTTCATACCAAAATAATAAAAAGAAATGTAAGAGGCTGAATACTAAAATAAAAAATAAAAAGCCGGGGTCCTAGCACATGACTGCAGTCTTCTGTCTGCCTATTTCTTTCCTTATATGCCCTTCCACTTTTCTAACCACAGAAAATGTCAGAGAAGTTTGAAAAAATGTGAAGGGTGGAGCTACACCTCTAAGGGGCAGGAGCAAGCAATGTGCTGTATCAATTTTTTTCAATATTTTCTACTAAAGTGAGCATTCTAAAGGGCCATGAAAGATTAAATGTACCTCAGGGTGCTGAATGATCTATCCTGAAGCAGAGTGTTATAAAGCTCAAAATTTATTATTTTATAGTTTTCAAGTGAATGTGGATTTTACCTTCTATACTCTGTGCCACAGTTCGTATAAATGTAGGTATATATATTGATATATAAATAGACTTGCCTCACACAAGTGTTCAGTTTTCAAATTTACACTCCTTGAAAAGTTATACCATGTTTTATAAAATGACTTGACCTTTTCTCCTATATAATGACATTTCACCAAAACACATGAAATAAGTATACTGTAAAAGTATTATCTCTAGAATATGGCTTGAGGCAGACATACTCAATTTATTGTCACTGCAGGTTTGGGTCACCGAACATTATATGAAAGAGAAATGAAATGTGCCCCATGTTTGAATGAACCCCAAATGCTTTTCTTTGGACACATATACCAAACAAAAGGAACAGAATAGTAGTACATGAGCTTATGTGTGTGCCATTTCCATGTGCTTTGTAGCTCTCATGTTTTTAGCCTTTATTCTGCCCTAAAGGTATTTTTCTCTTTCACCTTAATCAGTGAGAGAAGAAATCGAGTGTAAATACCTCAAGAAGAGTGGCTGAATACTTAGATTTCATTGTGCCTTAAACTGATCATTCTTGCAAGTGTTTTCTTAATGGGTAAAGGCTAAACATTGGAAGTGGGGAACTTCTGCATGGAACAGTCTTTAGAATCAGTGCCTCTATTTTAGAAAAATATGACATGTATTCTGAACCAGAGCTAACTCTCTCAGCTCAGGTTCTGTGAAATTCTATCCTAGGAAAGAAATGAGTTTGGGTGTATTTTTGAAAGGCACCTTTGCCGAAAACCCTGTAGGCAATCAATTACTCTTGTCACCTCTGTGCTTTTATTACTCCAGTGAGTGCTACTGTGATAGCTCTTATCACACTTGGCCTATAGCCATGGAATCAGTTGTCTACATCTCTGGTTGTCCTACTAGACACTTGGGCTCCTCGAGATTAGACAGCTTGTGTCAATTTTCTGTTTTATTTCTTAACAAAGCGAGACTGTCTTGAACAGTGTTTAGTGCATAATGGCTACCAGAAATGATTATTGAATTAAAATGTGCAACTGCTAACTAACTGATACAGTGAGAGATGTGCCCTTTCTCAGGTCAAGTGTGAAAATAACCAGTGTTCTTGCATGAAGGTGGCAGGTTATATTTAGGGACTCTCATGCTGCACAGGTAATTTTGAGTTCTAAGAGGCCAGTGGGATACTGGGATTGCTTTTATAAAATTTTTCACCAGCCACTGCCTTTTTCATTTTATAGAATAGCCTCTCCTTGTACCTTTCCAAACTACTACTTTAGCTTTATCAAAATTGCTGACTTAACACTACAAGAGGTTTTCTTTCTTTTTTTGTTTGTCCTTCTCCCTCTTTTTCTCTTTTTGTGTTACTCCTGATTCTTTTTTCTCCTATGGTCAACCAGAGGACAGCAACTTTTTCTTTTACATTATTTGTCATTTTATTTCAATCACTATCTCTTTACATAGTGCTAACATATGATAGATGATCAAAAATACTTGTTGAAAAAAGTACATTTCTTAATTTTTCTAAAACAGTAACAGTTTGGAAGAAGTATTTTCCCAGAATTCTAAGTTTCCTCCTCTTTTTCCTTGCCTTGTCACTTTACAATTCTATTTTACAATTTGGAACAACTTTTTTTTTTTTTTTTACAGAGATTACTCAATTCTGTTGTATGAATGAACAAATATATTCATAATGATTACTGTTTATGTTCTAATATTCCTTCATGTGTCCGATAATATTCAATTCCTGGTATTTTTCTTTAATCTTTCTCCCTTGGGTTTAGCCTTTATGTTGTCCTTGATCATCTTACTTCTTGTCTATTTCTAATCTTTTTCAAGGACTTTTTGTTGGGAATAGTGAATGTGAGAATAAAAACAACAATAAATATATATTATTTTATATTTTACAAAGTGTTTACAAAATTGATTCCCACTTTTTAAACTATTTTTTTTTAAATCATAATCACAACAGATATCATATGGATACATATATACTGAAGTTTACTCCGTATACTCTTTGTCTCAAAATTTTTCTTCTAACAAAAGCAGCTCTTGTTTATATCATCACTTTTTATCTTTCCTCTAATCTGGCAACATTTACTTACTTATATTGACAAGTCTGATAAAATTTAAAGAGAATTTTTCCCTAACCCTTATTCACATGGATAATTTTATTAATAGTAAGCATTATGTTAAGCACTTTGTATATATTGTTTGCATTGACCCTCATAATGCTCCTCTTAACAAGGCACCATTACTGTCCCCATTTTAAAGACAAGTGAAGAAGTTACAGGCGTTAGAAACATGTCCGAGTTCACAAAAATTCTGGTTATGATACTAGCATATCTGTGTTATTAGCAATTAGACTCTCAGATACTTCTAGATCTGCCTAATATGGCTCACTGCATGCCTCTCTCTGCTCTGAACTTGGGTCATGAAGTGAATCAAAAGCCAGATTATTCTCTAATTCCTAACCCATGGCATCTTACTGTACTGTTATTTTTAATTAAAAAAAAAAAACATCATGTGCAGATGTATGACATATATATGGTCAACATTTCAAAGAGACATACAAATTAAATATATTAAATGAAAAACAAAATAATAAGAACATTCAGGAAATCTGGGTCTCTGTTTATGTGAGAAAATACTTCTGTGTAATTAGCCATTCTTAATTAGGAAAACTTTCTCCAGAGATGAGGATTCCCAAGCTATTTCAATAACAGGAAAGAAGGATTACACATTTGGAGACCTGAGAAGGGCTAAACATGGATTGCTCAAGGTGAACCTTGGGAAAAATGGCCCAAGGTATCACATGGTGTAGTAAAGAATTTACATTCCTTCTACGAAGCTTCCCATCAATTCCTTTGTAGGAAAGCAAATGTAACCTTTCATAAGCCTGGAGCATGTTTTCCTTGTGAACTTTATGGCATCTGGCATAATGAAGGGATGTTCTCCCACCCAGCTGTGCTTAAAACATTCTTGCTACTGGGGAATACCCCAGATATTAAGGGCTCAGTGGAATATTCTCTGCCTAATTTAGTCATTCCAAACAGGCTCTGACATCTGAAATTAGAAATAAAAGGGCTGAAGCACTTCAAAGAAAACAAATTCCACTGATATCCTTATTTCCCCACGAAAAAGACACAGTATTTCAGCATGGCAGCTGCTCCAGATTCCAAAACAGGCCACATGTTTTATGACAGCTGCTGAGACAAGCAATTTCCTCAGATTAAATCTTTCAGTATATTTCATACAGAAGTAGCCAAGTCATTCCAGCAGACTGAATTTTAACTTAATAGATGGTCCTACTTTGTTCTCTCAATGTATGTTTAAAATAACAGAACCAAGTGCTATTAATGTATTTAAACAATTTATAGAATGTGAATAAAGTACACAATAAAAAGAAGTGTTGAAAAAGTATCTAAAATATTTTCTTAGGTTGTCATAACAGTGGAATAATTTGCACTCTTAAGAAATACATAAAACCTCTACCTCTGAGAATCCAGGCCTGGCAATTATGGCACTATAAAGCTTATTAATTTACCTCCCCATATCTAGCCTTTATTGCTCACAACTCAGACTAGTCAAGCATGAAAACCAGACAACATACTCAATTTGATTTTTTAAAAATGTTTAAAATCTAAAAAGCACTCAATAGCTTACTGAAATACATGTAAATCCTGAAGGCTCCGTCTGTTCTAGAAGATTGAAAATAAACTTATATAATTAATGAGAAAGAAATGGTATTCTCCAGAGAAGTAAAAGTACAGATGCCCCAAAAGAATAGAGGCATATTTGCCAAAAATGCGAATCTCTGAAATACATGTTCCGGGAAGAAGTCAACAGAAGTTCTTTGTAACTCAGGCATCCTGCTCTGGAAATGGTCTAAACAAGCTCAGGTGGTGACTTCCTGAGAATGAGCCTTCCCCTTATGCCGGGGATGACACAAACTTCTATTGGAATGCAAAAGACTGAGAAAGCACCTTGTCCTCTCTACCATGGTCATATCTCCATGCCCTCAATAAATCCCCTTTTTTAAAAAGAAAGTAGTCACTCTTGGCCAGTGATGCCACAGAGATATGACTTCGGTTAATGCTGAAGGTTATCTTAATGTATCACTTTATTCTGTTAGGTTCCAAGATGCATCCAGTTTTCTCATATCTTATATTAGTTTCAATGTAGAATATACTGTTCCCAGATGGTTGGGTTATATAAGCTACAATCCAAAATTTTATTCCAGAAAGATTTGTTCCTATTTAGCAGAGTACATAGTAGTTAATGATATCTAAAATGATATACCTAGTTTTTTGTTTGTTTGCTTTTTTTTTTTAGTAGATAAGAAAAAACAACATATTGTAGGCAAAGATTTGGCTAGAAACTATGTTGACTGACTCTTATGTTAGGTCTCTTTCACACCTTGCTGTTTTGTTCTGAATATTGACTTATTAAAAAGAAATCATGCCCAGAAATTATTTTAGGTGAAATTAATTAGAAATAAGTTTCCTAATTATAATTAATTGAGAGTCATCTTGGATAAAGAGGAACAATAAAATGTGATCATCTGGCAATAACCAAACTGAGCTGAGAAGAAAGCATAGTCCTAGTTTGGTTACTAAAACATACATTATGTATGGCATACAGCTTGAAGGAAATATGGGTAACACTTTTAGAGACATATGGAGGTGATGGACTACAGAAACCTAGGTTTATTCCAAATTAGAATTCCAGGATTGAAAGCCTTCTTAAAGACCATCCAGTTCGACTACCAGTCTAGGGTCTGAATCCCTTTTCTAATGTCTCTTTCATGGTGTAACCTAGCATATATTTAATTGTATTCATTAGTCTTCTTTTTTAGTTGCAAGTAGTAGAAACCAAACTAATGAGCATAAATAATAAAGATACTCTATTGGCTCACATAACTAAAGTTCAGAAGTAGGATGGATTTCAAGGAAGTATTAATTCAGAGGCAAAAATAAAAAGACCACTATGGTCCCACTTTCTATCCATGTCTCTGTTTGGTACTCCATGGTGTCAAATTCTCTTAAAGGTCTCTCCTCTCATGGTTAGCAAACAGCCAACAATCCCTAGGGCAACATGCTACCTTCTTACATTCAGGTATAACATTGTCCTGTCAATCAATGCAAAATCCCAGGCTTCTAAGATAGGCTGCCTTTAGTCACATGCTCATTCACGGATTTAAGTTAGCTTTTCAAAAACTACATGGATTCTCAATGATAAATCAGAAACTCAGAAGAAATGTGAGGGAGAGAAAATACAGGGCCACATTAAACGTGTCTAATGAAATGGTTCTCACTACTTTCCCAAATTGTTCCTCCTGTCTTTGGTTGCAGCCAAGAGTTAAAAAGTATAACAACTATTCAAACACCATAAGTAAAGTTCTAAATAACAGTTTTTCCCAACTCGACTTGCATGAATAAGACATTAAAATAATCACACCTATATTAAATTTTCATCACCCCAGAAAAGGAGTTCTCTTAAGTGAGGATTTTGGCATGTTACCTGCAAATACTACGGTTTTTATCAAAGAGACATCACTAAAAAGATGAGGAGGCTGATGGGTAGACTGTGACTGATTTAGTAAATTTTGTATAGCTAGCCTGTATCTGAGCTATTGGTGAAGTTGCAGCTGACACTTGTAATCCGGAGGCTAACAGCCAAATTTCGGTAATGGGGTAACAGATATCTCTTTTAAAAATGTACATGCCTTCATGATATTCAGAGAATGCCACATTTGTGCGTGCCTGTGGTTATTCCCACATACCAACCAGGGTAATTTAGACCATCTAAGTTGTTATTTACATTCTTTTTTTACTTATGACTCTAATGTTACCAAAAGAAATTATGCTTTTATTTGTTGCCTTGCCAACCAAGGATTTATTTTTATGACCTGTTAAGCTAGGACATATCCTAAATAATTTGAAAACCAAGAAAACTGAATCTTCCGCCTCCTCTTTAGCCTTACTATCTTCTCAGACAAAATTGCCTGCATGATTTATACACTTGTGATTTTAAATTGCAGATTTATGTGTTCACATGACTCACTTTCTTATTCAAATCACCTTTCTCAGATATACTGCATGAATAAGTACCAGAAGTATGACTGTTTAGGGGAAGAAAAACGGAAAGAAGCTAAAAAAACCTATTCTTTCAAAATACTTGTTAAACTCTTTAGGTGAGACATTCTTAAATGTAGAATTATAATTGATAAAACCTTAGTAGCTTGTAAATTTTTAAAGAAACAGAGAGTATCTTTTAGTTTATTGTGCCCCCAGGGCTTAGCCCAGTCCCAAGCACAAGGTAGTCTTAATACATGTTAAAAGAATACATAAATGACAATCTTTTGACATATTTCAACAGTATATTTTAACAGTTTCTCCACTAAACTTATTAGATAAAAATAATGATTTGATGATTTCATTATTTTTATTTTATAAGTACAAATGCCAAGCAGATGAAATTAAAAAAAAAAAATTGTGAATTATTTCAATTATTTCCAGCTACCATAAATCTCTTAAAAATAAGTACTGGATAGTAGAGCTAGAGAGGGATCACAACTCTTCTGCAGCTTTAGGGCTTGATATGGCAGATCAGAGGATGTATTTAAATGGTTTCTTTAGAAATACCATCTAAGCTCTTCCAGGCGCTATTCCTATGCACTGGTGGCATTGCTTTTGCATAGCAGTATCTGACTTTTGTAATCATTTATTTCAGTTTCCTTCCTATGTACAGTGTGGGAAACATACAGGCCTGTAATTGGAGATAGATTTACTGTCATATCAAGAAACAAAAACATACAGAATGAGATCTCTCCCAATTCAAAGAAATCTTTGATTTTAACAAGTCTATAGATGACCATGACTACTCCAAGTCTTATTAAATAAAATGCTTTCAAAGCCCCTTCTAGTTCTAAAGTTACATAATTTAATAATGGCCACTATTGAGAGAAGGGTTATCTCGGTTTGACATATAAAACAACTTGCAAACAACTTAGGTAAACTCACCACTTCACTGTTTACTGTGAACCTGTGAAACTATAATAAACTACAGTGCAAAAATTTTTTTCTTTACTCTCTTATACCATTCAATGGACCATTTTCTAAATTATAGTAGCTATCTCATACTAATAGCAAATGTTTGAATATAATGACTAATGTTTGGTTTTATTTTTTTCAAGTGAAATGAAAATTGACTTTTGTTGCCAATCACATCTCTCTACCTTTAATACATGTGTATCAATACCCTCACATGATTACATAGACTGAGTTATAAATGACACTAAAAACTATTGCCTCTATACTAATCCATCTTCCATTTCTTTGTGAAATCATAGACTATATCAGTATTAAAGTACAAAGCTTCATTGTCTGAATAAAACCTTTAGACAGTGCCAACTGAACAGTCATCCAGTGCAGATAGTTTACAACACTGACCTATAGTTTTTTGTTAAGAGAGAGGTAAGAGAGTCTGAACTAGAAGATGAAATATACAGGTCTATACAGGCTTACTAAAGACAAATGTTTCTCACAGCTGGTATTCCTTAGAACGCCTTATTTTATGTGGAGAAATAAGAAATTAGGAGTTTGAGGACTTGAGGACTAACAGTAACACCATCTGTCATTTAACTGCTGGATTCTAAACATCACCAGTAAGCTCATTCTCATGTCCTTGTACCCTCGCAAGCTCAGAACTTGTTTGGGCCAACAAATAGAGTTTGTACTTGTAGTCCTACCATTAATCCTGTTATATAAAAACAAGTTTGTCTGGCCGCTAAACAATTTAATGACAAGACAGAATCTCTTTGTAGTTAGTGTACAATTATCAAGCTGTGTTGCTCAGAAAGAACGCTTGAACACTGAAAACTCTTGCTCAATTTTTTTCAGAATACTTTATGTTCAGTCAACTTGTTACTGCCACGTTCTTGATGAGACATGCAGATAAATGCATAGAGAATAGGAGGAGTTGATTGAGACAGATAGCTATAGAAGGAGATAAAATTAAGTTAATGTGTACTAAATCAAGCCCTAGAGAATTTTCACATGCTTCTCCTAATGAAATAGGCAACCCAAAGAAAGTGATTTTAAAGCACTGCACTTTTCTTAGATTCGAAGACTACATTGCATTAAGTCAGTAATGTTCCCCATTAATTCTTATCAGTGCTTATTCATATTCGCTGTATCAACAGGACACTAAAGATGTTCCTTTCTAGTCCAACTTTACACAGTTCTCTTCATAATATAGATACACACAAATTTCTTATCTATTTTTTTAATTCTGCTATCAGCATTTTATGTCTTATCATCACCTTTATAATTGTCACTGTTAATGGTTACAAAATATTGTATCCAGTTACATGGATTTACTATCCAGTTATTTCTGATACTCTGCTACAGAAAACATCTTTGCATGCAAATTTTTCCAATTTTAAGATTCTCTCCTTAAAACAAATATCTAGACATGTTATAATTCATAAAAAATATTATCTAATAATTTTATAACTTTTGAAAGTTATTGTCATGGTTATACCACAGGAGTGGATTTATTTTCACTGATACGGTGATATTGGACTGTTCTGTTTTCACTATACCGCATGAGGGGGTGACATTTTTGCCTAGAATTGCTCTTAATAAGAGCTAACATGTATTTAGTACTTACAGATGACAGACAGTACAATGAGCATTTGGTGTATAATCTTACTTAATTCCAGAACTATATGAAGTAGGTGTTATTTTTATCCCCATTTTATAGCTAAAGCTATTCAATTCAAAGAGGTTTAGTAATTTGCACCACTTCACGCATCCTTTAAGCAGAAGGCCAAGGCTCATCTCAGGTGTGACTGGTCAAAATTCATGCTATAACCTAGATTGCACTGTCTACACTTCTCACATTATAAATTGTTCAAACATTTGTCTATTTATTTACTGGACATGTTTTATTTTTCATCTATGTTTCTATTGGACATGTAATAATATGTCAACTTGCTTTTTTCTTCATGTTCCAAAATCAGTGGTCCACTATTTAAAATCTACTAAGAATATAGACATTGGTCCCGAATATACTACAGACTTACTATTTAGCTAAAGAAAAAGCACTACTTCAGTTTTACAATAAATACAAAGTAAGCTACTTGTATTCCCAATAGAAAGTACCATTAAAGTATCATGACATTCAAAAGGGGAAAATTTTTTTAAAGAGTTATATTTTACTATAATCACTTAATTTAGGGATAGGTAGAGTTCCAAAGCTCTTTATAGACTCTAAAAAGAAGGATGCAGAAAAGAAATAGACATAGGTAGTTAAACCTGGATCTTAATTAGCACTCAATTTATTTGTGAAACCTAGCACTAAATTCAGGAAAAATAAAATCATTTTTTTAAAATACACAAAATTGCTTTAGATTTTTCATTAAATATTTTATAGAGTTTTAAATTCTACAATTTACTTTCTCTCAGTGAATAAAGTCTTGTTATATTTGTGAACCAGATATAATTCATTTTGGATACAATTTAAAATAATGGTCACATAGTTTGTAATAATATTAAATTCTTCTAATTGGTTCCAAAATGCCTATTGATATTTGATATGAGTTTAATGAAAATATGGATATTTGAACAAATGAAAAGCCAAAACAATGCTCTATATGTGCCTAAAAATTTTATTGGAAACACAATTTTTTATAACAGCATTATATAAATGCAAAATACTAAAAACAAAACAAATGTCCATAGAAATGGATAAAGTACATATTAATGACATTTATACAATAAAATTCTCTAGGATAGTGAAATGAGTGAACTACAGCTTTTTTTATCACATAGAAGAAAGTTTATTATAATTTTAAAAACCAGTGGCAAAATAACAAACATATTAGCACTTTATGTAAAATTTCAAAAATTGCAAAACTAAAAAATATTGACAAAGTTATAAGCAAAATAAAAGGATGATTAATTTTTGGAGAATGGTGTTATGGTAGAGAGACAAAGGATAGACACATTGGAGATTTCGAAATTCCCCAAAATAAGTTCTTGGGTTAGTATTATTTACATGTTTACATGTTCATCATTTGTTAATTTATATGTATGTCACATTTAATTTTTTAAAATGCAAATCCTAATAAGATCATTTATGTCTGTAAAACAAGGGAGTTAAAAGGATTATTTTAAAAATAATAACTAAATAGAAATTTGGGGTAACTAAATAAAAATATAAAAAGAAGAGCTTCCAGTCAAGATGGTGGTAAACCTGTGCTCACCTCTTCCCATGACCACATCAAAATTACAGAACAACCATCACTGACAATCGCCTGAAATCTAGCCGAAGTCCTATAACTAAGGACATACAGTAGAAGCCACCTTGAGTTTGGTAGGAGGGGCAAAGCCATGAAATGGGCTACTACCACACCCAAATGTGGCAGTTAAAAACTGGGAGAAATATCTCAACTGCGGAAGTCCCCCTTGAAGCGTGAAGGATCCTAACCTCACATAGGGCTCCCCAGCCAAGGATTCCAATGCTATGGAGATAAGTCCTCATAAATTCTGTCTTTGAAAGCCAGTGGAAATTGTGGCTGAGTGAGATGGAGGGCTGCTGGAGTCCAAGGAGTTCCTTTTAAAGGGTCTACACATGGACTTACTCACTGATAGACTCACCTGATCTGAGCTCCAGCACTAGGATAATAGCTCAAAGTCAACAGGGATATATGAGGAGAAACTGAACTGTTTGGCTTCAGGGTGAGAGCTGGAGGAACAGCTTTCTCCTAGAGAAAATTTCTGGCAGAAGCCATTATTTCTTTGTTGAGCCCTGCCCCCATCCATCCTACATGTGCAGAAGGGCACCATATCTGAGTCCTGGTCAACCTAGCTAACACTTTTTGCCCAGCGCTGGTGATTCCATGAGATCCCATCTCACCCGACTTGTGGGCCCACCCGATCCACGTCCAGTGGCTTTTCCATTTAAACAGCCTGTCTTGGCTTGTGCTGTGCACTTTCCTAAAATCTCTCAAAGGTTCACAAACCTCAAACAAGCAGCATCTGAACTTGATGTGCCCTGTACCTCTTGCTAAGCAGTCCTAAGCCCAGCACTAGCAGCAGCCAGCCTTAGATCACAGTTTAGCCTCTCCTAGGTATCTCTCAGTCCATCCCAGCCCAAGTGGCAATCATCTGCAGATCACTTTGTAGCTCATACCAAGTGGCCCCGGGTAGAGTACAGACAGCAGCTGAACTTGGTCTGTAACAGAGCCCCTTTCAAGAGGCCCCAGAACCAATATACCCAGTGATCAGCTTCAGACAACACAAGAGCACCACCCAACCACCTCCACAAATGACACACTTAAAGGACAGGCCGGGCAGGCACCAGAGTCCTGCTAAAGTGAATTCTGCTCTGGAGGGTCAACCCTTGCATAAAAGTTCCTCCACTGTAGTCATGGCCAGTCCTTAACAACCATTCAGCCTATCAATCCCTTCCATTGACATGCAAACAGCAATCAAGGCTCAACTACAACAGAAAAGCATTCATAACCCACACAAGGGACATACTTGGAGCACCTGGCAAAGATGACTAGGGAGACTGTGCCACTGGGTTCCATAGGATATCTATTATATAAGACCAGGAGACATAGAAGCTCTACCTAATACACTGAAACAAACACAGGGAGGAAACCAAAATAAGGAGACAAAGAAACATGTCCTAAATGAGCGAACAAAACAGAGCTCCAGAAAAAGAACTCAACAAAATGGAAACAAGCAATCTACCAGAGGCAGAGTTCAAAACACTGGTTATGAGGATGCTCAATGATAGTGAGAACTTTAACAAAGAGATAGAAAACATAAAAATGCAAACAGAAAACATTTAAAAAAAAAGTCAGAAAGAGGACTACAATAACTAAAATGAAAAATACATTAGAGGGAATCGACAGTAGATAAGATGAAGCAAAGGATTAATTCAGTGATTTAGAAGATAAGGTAGCATAAAACACCCAATCAAAACAGCAAAAAGAAAAAAGAATCCAAAAAACAAAGATAGTTTAAGGGTTCTCTGAGACTACATCAAGCCTATCAACATTCTCATCATAGGAATATCAGAAAGAGAAGTGAAAGAGCAAGAAATTGAAAACCTGTTTCAAGAAATAATAAAAAGCTTCCTTAACCTGGCAAAGGAAATAGACATACAAGCCCAGAAAGCACAGAGAGTTCCAAACAAGATGAACGCAAAGAGGGATACACCAAGACACATCATAATTAAAATGTCAAAGGTTAAAGACAGAGAGAGAATTTTAAAAGCAGCAGAGAAAAGCAGTTAGTTACCTACATGGGAGCTCCCAAAAGAGCATCATCTGCTTTCTCAACAGAAACTTTGTAGGCCAGAAGGGATTGGAATGAAATATTCAAAGTGATAAAAAGTAAGAACCTACAACCAAGATTACTCTACTCAGCAAAGCTATCATTTAGAATTGAAGGACAAATAAAGAGCTTTCCAGAAAGAAAAAGCCAAAGGAGTTCATCACCACCAAACCTGATTACCAGAAATGTTAAGGGACTTCTTTAAGAAGAAAAAGGGTCTATGGCCATGCTACTCTGAACAAGCCCAATCCCATTTGATCTCGGAAGCTAAGCAGGGTTGGGACTGGTTAGTACTTGGATGGGAGACCACCTAGGAAGACCAGGTGCTGTAGTGTAGAAAATAAAATAAAAAAAATAAGGGATTGTAAGCTGACAAGGTCTTTGGAATCTGTGAGGTCAACCAAGGGTTGCCTTGCCTAAAAAAAAAAAGAAAAGAAGAGAAAAAGATTTAAAAATTATGAATAATAAAATGGCAATAACTATATATCTATCAACAATTACTTTAAATGTAAATGGATTAAATGTTCCAATCAAAAGACATGAGGAAGCTGAATGGATAAGAAAACAAGGCCATTGCATATGCTATTTATAAGAGACTCTAGATGGAAAGACACACACAGACTGAAAGTAAAGGGATAGAAAAAGATATTTCATGAAAATGAAAGAAAAAAAAGCTGGAATAGCAATATTTATACCAGACAAAATGGACTTTAAAACAAAGACTATAACGAGAGACAAAGAGGACCCAGTAATTTCACTTCTGGCTATTTATCTGAAAAAATCCACAACACTAATTTAAAGACATGTGCATCCATATATTCATTGCAGAGTAATTTACAATAGCCAAGATATGGAAGCAACCCAAGTGTCCATCAATAGATGAATTTATAAAAAAAAAAAAAAAGTGATACATATATACAATGGAATATTACTCAACCATAAAAAAAGAATGAAATCTTGCCATCTGCAACAACATGGATGGACCATAGAGAGTATTATGCTAAGTGAAATAAGTCAGAGAAAGACAAATACCATACGGTTTCACTTATATGGGAATCTGTAAAACAAAATAAATAAACAAACAAAACAGAAACAAACTCATAAATATAGAGAACATTTTTTATGAATGCCACATGGGAGGAGGTTGGGTAGATGGGTGAAGCTGGGGAAGTGATTAAAAAGTACAAACTGTTAGTTACAGAATAGTCATAGGGATGTAAAATACAGCATAGAGAATATAGTCAATAATATTGTAATAACTATGTATGATGTCAGATGGAAAATAGATTAATCAGGGTGATCATTTTGTGACTTATATAAATGTCTAGTCATTATGTTGTACACCTGAAACTAATATAATATTGTATGTCGACTATAACTGAAAAATAAAGAAATTATATTAAAATGTAGAAAAAAATTAGAAATATATCTTTAATAACAACCAATAAACTTCAGCTAGAGTAAACAGTTGGAACAAATTTGCGGGGGGGAATTTACAAAAATTTACAGAATGTTTTTAGTATCTCAGAACAAATAATTATTTTGTAGGCAAGACAATAATTATTTTGTAAGCATGAAGATATTGACAGATTAAAATATGTTAACATTTTAAACATCTGTACTGTGTAATAAAAAGACTAACAATATTTCAACAAATAAGATTACACTTAAAGGAATGTTGAAAATTCTTAAATTTAAAATAATTCATGGACACCCTATTAAATGAGTCGAGACTATTACAGAAACATGCACAATTACTTAGAGGAGATCTGTAAAATTGCTTCTTTTTAGAATATACTACACTTCTGGATTTTAATTTTCCCAAGACTACTTGTCTTCTAATAGAATTTAAAAACTAAAATATCTCACAGGGAGTAAATAGACATAATTTCTGTATTTACACAGCTTCAGATTTTATCCACCCATTAAGAAGAAAAGTCAGTAAATACCAACTGGCTCTTGCCATTAATCTAGAGAGAAAGCAGACCTATCATTTTGCATAATATTATGTTTACTTCTATTCCATTTCTTTTGGCAAGGGAAAATACTCTTGTGAGGGGGAAATGACCACGAAGACCGCTTAAAGTCCATAATTTATATATACATAAAAACAACTCTTTCTATAGTTATGTCATTAAATTGGATTACACACAAGAAAATCATAGTGGTGTTTTTCTTTATTATCTCATGTTGTATTTTAGCAGAAAACCATCACCCTGCCCTTGGGAGGCAAAATTAAATTACGGTAATTGTGTGGAATGAACCTTCAATTTATATCTCAGAATTCTGAACTCCCCAGAAAAAAATTTAGCCTTGGGTAAAAAGAAAAAGTAATGGAATTCTTATTGAATTAAACTTTAAAATAGAAATGTAAATTAAAGTTAATCACAAATAAATACATTTTGTTTTTCTAAGATTACTCTATAGGGGTATTTACATATGTAGAAATGTATCTTTGTGGTTAATAAATTATATATTAACTATCTGTCTCATTGATGTAGGTACAGAACACATTTGAATACTAAATAATTGCTTTATAGGTTAATTTATTTTAATGACATCAACAATATTATTTCTTTGAGTCTAGTAAGCCAACCTACTAAATTATTCTCTGGTAATACTTTCATCTACATTTACCCTATTTGAAAGGAGATGAATTCACATGTGTTTAACCCTAAATCATCCAATTATTATTATCAGTTTTAATACTTGATGAGACTAATTTAAGGTGATTTCACATTTACCTATAAATGAAGGAGACACTGTGGGGAAAAAACTTTCTCTATCTTTTTATATTGTTTCTCTCATTGCCATACACTAGTTATTGTTATTCTACACACTCTATAAGTGGATGTACTGCTGTATATGAATGTATTATTCTTGGAGTGGGAGGGATGCAGACAAAGTAGGCTGAAGGACATCCTTGGTATAATAAAATTTATGAGGACAAAAGTGAGTTGTGGAATTTTTTGGAGAAAATGAAGCTTGAGTTTTGACCTTAAAGATCAGTATAATTATTTCCATACACTGACCAGAGATAGTCCAGGCAAGAAGTTAGCATGAGGAATGGAAAAGGGGAGATGTTGAAAGTTCAATACATATTAGCAAGTATATATGAACAGGTAAGTGAAAGTCGGTGACAGAGAATTTATGTATAGATTAGCTTTTAAAATACCTACAAGAAGGGAAACAATCATCATTAAGAAAACTTTCCTTAGGAGACAGAGCTCCTGACCACTAGGTATGAGTAAGAGGAAAAATATATTGTACATAAGTGGAGGCATACTCAGAAGAATTTTAGAGTACTGAAAAAAGTTTAGAACATTGAAGTTTATCAGGGAGAGCACAGTGGGAGCAGATTGGTATACCAAGACCAAGATTCTAGCACATGGATACAGAAGTGATAATTTAGGTGTAAGTATTGATGTTGTAGGGTTGAACTTCAAACAAACATCCCACTGAATCATAAACCAGTCTAAATAGCAAAAGTAAAGGTAAAATACAGATAGTTAAGCTAAAATTCCTTAAAAACACCTCCAGTCTAGGGTAAGATTGTTCCTGAAGACAATAGTAAGTATGTAGAAATTTGGGAGTATTTATCCCCAGATATCAGGAAAAGGATGCAGACTTTGAACTCCAAGAAAAGACAATTAGGGGCAATTTAATAGAAAATATAGGTAGATCTTGAGAATCAGCTAGATCTACATCATTTCTCATGACATAAAAAGTTTATTCATTTATCCACTATGCACTTTGTTCTGTGAATGATCAAGATGTTCACAGGCCAGTGGGTGAGGCAGAAGAAAACCAACGAGCAATGGAATGTGATCAATGTTTTGTTAGAAAAATGAGTGCATGTAGGAGGGGCCCCTAACCACATAAGAGAATGTTTCTCTGAGGAGGTAATGCTGGTGCACCCAGCAAGTAGGTCTTAGACAAGCAAAGGAGGCAGGTAAGTCAGGTAGATGGCACAGCTACAGTAAAAATACATAAATGTGTAGCAAAACTATGGAGCTATAAAATAGTGTAGAATAAGAAATATTTCTTTAATTTAGGAATTGAAATTCTAATCCTCTTTCCACCTTACCCAACATCATCCGTGACAACAAAAGACTGATTTTGTGGTCTTAGAGAAGTCATTTTTCTAACCTGCATCTAGGTTTTCTTATTGTTAATATGGACATAAGATCTGCCATACATATCTAATAGGATTTTATAAAGCTCAAGATCTAAGCCCCTCTCTCTCAAAAAAATAAAAATAAAAAAATAAGCATGCAAGTTATTTTCAGAAGGCTGCTTGATATGCTGATATAGATACACATAGATTTAAATAAAAAATAAAAAAAAGATTTTTATTCTCTCCTCCCAAAGATAGTGGGTGAAGGGAAAATCTAAGGCAATCTGCTTCTGGGAAATGTCCAAAATGAGGGCATAATATCTTGGAACTATGCAGAAGGCAGCTATTTTGGACCACTAAGGACTTGGAATACATCTGCACTCATATGTTTTATGATTCTTATTCCAAGCCCAATTCTCTTTTCAAGGTCTAGGTTAATTATTGCTTAGACCAGATCGACATGACAAAGCAAACCAATCCAGAGGAAGAAACCAAAAAAAGCCATTGTTTACATAAACAACATCACGTCTGCCTTAAAATTTATATAGGGCTTAATTACGTGCCAAGCACTTTCTCCTACACTAATTCACTTATCCTTATATCCATTCTTTAAGGTAGGGAGGACAGGTGTCATTATTCCTATTTTAAAAGATACAGCAGAATCTGCATTAAGTGACACACAAAGTCAAATTGTGGTGAGGACTAGAACCCAATTACTCTTTTTAATTAAAAATTCAGTGATTTTTTTTTTTTTCTGTTATGACCAACATTCTATCTAAAGACCACCCAAATCATGAAAGAAATAACATACCTATTTAACATGCCACATTCTTAAGCTCACTTAAATTTCTTCATTCCTTTATTGGATAAATAATTCATTTAAAAATATTTAAGTTCGTTGAACATTGCTTTATTTTTGTAAATACCACTTAGTGTTTATAAATAAACAGTGATCATTGTGTTATTCCGAAAGCTAACTTTTAAAACAGAAGAATATTTCATTTGTTTTGTGCTCAACTAACCAAACCTAATCTTAGATATAGGTGTAGAGAAAGAGACAGGTTTTTATTTTGATCAATTACTTGTACTGCATTATAAAAGTCAAAGAGAACAAAGGACCAAACGTTGCATTTAAGTCTATCTTGGATCCAAAGTGGATAAGAATTTATATCTGAGGTGGTGTACTTATAACCATATTTTTTAAATATTTAAGTGCCTTGGGAAGTAGACGTATTCCAATCACAGCATGGAAGACTTTTATGTGGATCTGTGTGTCTCATTGACCTCACCCCTCTTCCTGAGCAGATAAGGTCACTCTGGTTTCTGGAATACCCTGGCTGTGATAAAAGAGGACAACATAGTAGCTTCTGAGATTCAAGATTTTGGTGGATTGTACATGAGCGCTTGACTTTCATTTTCAGATTGTTCTTAAAAAGAACCTACAGACAAAATAATCCTAGAGTTATACAAAGGTATTTTAAGCCAAGTTCGTGAAGCATGAACTGTACAGACTTGTTTAGCTCCTGGTTGAGTTTGCACGTGTCCTTCATTAAGTATACGCATCAGCCTGAAGGGAAGTCAGTTCTGCTTCTGTAATTTAGTGTGTTTATACCTTTCTGTTTGACAAAGGGGTTGTTTGTTTTCTAATCCTGCTTGTTCATACAAGTGAAGGACAGATATAATCTCAAACTTATGCACCTAGCAGAAAAAAAATGAAATTATGATATCCAAATGTAGAATTTGATTTCCCATCTTTGTGTTTTCATACAACTCCAAGATGTTCTCCTATTTAACGAGAATTGCAGAGATGATTATAACTATATGTATCCACAGAAAGCATCAAAATATATTGGTACATTCCCCAGTCCTATTTATGTTGTATTTTTCTTCGTTTTCAAAATATTTTGAAATATTAATAATGTCCATTAAAAAAAACTTTAGAAATGCAGTAGGATATCTAATACAGATATCGTATGTCTATAGTCATATATCTATATTAAGTACCTGTGATTTCTTAATGATAATAATAATCCTGAACAAAGAAACTGTTTTGGAATTAATATAATGCAGACATAGATAAATCCAGTTTCTCCATAGATGCAACATGGCATGGGAAAGCAAGTTTTACCCAGGGAATCTTAAACATACACCTACTGAGATCTCTTTCTGCAGGAGTTTTGCTTCAGCTGCCCCCACCTCCTCTCTTTTTAATTTAGTCCAGGATCATTGCCACTAAGCTGTTTCTCTTGTTCTAATAGTGGTCTCCTCTGTATTTGTGGTTTAGTAGTAATAAAAATAAGAGCTGTTAAGAATTTTTAGAGTTAAAATTCCCTTATTTTATACACAAGGAAAGTAAGATGTAGAAAGTTTTAGAGACTTAATCAAGATGACCTAACCAGAGCTTACTTTTCTTCTCTGTGAATCTAATCCTTGTTTCATTTTGCCCTGCTGTTGATCTTTAAATATAGTATGTCTTCCAAACCTCACTCTCTAAAGTTTAATAAAAGCCCACTAAATCAATATACCTCGAAATCTTTTTTTTCTTTTACCTACAATCATATACAATCACAAGCAAATCATCAACTAATTTTCATCAGCAAAATTGGAATATTGATTCCTGTTCTACTTTCTTCATTGTATAAACAGATTATCTATAAAGTTTACCATCAAAATCATGATTATTTCACAAACAATATGAGAAAAAACAGTCATATGTTAAATTCTTAAGGTCATCTATGAAAACTATTTAAATTCAAGAGTTAAGACACTGGCCTGGACCACATGAACAAGGATACATTATTCATAAATATGTTTCTCTTCAGGAAATTTTGCACATGGAAGATGAACATATTTTATAGATCTTTTCAGGGAGTCTTCAATAAACTATATTTATCACATCAACTTCTGATATATTTGTTTGATACCAGCAAACGGCTGAGTCACATCTTTTTTTTTTTTTTTTTTGGTGCGCTTTGTTAAGCCTTTGATGCTGGACTGCTGCAGAGTCTGGTGAGGCAAACTCCTCTGTCCTCATGTCTGGAAAAATTTCTGTCAAAGAAACTACAAAGCACTGTTATGTTATTCAGTCTATGTTCTACTACATTTTCCCTCTTCTTCCTAACAAAGAAAGAAAAAAAGAGTAAGACATCAAATGGAAATGATGATCAAGTAAAACTATATATGGAAGTTATTTAAAACTGTAGCATTCTATATAAATATCAAGGATTATAAACCTGATGATCATTACCATGTGAAGAAAAATACGTCTTTATTCTTCAACACGCACAACCTTCCTACTACTTTCATCACCACCAAAATACAAATGAGTTCATTTAAATCGGGGTCCCCAATCCCTGGGCTGCGGACCAGTACCAGTCCTGTTAGGAACTAGGCTGCACAATAAAATGTGAGTGGCAGGGAGCAAGTGAAGCTTCATCTGTATTTGTAGTCTCTCTGCAGTGCTAGCAACATTGCCTTAGCTCCACCTCAGATCATCAAGCATTAGATTCTCATAGGAACACTGGTCCCTGGTGCCTAAAAGGTTGAGGACCACTGATTTAAATCATTTTCAATGGATCAAGTTTCCTGAGAAAAAGAATGGCATTTCCACGCTACATTCCTAAGCGGATATCTGATGGTATCTACTTAGGTAAAGTTAGAAATTAACACAAATCAATAAAAACAACCACAAGAGCGCAGCTCAAAAACAACAAAGACAAAAACAAAAAGAGAGAATAGCTGTTTCAAATTGTGTAGTCAAAGGACCTGGCCAAGGATACCAGAGATGGAAAATTTGATGGAAATGAGGCTTCGCGGCCTTTGTCCTTGGGGGCCTCAAATCTTCCCTTGTCAGGGCTGATCCTCTTCAGACCTAACACAGTGGTAATTTCATTAAAAAGAGCATTTGATAAATATTTATATTCAAGTCAGAGATAGTCAATTATCTTGTTGATCCTCTTGCAGGTCCTAGTTCTATCCAAAGCCAAACCTAGGAGCCGAGAGGTTAGAAGTTTCTCAAGAATCAAATCTTCAATTAAAAAATAGTAGAAGTTTAAAACAGCTTTTGACCTACAAGCAGGTTTTGCTTGTTCTTCGAGCTATATTTATAGTGTTATCAGAAGGCTCTAGGAGTCTATGAGTTAGTGCTTTTGAATAAATATCTCACATCAGCTAATCTTCCCAGGTTTTAGTAGATATCTCTTTGATGGTGGGGGGTGGAGGGGTGGGTTAGGGGTGAGGATCAGTGAGTTAGCCTATCAAAAAAGTTAATAAATTATTAGTCAGCATGAGGACATTTTAAAAAGCAGTAGAGAAATACTGAAAAGTAAGTTTGAGAAAGGAAGACACTCTCCAACAACTACTACAGGCAAAAATTCCATCTAGTATAAAAATCTAATGTTCATTTGCTGAATTAGTAATACACACAAAAAGAAGAAGAGGCCTCTTTTAGATTTTTCTTACCTGAAACAGAACTCCTCGTCTTCACCAATGATTCATAACTGACATTGTTCTTAAATAAAGCCTTCCCTCAGTATAGTCTCTTTTCTTTCTCAGTGTTCTCTAGCTTTACCTAGACAGGATTTTTGCCTTCTCTCAAAGTTATCATCTCCCTGAGGATGGGCCCATAGCTATGAACACTCCGTGGCCCCTGAAGTGCAATACTGCCTATGACAGAGTATGCAAACATCTATGGAGAAAGCAATAATTTACTTTTGTTCTCCTACCACCTCCTCATAGGAGGCTTGACACTTCACCTCTATAAGCACATTATACATAGGTAGTTTGGACTTAATATACATTATTCAGTTCTGTATAATTTGTTTACCTTTCAAGTACCTTTCCAAGGCTCCTGCAAAGATAGATTTCCTCTGATAGTGTGTACTTATCTTTCAGAAATTGAGTGATTTAAATACTGATCCCGTGAGGGTGTAGTAGAAGGAAAACTGGGGGAAGGGCAAAATGTGGGGTGAAGCAATGTCCGTGTCGTGGGAAGGAGGCAGTGGCCATGCAAGCCAAAAGACATAGACAATCGCCATACCCACTGTTGACTTTTCAAATTCAGACACATATCCTTAGCCAAAGATTTATCAGGATTTACAAACTTTTCTTTCAAATAGGAAATAATCTTACTGAAGGCTAGTGGGATCAATCGTATTTAAATGTGAGTAGTTTTATCAACTACAACATCGGGAGAAGTGATTTTGAAGTCTGAGATATTTAAAGTCCATCAGGCCTGAGTGAGTGACCCTTTGCAGAGAGAACAAAGGGAAATTGGAAAAGACAGTGGATACATTTTTTGGCAATTTTGCCTGTTGTTGGCAGTCACTTTTCCTTGGATCAGAAGACTATGATAGAAAAGACAGTGGATACATTTCAGAAAGGACACAGAAGACATTTATTTTGTTATTACTAACAAAAATAATAACTAGGTCACAAAAGCAGCCCACTGTGTATGGAGCACTTCCCATAAGCCAGGAACTCACTCATCCTTCACCTACTGTAATGGTTGTTACTGTTTAATTTTCATTGAACTTTAGGTCAGCTTCTTCCCACATTCTTTTGAAAAATGCTTTTCTAACTGTGGTGTGTCTGTGGCAGGTGTGCCAGTCTTAGACTGTGGGATCCTAGAGGAAGGTATGGTCACTTTGAGCTGGGGCCAAACTTGGCAGTATACCTCACCACACACAAAAAGACAATGGTGCAGAATTGACAAAAGGCCCAAACAATCAGAACACTCTCTAATATTTTCTAATCTGGACACAGAAGAAAGCAGGCTTTATTTTAACTAGTAGTGAAACTGAAAAACTAGAGCCTTCAGGTTGTAAATAACTGTAATTTTCTGCTCATGGAGACACATATGCAAAGGGAGAAGCAGGGACAAAAGATAGAGAGAGAATCAGGCAGGGTCTGGGCATCTAAGTGGTCCTTAATTCTAGTGCTCGATAAGATCAGCTCAACACTTTCCTTCTTACACTTTGTTATATGAGCCGATTATCCCATCCTTTCCCTCGCTTTGAATCTAAATTCTTTCTTCATTTACAAAAGTACGTGTAATATTTCATTTACTCCTCACAACCTTAAGTCCCAATTTTATCAATGATGAAATGGCAACTTAAGAATCGTAAATAGTTAACTTTCTTCAAGGTCATGAAGCTAGTAAGTTGCATCCCAGGTCATATCTGCAGGCCCTGAGCTCTTAAATGCTAGTTTGTCCACCAAGATCCTTAACCATCCTAGGCTTTGTTCTTTAAGGGTAATTTTATTGGCCTTTTTTAAAATCTCAAGAGGATTAAATGAGATAACCTAAGGAATATCACTTTGACTAAAGCAAATGCCATTAGCAAAAGTATATTCCCACTGGTCCAACTGCCTGATGCCTGCTAGAGGCTATTTGTCTTGCAACATAATTTAGTCTATGTTAAACTGTTTACTGATAAATCGTTTACTGATTCTATCATTTATGTCTTACTTGTCTGTTTAATCTGAGGCTGAATTTCTTTATGCTTGACAAAACTTTATCATAAATGATAAAGATTGCATTATTAAATTTAAACTTTAGAACAGAAATAGTACAGCCTTAAGTCAGGGCACATGCATTGTAAAACTCTGTACCAACATAAAAAGGTGTGAGAAACAGGGAGAGTGCTAGAAGTAAAACCCTGAAAAAGAAATGACAGCTCACATAGTTCTTATGAAAGAAAGAAGGAAAGAACGAAGAGAAAGAAAACACAGCATCATTTCAAGAAGACTGTAAAAATACCTTACATGCAATTGCTATTGACATGTACAGGTAAGGAGATGAGATATCTGACAAATGTGGAATCTATGAAAGAAAAATACTATTTCTTCATATTTATTTAGCCTGATACTACTCATGCCAAAAAGGATTAATTGTTCACTGGAGCTTCAGCAATTATTTAAACCACTAAAATTTTACTTTCGTGTTATACTTGGGGAAACAGAATGTAACTATCTTATATGCAAGTTTTTGATGGTGTCAGAAGTTAAATACAAATTGCTTGAGCTTATTTAAAATTGCTCATTTAAATCATGGTATGTGACAAGTTAATCATTTTCTCTTGCAAAGAAACAGAAAAGTATACCTATGTCCATAATCACTAAACAGATCAAATAAAAGCTAACTTTTATCCAAAATTTTAGGATATTTTTTATTCAAACAATAAATACTATTAGCAAGGACTAGATATATGAGAAATCAACTTGACTCAAATAAGCAAAGCTAAACATTGCCCCCAATTGTAGCAAAAGTACCAGTCTTTATGCATCTACATGTCTCCTGTCTATAAAATCCCAGTTGGTGTAATGAAATGCTCTTGTTCCTTCTCAGTCAGGAAGAATTAAAGCTGACCTCAGATATCATAACATAGCTTCCAGAAAAAGGAGTTTAATGACCTCAACATTTCTGGAAAGCTGATAACTTTTCAATGTAGACAGCAGGGAATCTGGTCCAGACTGCTTTCTCTTTGGGTTTTACACAAAGATGTTGCCAGGTTGGATAGCACTGCCCATCATAGAAAAGTAGGGCAGTATTCTCTAATGAGGCTAGAATTAGAGAAAAGCTCTTCTGTATGTAAATTTCACTGGCTCCTTTATTTATATATACAATTTTTTTTACAAGGGATTGGTAATGTATATATGATGTTGCCCATGTTATCAACTGATATTACCTGTCATAATTAAGAAAAGTTTATATCTGAAACAGTTTTTTTTCTTTTAAATAATTAGGTTAAGTGTTTTTTTTTTTTTTCCTTTTTTACTTCAGTACCTTTAATTATTAATATATGAGGTAAGGCAAATCTTGTTTTCTTCTATGTCACCCCTAGCTGAGAAGTCTAGGATGTGACTAACAGTAGGAAATATGACATCCACCCAGGCAAGCATACAAGGCAAGCAGCTCTTCATAACACAAGACCAACTTTGCCATCCAAAGCATACAGATCTTCTATTTTTCAAAAATAGAGAGTACCTGAATTTAGAAAATGTGTTAACTTGTGATGAAGGCATTGATGCACGTTTCTGTCAAGATCTTATTTAAAAAAATATACACTGA
Source organism: Pteropus medius (assembly GCF_902729225.1). Classification (NCBI taxonomy): domain Eukaryota; kingdom Metazoa; phylum Chordata; class Mammalia; order Chiroptera; family Pteropodidae; genus Pteropus; species Pteropus medius. Next base: position 3,579,588 of record NW_024342467.1, on the reverse strand, counting down.
AGAGAGATTTTGAGACAAACTATTCAATTGTTTCTCAAGATCATTAGTTCTTAAATTTTTAAGAGCAAAATACACACACATATACATCACTGGGAGTCATATTAAAAATATGTATTTCTGAGGTTCCAGAGGTCCTGATTTGGTAGGACTGAAGTCCTTATTTTCAACAGGTGATGGTGTGGATTACATTTTGAGAAGCTCTGCTAGTATCCTTAAGCTTTATTCATTTACCAAATCATATCATCAGAGAATCTACATATGGATTAATTACTATAATTTACCACAGAAGTGGCTTCACAGAATTGTAATTCACTTTTCTTTCCTGGTTTTCGTTGAAGGTTATATGAAGTGACTATATAAAGAACCATTTTACCCTCTGTAAAATTCAGATTGACAGACAACACTGTCCATTTTTATTCAATGTCCTTTTTATAATAAGCAATATATTTCTCACAGCACCCAGCATCAGAAAAAAAATTTTCCAAACCATTTACTACTGAGGTTTATAATTTATCATAACAATATTTGTCTTGGCTACCTGAAATCACAAGGAGAAATTTGGCTCTGATTCATAGTAATTTTCATTGACCCTCTACCCTGACTTTAATGATGCTTTTGTTGATCTTTAATCATAAGTATATCCAATCCTTTTTGGAAGCACTTAGACTAGTAATAATAAGTAAAATGACAAAGGCAGGTATCATTTTGCAACAAATATCTTTGCATGAGGGCTGGTGGGGATTTCAAGCAAGTTTGTTGACCCACTTATTCATATAAACAAATTCAAATGTTACAAGCATAAAATCAAGACAGCTTACCAAGGTATACTGCTATATCTAATACGTTTATATGCCTTGTTGCATTAGCTCTGATAATGACCATTATTAAGTTGTCCTGTTCAGCCCTAGTAAAATAGAGTTCTAGTTATTATGTCAAACAATGCCTCTCATATCATTCCATGTAGGCTGGATTTTATTTTCCTATTTGTACTACTCAAACCAAGGAGCATGAGAAGTTAAAACCTTTCACCTAGATTCTGTCAGCCTTGCGACATCTTCCAATGCCAAAATCTTTTAGATACTCTGCCAGATTAATCTTCCTGGGAACTAATTTCAATAAAATTTAAGTGATTTAGTCAGGCATCCACAGCCTTCTGTGGTCTTGATGCAACTTGTCTTTCAACATCAGTTTCCCACTATACCTCCCATAAACATTCTACTCCACTCAAACTCATTTTCCACTTTATTTCCCACTTCCATGTGAAATGCCATTTAGTTGGTCTTTAAACACTTAAATTATATTTATCTTTAAAGTCATCAAAAAGCCTTGCAAAAAAAAACAAAAAACAAAAAACTGCCAATTAAAGCAATTTCTTTTCCTCTATCACTCTCCCAAAGCTTTTATATTTTTTCTTACCACATAGATCTTTCATTATCATTATTAGAGAATAGTTCTTATTACCCCTCAAGACTGATAGCAGAGTCTGTTATTACCAAAAGACAATCCTAGTATATTTTCTAGCACACGGTGGGCAGAATGAGTTGTATAAATTTGAGGCATTTGTAGAATGAGTTGAACAAATTGCCTCATTTTTAAGAAACTATTCAGTATTTGCACTTTTCTCAGCAACACGATAGACACCAAAAATGTAAAGTAGTCTGAAAGATAATCAGCCAAGTGGGGCATATAACTGAACTGCTGGAGGAGTGCTCACTGGGGAAGCTCACAGATTCAGGATCAGGGGCAGGTATGCCAGGCTCCCTTGCACCGTCACTCTGGGGTGGTGCACAGCCATCTCACAGGGAAGACAGAATCCTTCTAGATGTGTTCTGCTGAGGAGCCACAGCAGAATCTTGTCTCCAGCCCTAGCCTGCCAGCTCAACATATGTGGGGCTAAGTCTAGTCCCTCATATGGTCAGGCACCCACGCCTTGACATTGCAATTGCTAGACACAGAAAGCTTGCAGCAGAATTCACCTCATCAGGAATCCTGCTCAGAAAAGAACTAACCCAAGCCCTGGCACGATGGGGGAGCTGTGCAAGCCTAGTGGCTGACCAGTACTATCAGCAGGTGTTTTGCAAGAAGCAACATTTTTTTTTTTTTTTTGCTAAGATATCAACTTTCAGGAGATCAGTCTTAAACAAATTCACTCTTATCTTTCACATATTCATAGTTCTAAAACAACCTTAATTTTATCAGTTATATAAAATGTACGTATTAGGTGACAGATCCAAGTGTATAGCATGCAAGACACTCCCAGAACCTGTTATGGGTGTATGAAGCATTAGCCGGCAGGGATGAATCCAGTCACTAAAGTAAGACTGATCGACAAGCCAGATCAGCAGGAAATCCAGCTTGGGTTGGTGACTGGGGTGTCTAGCGCTCCACTTCCAATGACACATAGTGACTTTCTCAAGGTCTTCCTTAGGAATAAACTGAACAGGAATATCTTCTATGTAGTCTCACAATACAGGGAAATATTAACATTAATCTCTGATGAGACAAGAGGACTTCTGAGTCCAAAGGATTCCGTTTTATCATGGCTTTGAAGTCTAAAGAAGTATGATTCTGGTTGTCATCAATTTTAATGGGCTAAAGATCAAAGGAAGAGCCATCTGAGTCAACCACATATCTAACTATTGGCCCCATAAAAACATAGAGGATGTGGATTATTCACCAAAGTGCTCTAGGCAAAGGGCTGTGGTGCTCAGAAATCATGTCCAAAATCATAACAAACTCCCTCCTCAAAAAGCAGGAATCAAAACAAGAAAGAAAAGAGAGAAGGGTTGCTCTGCCAGTTAATAGCAAGGAGGTACAGTCAGCGCAGCTACCCTCTCCTTAATACCCAGAGGCAAGATTAAAAAGGAAAAGAAAAGTTCTGACTAATTCATGTAGGCTTGAAGTTGACTGGAGGACAGGTATTAGAAATTTAAGTCCAGAGGTTCAGAGATGGGCAGAGGCTTTGTCCCAGCTCCCCAAACCTGGACCGCTTGCCATGATGAAGCAAAGGACCCAGCAAAGAATAAGGACAGTAGGACTTAAGCATAATTCCTTCAGCAACTGCAGGAAGAAGAAAAGAGAGGGAAAGTATCAGGGTAGAGACAGAGGTCTGAGCTCAGATACATCTTAGCTTCCTGGATGATGGTCTGAAGGGTGTGGTCACTAGACACAAAGACATCCTGGAGCGTAAAAAAACCTGGCACTCCCAGGCAGGGCCAGCATTCCCCAGTCCCAGTGACTGCTTGTCCCACACAAAAGCTTTGTGGACTTGGAAATGAACTATGATTTTAAAAATACATTTGCTATTTTCCTAATGTCCCTGCAACTGAAAAAAAAATTATTAGTAATTATTTAAGATACATAGTTTCAAGTGAACATTCAAGAGAACCACATTCATAGTGTGTATAATGCTGGCCATGGGGATAACTGTTAGAGGAAGAATTGAACGTGAAAGTTTTCTAAGTAAAAAATACTTATCAATTGAAACATTTTTTAAACAAAACTATTGACTCCTTTCTGTTATTCATAATTTAGGTAGTTCCAAATGTTGCTATGTACAATCCTCGGAAATTTGTAACTTTGTACACTGAAAGCCTTGTATTTCTGATGCTATACTGGACATTGTACAATATTTTATTCCTGATGTGTAGTTTCTGTAAAATTGCACAGCTTGACTATAGCAAGATACAGATTCATAATTAAGATGGCCCATGTTCCCAGGTCGATCACGATATTGTTTCTGAGCAAAAAAATATAAGTTCTCATATTTTAATGGTTTACCAAGTTTTCTCTTCCAAATTTAAGAAACAAGTACACTGAAAAGTATATCAAATTTCATGTTGTCTACATAAATTGGCAACATTCTATTTAAAAAGAGGGCTTATATTTTACTTTAACTAATTTACCAGATGGTAGAACTTTCAAAAAAATCTATTATCTAAAAACTCTGTCAGTGATTCAAAGTAGCATGGCGTATCATTTATACATGTTTATAAAATGTGGAAAATATTATTTACTGAAGTATTTTTCAATGAATGTAATGCAGAAGTTGAACTACTACTCTCTATTGTGTCTGAACTACTAGGCTAACACTTTCTCTGGTCTTTAACAAATGAGGTATTTGCACTTATACAAAACTCAAATTCTTTATGCAGTTTTCCAAAGAACTAGAATACATATTATGAATAATTTATTTGCTTTCACCAAGATAGATCTTACTTTATGAAAAATAAGCTTTTAACCACTGGAAGAATACTCAGACTTAATTTGATATTTCTTTTATAAAATTTAAAGCCACCCATAGGTGTCTCAACTTCTAAAATACTTGAATTTAATATTATGCTCTTTTATACCATCTTATCATTCCCCTTAATGCATCATTTTGATATGGTTTCTGAATGGCACCAACTAATATGATTAAGCATAAGATGAGAAAGACAAGAAGGAATGAAACAGAGAAATAGGAAAGACGGGCTGAAGGCCCAGAAATATTTGTATCCCTAGCTCCTGACTGTTTTCTTCCAGACTGGGAGACATCTCACTCTGTTTCTCTTTGAAAAGAAAAAAAAAAAAAAAAGACTCAAAGTGTCACGCATGGTTTCTTTGTGGTTCTTCTATGTGTTTTCTTTTATTTAATATTTCTCTCTATGCCATTTTATTAAGGTTAAAGAGTCTTGGCACATACAATTATCTCATATGCAGCATAGAATTGCTTGAAAAATATCGTACACTCCTAATGTATGGCTTCCCAGCTATTGCACATTTTAATATAATAGTCAGTCTTTTTTATAGTACCTCATACTGGAATAAGTAGACAATGAATAAATGTGATGTCAAATGAGTTTTCGATCAACAGTTATAAATAATTAAAATCTACTCTTTGCAGAGCATTTGATGGGGTATTACATAGTTCGAAATCATTGTCCCTTCTCAATATTTCATCCTCTTCATCTCTATCTAGTGCCCAAACAAAAGTAAAATAAAAATATTCAGTAGACACACCGCACATAAATATGTAGACACTTATCGAACACTGCATGTAACATTGCCAACATTATTCTGAGCAGCCATTTGAGTAGTTTAAATGACTCAAGAGAAAATTCAGTCATCAAAGTGAAGAGGAGTCCCTTTTGCTTTTATAATCTCTAATTAGATGGATCAATTGAATAGCTGTCACATTATGGAGCGCCATTCAAATCTGCTAGTTAATCAAAAGTAGGGTTCATCAAAGCTTGGAGTATATTTATTATACTTCATTTTCTACCATTAGCAGTCAGGAAACTGAAGAGCTTTCATTTCTAAATATACTCTTGTTTAATTAATTCAATGATGCCACAGTCTTGTTTTTATCATAGAGCAGTTACACACAATACTCACAACCACTAACATGGAGAAGGCATGAGGGTCAGGCACTACAGACCAAATTAGAACCTATCTCACTGGCATTGGGCCCACTATTCATCCCTGACTTCATTTTTTTTCCCTTCACTGTGGGGAGTGGAAGTCAGTTAGTTTATAAAACACTCTGAAAAAAAGAACCCTCCTAAGCAGTATCATAAGATCATGAATTTAAAGTATCCCAAAATCACTCAGCTGGAAAGATGGTTTATATGGCCAAAAGCACTGTAGTAATACTGCATTAAAGCATATTGCTAATTCTTATCCTTTGTTTTTATTAAGTTAAAAGTTATAGTTCCTTTCACTTAAATTATATTTACCATTCCTCTCCCCTCAAAAGATAATAACCTCTAAATTTTTAAATATTTGAAATAAAATATATATATAATATTTATATCTATATCTATATCTATATATCTATATCTATATCTATCTATATCTATATCTATATCTATATCTATATCTATATCTATAGATTGAATATAGATATAGATATATAGATAGATATAGATATAGATATATAGATATAGATATAGATATAAATATTATATATATATTTTTTATTTCAAATATTTAAAAATTTATATATCTATATCTATATCTATATCTATAGATATAGATATAGATATAAAAATTTATATATCTATATCTATATCTATAGATTGAATATAGATATAGATATATAGATAGATATAGATATAGATATAGATATAGATATAAAAGAAACATTCATGCAGATAGCTTTATGTTGAATAATACTATGGATTCTAACTCAGAAACAGCTTTTGTGAGTAGCCTCTCTTCTTTATGCCCCCTGTTATATTTCATACCTTATCATCCATCTAGTCGAGTTAGGTCCAAGGTATATGGAGACATAGAGATTAAAGGACATTGTTTCTATCCGAAAGAAACTTATAGGAGGCCACGAAGAAAGCTAAGAGATAAGAGTAGCAAAAAGTATTCAAAATGTGGTATGACAGTAGAATCAGATATATCTGGTAGGGACACTTAACTCAGACACTCACAGAAGGCATCTTTGAAGAGACGCATTTGACTTAGCTCTTGAAGTATAAGAAAGAATTAACCACGTAAAAACCCAAGATGGCGGTGTGAGGTAGGGTAGTGACCACAAAGGCAACAGATGGGCCTTCCAGGAGGAAAGAACAATTGTTCTAAAATAATTTTTTAATGAAAGAATCAAGTTTTAACTTTTGTTTTTTTCTTTATTAATAATCTTAGGGATAAGATTTAGAATTTCAAACATTAAGGGCATGCCACACAAAGGAGCCCAAACTGTATCCAATAAGTGGTGAAAAGCCATTGAAAAAAGTTTTAAAGCAGAGAATGGCATGATGGAGTTTTTGTTTTTCATGATTCACAGGCACTAGTGTGGCCAAAATACCTTATTTCCTATACTGTTAATTTCAAGGTAAAGCCACATGTTTAGTGATGTAAATGACATTATTTCTAACTAAGGCTGGGAAAGAAAAGGGAAGGGGTAAAAAGAGAATATTTTATTGAGTGTTTACTGTGTTCCAGGCACTGTGTATGGTACTCTTCACATAAAATGAACATCTTTACATGTCTCAGTGCTATCAACAATGTGTGCTTCTTGGTGGCTGACCTCATGAAAAATCCATCCTTATCACATCACAGTAGTTTGCACAGAAAGTTTCCCACAGAATTTTCTTATTTTTTTTTTCCCTAATAGAATATAAGGGTCTAAGGAGTTCAACTTCATGTAGTGAAAGTGTGACATTTAAAATTTGGAGGCAGTTGGGAACTTTGGAATATATTCTGTTTATATCCTTAAACTACATAATGTGTTTTTAAATGTTCTAAATCCCATTATAATTCTTTTGGGAAAAAAGTAAATGAGGAGGAAGAGAGGGAGGTGGTGAGGGTGAACAGAGGTTACTTGCAGGGAGTAGTAATTTTAGCACAATTGTCGTATTTATCATCACAGATTACTGAAATGACAAAAATAGAACAACAAAGCATTCGTCATGGGAAATAAAATATTTTGTATGCCTCTTCTCTATCATCATGTGGTAGACTTTTTCAGTGTAGATTTCTTACCAAATTCACATCGAAATACCATTAACAATTTGCTCCAGGAAGACTATGATCTCGCCCTGGGAATGAAGAAGAAGGCAAAAACAAGGAAAAGAAGACTGCCAGGAAGCCAGAACAAGGACGAAAATATGTAAGAAGAAGGAAGTGGAAGCGAGAAGAAATAATAAACTTCAGGGAGAAAATGCCAAGGCAAGATATTTTTTAAATTTTTTTCTGTTCTGAATCAGCAGGCTGAATACATAATTAGAATACAAGGATGCTATTTAGTACTGTTCATAGTCAGAAGGAAAACTTGATTTAATGAAAAATGAAACATTTCTGGACACTTAACTACTAATTCAGAATATCAAATGAATGTTTCAGGCAATTTTGGCAAAATAGATGCTTCCTATGATTTTTTTTTTTTCTTTTGAGGACTCATTCTAAATAGATCACTTTCAGTTTACCATTGTAAAACACAACATACAATTAAAATGATTTTCCTTTTGCTCGAAATCACATTTTTTTCTGATATAAATAGTGCTTTACCTTGTCCTTTACCTTGTCAATTTATTATTTTTGATTTAGTGAAATTTTCCTAAACTAAGGCTAACATTCCTGATTGCAATTTGTCCAAGTATTGTCAATACTGTCAGAAAAGAAATATATATATATATAATCAGAAAACAAATATTTAAGGAGTCGAAATTGAGGTTAGTTTAATGGATACATACGTTAGTGTTACATTAGCAGATTTTGCCCATTTCCAATTCAGAAGTACTATTATCATATACTTAGCTGTTGTTCTATAAACCAGCAAGTATTTTATAACTTGCACTTCCATGTGATTCTACTAGATAACTTTTAAAACTAATTCTGAATCACTCTAGAACCCAATTCTGAATCACTCTAGAACTCAACAAGTTATGAATTAAAAATTAAATTATGCTTCTCATGGGTTTGGTGGGCAGCATATTTTTTTAAATATCAGTTTTAATGTTACTCTAAGCATTTTCAGTGATAAAAATATGTATGTTTTCTAGAAATAAAATATTATAGACTATTCCTTCTGATTATTACACCCATTTACACAAAAAAAGAATCTTTTACAATGAATGTGAGATTTGGGCTTTACTAACTTCACAGGAGCAATTGACAATGTTGATCACAATTGTCTTTTTTAAAAAGTTATCAGAATATGCACACACACTGAATGCAGCTTTACAAATTGAGATCATACCATACATGCTACTTCCTGCCATCATCTGTATGCCGCCCTCATCACCAACCTTCACAGAGTGATATTTAAACCTGCTGCACGGGCACTTTTTGAAATGTTTTGTCTGCCCTTTTCCATGATCCTTTCTCCTAGTCTACCTCCTGCCTCACTGGCTGCTCTAGTTCAGTTTCCTTTACTGACCTTTCTTCCTCCTCAGTGACTTCTGAAACCAACAACCCAAAGCTGGGCCAAACTTCAGTTTAAAGGTACAGTCCCTCCACAGTGCTGTCCTCACTTCAGATATCAGCCACAAGGTCAGGGTCTCCAGCACACTCCCACTTCTGACTAGCTGACTACAAATTTGGGGGTTTCCACTGACCCCTCAGAATTGAAAATTTGCTAGAACAATTCAAGAATTCAGAAAATTGCTATACTTACTATTATAGCTTTACATAGCAAAAAGATACAAATCAGAACCAGCCAAATGAAAAACATAGAACGAGGACAGAAAAGGTCTTTAACCACAAAATTTTTATCGTTCTTTCCCTGTGGTGTCAGAACCTGTCACCCTCTTGGCATATCAATATGTGACAATACAGAATACTGCCAACCAGGGAAGTTCAGTTGAACTTCAGTGTCTAGAACTTTTATTGGTGTTTTATTATATAGGTATGATTGATTGAATCATCAGCTGCAAGGCTGAATTTCCAGAAGTTGGGCTAGTATCATGAAGCTTAAAGCCTCGCCCCTCTACCACATGGTTGGTCTTCCTGATATGGCACAGACCTATTATCTAGTTAGCACAGACCGCTTGGAGGCACACTATGTGTCACTTAATTAGCATAAACTATCAGGGCCTACCGTAAATAACAAAAAACATTCTCATCATTTGGGAAATTCCAAGGAACTAGACCTGCCTCTGGAAACCAAGGACTAGAGCCAGAAAATTCTTTATTACACAAGATCCTCTGATTGTCTTTCAAATGTTAATATATCCCAGGATACTATCTATCTCATTCTGATTCAGACTAAGGGATTTCATCTATTAAAATGAATTCTGTTGTTCTCTTTAGACAGACGACTCCTTCCTCTCTATCTCCAGATTGTTAGAAATGTAAATTCTCAGGCCCCATTCCAGATATAGTGAATCAAAAACTCTGGGGTGCTGCCAAGTAATCTGCACTTTAGCAAATCCTATGGGTGATTCTGACAAGCACCAGAGTTTGAGAACCATTGCTCTAGATCAGTATCCCAGTTGCCTTTTGGATATCCAGGCACCTCGAACCCAACCTAGAGAAAACCACATTCGTCATCTTATCCCTCATAGCATTTTCAACTAATCTTTTCTCTGTTTCAGGAAATAGCACCATTAATTTATTAACAGAACAAATATTTGTTTCATGTAGCGGTGTTTATTATGTATTAGCAATGGCAGTCTCGGTACTCATGGAGTATAGAGTCCCATGGAGGTAAAAGACAGAAAGAATGTTCTGGGAACTGTGAGCCTTCTGGCCTTGTGAAAGACAGGAACCAGTAATAGAAGAATCAAGAGGGATTTTCCTGTGGAAGGAAGATTTCAACATGTTAAAGTTTGCAAAGAATTAAAGAAAAGGAGGAAGAGCATTAGATGGAGGAAATCACATGTGTAAATGATTAAGGTTGGATGAACTGTGACATATTTTAGGAGCTGAAAGAAGGTCTTTCTGGCTAAAGTATATTGAGTGGGAGAGAGGGTTAAGAGACGAGGGTTAATTTTTCCTGTAGAGAGAGACTGAGCTTAACCTTGAAAGCCTTTAAAGGATTTTAGTCTTTAAGAGTAAAAAATGAAGAGTTATGCGTAGGGACAAGAATAATCAGATGTTGTTTTTAAAAGGTCACTGTGGATAAAGTGACCAGATTGAAGAGGGGAAAATATGGGTCTGAGGCGCCCAGATAGGAAGCTGCTCCTACAGTCATCCCTAGACAGGTGGAGGTAGCTTGGAATAAGAGGGAGCAACGGGGAGGCATGGAATAGATAGGCCAATTTAGAAAATATTTAAATCTTCTTACCAAATGACTATTATCTTGGATCCTTTTCTTATGCTTGTCGTATCAAATCGGTCTTATAATTATGCTATTCTGACCATCTAATTTTCTTATATGTCACTCTAATTTTCAGTTTTCTATAGCTAGTCTAGCTTATATCCCTCAGTAACTATCTAACTGATCAACTTTCAGCGCCATATAGATAGAGACATCAGTAATATATTTTGATCATATCACACTATGCTTAGAATGCTTTTATTTTTAACCAACTGAAAGTAAAATAAAGTCCAAACCTTGTAACATGGCTTAAAGGCCATCATAAAATTCAATAATCTTAATCAAGTCATATCTGTTAAAACTTCTCACCTCCAGTTCTACATTCCAGTCATACTGAATTATCCTAAATTCCTTCCCTCCTCCCAAATTGAGCTTTGTTTTCACTTGCTATTCTCCGCCTGGACACTGTCCCACAAACGCCTACTGATACCCCACTTCCCACAGCTCACATGCACAACTCCTGCTCAACCTTCAGCACGTGGTGTAGATGTGACTTCCATCTTCTGGAGTCATTCTCTGGCCTCTTGATAGCTGTAGTTGCTCATCTTTTGTTCTCTATAGCACTCTGTAGCTCTGCTGTATGATTATCACACTAATTGATATTGCCTATTGCCTATTACCTAGTCCCTATCTCTTACTAGTTTCTTGAAGGCAAGGAATGTAGTTTACTCATCTCTCTGTATGTGTATGCCTTGATACAGAGTAAACTCGCAAAACATTAATAAATGATTGTTGATGTCATAAACCCAAAATTTAATTGCAGCATTGTATTCTAACAGCTGCATGATTTCAGTCAACTCTCTAGCCTCCTGAACTTTGTTTTTTTAAACATTTTATTTCATTATTAGTTTATAGTATATAGTACATTGGTTAGACCTTTATATAGTTTATGAAATGATTCCTCAATTACTCTATCACTCTTCTGGCTCTACACAGAGCCATTACATTACTGCTGACTACATTCCCTATGCTGTACTCTGAACTTTGTTTTTTTAAACATTTTATTTCATTATTAGTTTATAGTATATAGTACATTGGTTAGACCTTTATATAGTTTATGAAATGATTCCTCAATTACTCTATCACTCTTCTGGCTCTACACAGAGCCATTACATTACTGCTGACTACATTCCCTATGCTGTACTCTGAACTTTGTTTTTTCCATTTTTAATATTGAGATAATAACTCTGACTCAAAATTATGAGTTAATTGAGAATATAATAATGGTCATAGTTTTTAAACTGTAAATGTATTAATAAATATGAATATAAATATATTTTATATTTAACTTCTTGGTACTTTGGTTACCTCTTTCATAAAATAAGGAAGGTCTGACTGTCATTTAATAGGAACTTGAATGGACGTTCAGTAAGTGATTAAATGAATAAATGAATGTTAGACAAATATTCTATAATCTCATGTTCCTTTGTCAGAGAAACTTTGCAACTAGTTATTTTTTGAGTTCCCATGAAACTCTATCATTGAAACTTCTATTGCCTCATTTCCTCAAAATCTCTAATTGTTATTAGTATTAGTCATTTTCACTGAAATGTATTCAACCTCAAAAACAAAACTAAAATCCTCACATTTCTTTCAATTTGAGAATAAGCCTGTGCTTTGGAAAAAAACAAAAACAAAAACCAAAAAACTGAGTATAAATGTAGTACTGCTCAGTATTTCTCAAGTCTCTTTAAAAAAGTTAACTCCCTACACACATTCATGACTCACTTCTGTCATACTTCCCAATATTCATTTAAAAGTAACCTACACTACCTTAAATAATGTAATTTCTCTCTATGCAAACAATCAGTGTAACAAACATAAAGAACAGCAAATAAAAATTACATTCCAGAAAACTTTTGAAAAACGTGGAATCTAAAATAAGAATTTAGAAACAGAGTTCAGCTGACCCCACTGTGTTACTTGTGTAAATTCAGTTTAGATTAATTTAGCATGCAATCATAATGCAAAAGACATTGTAAGAAACCCTGATGGCTTCATCATTATGACCTCTGGTTAACCAAGAGTCAGTTACTTGAGCAGTAATGGAAAGGGAAGTCAGACATAGGTCATGTGCTTCTTTAATCTCTGCTCATCTATGCGAGTAAAACTACTTCTTAGAAAGCTTTTTAAAGATGAAAATCAAGTTGCCAATTTTCCCCTTCCTTTCAGAGGAATGCCTTTAAGCACTTGAGGAAGGTCACAGTGTTCATCATTATGCCAATTTACACATCATATGGCATGGGTTAAAATTAAAAGCTTTTAACCCAATTTTATGCCTATTTCACATATAAAATGCTTGATGTTTATCCTATGTATAAACCATAGCTTTGAATTCTCATCAACTTCAAGAGGCTTTAAAACATGGAAAGAAGAGGGAGGATGATATACAGAGATGAGATTCCAAATATCAATCATTTTGAAAAATAGTCATATTTGTCAGGGATATTTTCCTTTATGTATCTTTTAAAATGTAGGATTATTAACGCTCTCGAAATCCTGCAGGAAAATCTGAAAATGCTTCTTCACTTTGAATCTAGATTACAAGTCAAATCCATATGCAAGAGAAAAGGGTGCCATCAGAGGTTTCTTAGCTTTTTTGTGGGCTAGCTTTAGTTTCAGGAATGGGGTCAGATGCACTTGAAGCATCATTCATAGCAAATGGTTTCTCAACTATCAAGGCCCCATAGTCTCCTATACTGGGTTGCTATGTGATTATGATTATGTAGTGTAACCTTGGGCACATAACCCAACTTCTCTGTGTAACATATACCACCTGTTTACAGCTTTGTAAAGCATGCACCTTTTGAATACATATGTAATTCTTATGAGCCTCCACCCATCTAGTTCAGTCCTAGAGGGGTAAGAGAGTCACAAGAATAGAGTCCATGCTAATTTCAGTATAACTTCAGTCATTAGTAGTGTTTCTTGAATATCATAAAGTAGACGACACTCCCCAGAAATAGTTCTTAGTATCCCACCACTTTTCCTTTTTCATTCTCTTGTACTTACCCACAACTGCTTTCGTATCAAGCCCTTCATTTTCCAAAACACATTGCTGTACTCTTATAAGACTGTTACATTTATTCTTCTTCTATATTCTTGGGCACCACCTGTCCTCAAGTTTTGTGCCACATCTTACTGCCCTCCTGGCCTTGGCATTCTCTATCTACCCTCTGATTTACCACAACAAAACTGGAAGAAGCTGTCAAATGAGGCAAGACATTTTTTTTTAGAAAATGGGAAAGAATAAAAGATAGTCTGTTCTTTAGAGGACTAAAGGAATGTAAGACATTTATATAAATATTTTTATCCTCCCAAATAAACTCTTAACTTTTTTTCACTAAACAGTAAACTCAACAGGTCAATAATGTGGGTGGTTCAAAAAAAATAAAAAGATATATTTCAGGTTTACAAAATATACTGTACCCAAAAAGATCAGAGAAAATCTGAAATATGGTATGAGGACTACATTTTTAAAGTATTATACACAAATTGGAATGTGTTCCAAAAAGGAATATAGAATTATAAAAGAAATTGAAATATTATATGGATTAGGATTAAAGATTAATAATGATAAAAAAAAACTGAACATAAGATTTAAAAATAGTGGTTTGGGCTATTCAAAAAGCTACAACTGAGGAGAGAGAAAATGGTACCATTGCGTCAAGGGCCAGTGGATGGAATCCACTGAGAGAAAATAAATTTAGCTTATAAAATAAATGTCTCAATATATTATGCCAAAGTGGAATTTTTACATTGGAAGTTGCTAAATTTTCTAACAATGAAAATATTGAAGAGTAAGCTGGATAACCACTTGATAAGGATGTTATATATATTTGCCCCTATGAGAGTTTTACAATTCTAAAATATATTTTTCTAATCTTCTAGAATTTGACTTGGTGATATAATTCTTTAATTTTCCCTAAATTCCTTTCGCAGACTCAATTTCTAGGTCCAGGAAACCCAGAGAGATTTAGCACTGGTTACACGCATTTATTTTTTAACCTTCAAATGGACATGTAAGATTCATATGCAGATTTTATGCATGTTTTATAATGACAGTTTTACTTATATATACCAATACTGTAGCATTTAATCATTTATTTAAAGATTCAGGCACATAGTCATGCAAGCATTGGTAAGGGGAGGGGCTGTGATGAGAGGGTACAAAGATGTCTATACGTAACCTCAAGAACTACAATGTAGTCAATTCATGAAATAGCGAACCATGAATCGAGAACCTTAGGATCAGCCCAGGCTTCTCTACTGAGAGGTCTTGAGTAATAGAAGCAGTCAGTTACTTGTGGAAAAAAGAGAGAACTGGATTGGATGACACTGATCCATTCCAGTTCTAGGGTGATCAACTTGTCCTAATTTGCCCAAGACCATTCTAATGTTAAAACTAAAAGTCCCATAAGGAATTCCTTCAGTCCCTGGCAAAACGGGATGGTTGGTCAATGAACATAAGCTTAAAACCTTCTCAAAACCAAAATAAATTACAAAAATAAAAACATCAATAAAATTTGAATGTAGAAAAGAGTGATTAAATCCTTCAAATATTTGTCCTTTTCAATACTGAAAAAAGGCAAATTATTAATATTTTTAAATTTATTTGCCCTTTGCATTGCTATCCCATATAGCACAAGATAAGGTATACTTTTTTAAAAAAAATGACAGTATTAAGAGGAATATTGCACAGGCAGTAAGCATGCACAGCTAATGCCAGATTATAAAATACAAGAAGACAGAGCCTGTTTTCCTATATTATGCATATAGGAAGAACTGTTGGAAGGGTAGCTCAGTAAGAACTGTTGGAAGAAACTAAAGTAAAACCCATTGACCAATAAGGCCACTTTATATCATTTGCATGAATGATCGTGAGCTTATTTATGAACACACCGTGGACTGAAATTTTACTATATACACAGACATATTAAAATCCTTGTTGTCTATTTTGCTAAATTAAAAAGAAGAAGAAAGAAAAGAAAGAAGAAAAATGAGGAAGAAGAGGAGAGGGAGAGGGGAAGAGAATGGGGAAGACAAGGGGGAGGAGAAGGGGAAGGAAGGAGGGTGAGAGAAGAGGAAAACAAAATGTCAATTAAGGGAAGAGAACATCCCTATACCTTAAGAAATGCTCCCTGAGCTGAACAACCACTTCAATTTTTTTTTTAGGCTACGTGAGAAAAAAATGTTACCTCCCAGTAATTATGACTTATAGCTATGCCCCAAACAGAACAAACTTGTGATAAATTATTCAGACTTAGTTAATTGATTTTTCCTAGACTGTTTACATGTTTAGATGCATAATTAATAAAATAAATATATATATTTATGAAAAGAATTCATTAGAGATTTTTTAAAGTTCTTCAAGTTTTCTGAAGGAGTTTACTTCAAATACTATTTATCTGGCTTTGATTACAGGTTATATACATTTAACCTTAAAGAAAATCAATTTTTCAAATTGCATCTTTCTTTTGCTATTTTATTGTATAAAATAATACATTAAAGAATGCTTAATAATTTTGACATATCTCAATAATATAGTGTGTTATAGTTCTTGGGAAAATAAATTAAAATCATTTTTAGTTATTAGTTTAATTCATTAGATGTGATTTTAAAAAATGTAGTAGGAGCATGGTTTCAGAAGAATTTCTCATGCATTCCTTTGTAAAAATTACTACTTTGATGTACAAACTGAGCTGCTGAATATTTAGACAGCAGATTATAAAATATACACATTCCTAAGAGTTCTAATTTACAGATGTTCAATAACCTGACTGACTTAAATTATTGAATATGAAGCAATTTGTTGCTTTTAGATAAGAAAATAAATATAGCTAAGTAGGCTGATCCCTACCCATTCAAATCTTTAACCAGGCCCAACTGATCTTCATACATATTTACATCAACACACTGTCAATTCCTATGCAATTATCCTCAAAGAATATTCCATATTCTTCAAGCCCCTCATCCCACACTCTAAACCTGAAATGATAAAATATATCAAAAAGATGCCTCATTTTCTTCTCTCATTTATCTCAAAAAAACCTAGGTAATATATTAACTTTAAATTATTGAAAAAATATATGTGAAAGGCAAAACTATAATTCTTTAAAGCAAGACAAAGATGCAAAGTCAAGCAAACAATAACCAAGGCCTGATTCACTTCTTATTTCCCCCAAGGAGCTGATTTAACAATTAGTTCCACCACACTCCACTTAGAGATATATAGTTGATACCATAAGAGGAACTTTTGAAATTATTCACTATGAGATTTCCATTAATCTCATTTCATTATAGAAATAAAATATTAACAGTTGGCTGAGAAGTGACAGAGCCATATCTTCTCACCACTGCCTACCCGATTATGGCCAAGGCTCCCTGAGCTCCCCCAGTTCCATTTTCCCAGTTTTTATGACAAGAATTCCTAAGAGTTTCAGATCAGCTTAGCTTCCCCCATACATCCCTCCCAAAATGGGTAGAGAGAGCCTATTTCAAGGTTAAAGCAGTATCTTATGCAACCAAGGCAAGAATTCAACCAGGTCTTAAGGAAGATCTGTAAACAAAACTAGAAATTCATCAGGACACAAAGATTTTAATTCTTATATTCTCACCATTGTTATTAGTTGTATTAAGGAATACGAGAAAGGTCTCCTATCCTTGGCGAGATTACAAATTCATGGGAGAGACAAAGAGTATATATGAAATAATCAGAAAATAGCATTGTATAATTAGTAATTGAATAGTGGCATGTAAACAGTAAATATTATAGATTTGACATGAAGATGGATCACTTTGGATGAAATGTAATGAACGTAATACAACTATTTAGGTGTAATCCTCAGTTTCATTATCTAGTGGAGCAGTAAGTGTGGGTAAAAGAATCCAGAATAATATACAACATACAGAAGTAAACTGTTATAAATAGTTAAGATATTATTTACTCTTGGTGTAGATAATGAATGGAATCTTTAACCTAAACATTTATTAATCTGCAAGTTTATTAATCTCCTTCTGAGAATCCACGTTTTTTGGCATATCTGGATTTACTCTGAAGTCTTTATGAGAGGCTTGTTGATATTACCAACACTTAGGACTTACCTGCTTCAGCAGATTACATCCTCCCTCGAGGCTTGCCTCTGGTCCTGAGATTATTTCAATAAACTCTTGTTACAAGGATTATATTTTCAACAAGTATTTCTTAGGGTAAGGATGTGGGAAGAGTAATGACTTTTCCATTCGCTAACTAAACAACTAGGTAATGAAGCATGGGTGACAACAGGGGAAATGACAGCTACATATTCCTTACTCAACTCACTTGGATGCCATAAAGGGTAATTAAATAAACCTTAAAAGTTCACAGTTGCTAGACAATACATCTACTTGGTTGATCTTACAATGGTAATTAGTTTCTATTCTGTTGAGCCTACTAATATAACTTTGTATTCAAAACATATTTCTTGGTAACTTTTAAATTTTTTAAATAAAAATTATATATTGCTTAAGGTGTACAACATGATGATTTGACACACATACATAGTGAAATGATTACTACAGTAAAGCTAATTATTATCCTCACATGGGTATCATTCTTTGTGGATAATGTAGAGTATCTAAAATCTATTATTTTTGCAAATTTCCATTATTCAGTACGGTATTATTAACTTTCATCATCATACTGTACATTAAACCTCTAAACTTACTTGCATAACTGCAACTTTGTAGCTTTGATGAGCATCTTCCCCTTCACCCCACCTCACTGCCCCTGGTACCCAGCTGTTCTACTCTATGCCTCTATGTATTTGACATGTTTAGAGTAAACAGATAAGTGAGATCACAGGGTTTTTTTTCTAACTATGTCTGGCTTATTTCACTTAGCACAGTATCTTCCAGTTTCATCCATGTTGTTGTAAACGGCAGAATTCCCCTATCCCCCACTTTTATTTAAGGCAGTATAATATCTGTGTGTGTGTATGTATCCTGATAATATTAAAAAAAAATCATTGTAGATATATTAAAGAATACCATTTTTTCTCTTTGAAAGCCAAAGTATTTGGAAAAGACTGAAATTTTATCAGTAGGAAACATTGTTTGCCTTTAAAACTGTTATTCTAAAATTCTGGAAGACAAATTTGAGTTTGCATCAAAAAAATCAAATTATTAATCAATTTGAAGAGATAGATATTTTCAATCATAATATATATCTGGCATACGTCATCTAGTTTAAATATAAATGTCAGATAGTTCTTGTGACAATAAATCTTCAATTTCAACATAAAAACAATACTAAAATATCAAGCTGCTTCTCTATAAATGTTACTCTAGTTTTCTTTAAACACAGCAAGACACTCATTTTCTCCTTTTATTCCAACATCTATCACATTCAAATTTCAGTAACATAGGTGTAGACATTTTCTATTTTTGAAGCAGAATTTTAATTGCCAGACATGCTTTTTCTCTTTTTTTAGCTAATTCATAAAAAAAAAAAAAAATGTATTTGGCATATTCACTAAAAATATTAAAGTACTTATAAAAATTTAAAATCAACTATTGATGCTAAAAGTCTTATTGGTTAACCAATGAGACAGAAAATATCACAGGCTTTCTAAAAAATTATTTTAACTTGCATCTGATGTTATTTTCTGGGCAGTGAATGAATAACTGACACTGCCTCCAGAAGAGGCCTCTTATAGGATTTGTTTTCTTTTGAGAATGACTCTGGGTCAAGATAATTATTATTTAACTATAATATTTAACTATTTTTTCTGTTTTTTTTTTTAATAAGTAAAAAAGTCCAATTCTTGGCAATGATGTCTATTTTTTCACCAATAATATTATGTAATAATTTGAGTTTTTCCTTTCCACATAGGAGAGTTTGAAAGAAGATACCTGATGAAATGAATTAAATAAAATTACTATGACTCAAGCAATATTTTCCTTTATTAATTTTATATACTAAATTTTTTATATTATATAGGTTTTGGCTAAATTCAGACTCCTAAATTACAAAGGCCTGGAAAAGATATTCAGCAAGTAAGAAAATTCCCCATTGCTTGCTTTCAATTCTTTGTCCAAATCTAAATCTATAAGAATTTATATCTTGGTCAGATTGTCACTTTTTCTTCCCGGGTAAATCTGATGGATATTCTGATAAAAGAATTGTAGAGGAATTAAGAGAAATAAATAATAAGCAAGGTCTCTTTAAATCAAATTCATCCATCCAGTCATCCATCCAAACATTCAATTTTATTGAGTGACTACTGTGTGGCAGACCATGTACTTGACCCTGAAACTTCAATAAGAACAATTCAGGATACAAAGAATTCAAAACACAATTGGAATTGGTATGGCAAGTCAATACAGTATGTTTTGGAGCACAAAACACAAGGGTCCTAGGAGAGGAACATACAATCTAAAACCTGAAGTTTGAGTAAAAATAAACTGGATGAAGAATGAAGATTGAAAAGGAGGGCCAGGATGAGAGTGAAGAGGACTAGTATAGAAGGATAGTTTGGCAACAGAAGAAGGGGTGTGGACAGATGAGTCGAGAAATCATGGTAGTTTATAGGAACAAACAGAGGTTCAGTTGCCCTGAAGTTTTGGATACAAAGTGGCAGTGATCAAAGATAATGCTAGAGCGGTAAGCAGGGTGCAGGTCATACAGGGTTTTATTACTCACAGGAAGTAGTTTCCCACCAGCCTCCTCCACCTTCAGCCATAAAAAACTGACCTTAAACTCATATTGTATTTATCATGTTCATCATCTGCAACTCAAAGTACTTTAAATTACCTAAAAGCCCAAAAGTATCTGCTTAAATGCTAAAAGTTTCACTAAAAAATGTTAGGTCAACAGTATAAACTGGGTATGGGCCAGGCCAAGTTGACGGTATGTGGTGGATTGTGTCTGGGTATTGGTTAGCCTAAGTAGAGTCTCCTTAGAAATATCTTAAATCCAGAAGATGAAACCGAAGAATGTAGAAAGAAGTAGCTCAGGGGTCAGATAAGACATAAGTGCAATGAAAGGTATTTCGAAAATAAATATTACTTAGCCCACAAGTGAGTCTAGAGATTAGAATAAGCAGGTCAAAAGGAAAAAAAAATGAAAAAAGCAGTGTCAGTGTTTCAGTCTGAGTTTCTCCCAAAGATAATATTTAAGATAAAAGCTTCTTATGGGTAGATAATTTGGGAATGCCATCCCAGTGAACAGAAGTAAGGAAAAAGGACAGTCAAATGAGAAAAGAAGAAAAAGCACATAAAAGGATGTGTTACCTAATTAACTACAGCTATGGGTAACTGGTTATTAATTCTAGGGACCTTTTGAGGATCCTCATAAAAATTATCTCAGGAACTGTCTGCCAAGGAGATAAAGAGGAGTCATTTATTCATCGGGTCCTTTTGCTATTAGTCAGAGACAGCTGCATGGATATTAGGTGCACCCCCCTACTTCTGCATTGCCCGTGCAGGGGTGCCAAGAGGATTGCTATAGCTGCCACATGCTGCTGAGTCAGAGAAATCCCTAAGGCAGGTGGTAAGAGAAGAGTATTGAGAAGAATCTGAGGTAAGGTGCTGTCTTATTGTATCTACCTAAAGTTGACTGAAGCCTGGGTAGAACTGGCTGGAATAAGAAGTGGTGCTAATAGATTTAAGTGAGACACAAGAGGTGTTTGATACCACTAAGAATCCTTGTCAGTAGTCAGTACGAGCTGGGAGATATATCCAAGAGATCTGATGGCTGAGCGTAGATGAGACAAATCCACTGGTTTGGACTGAGCAGATGTCTAGGAGGATGACTCTTCTTCACACCAGGAAGATTTATGACACGGGTGCAAACAGAGTTATGTCCTCTGAGGAGTCTACAGTAAGGTGTATACTAGAATGGAACCTGAATGCGCCTACCTTTATATATTTTGAATCTGAAAAAATAATTCTGGTGCAAACAGGTATACAAAGTATATTCAAATAAAGACATTCATGCATTAAGCCAAATCAAGAACAGCAAATTATTTGCATCATTATACAGGCTATGCGGTAAGCCCAGGAATAGCAAGGAACAGAAGACATTGTGGAAAGTAAACAGTGGATGGATGGATGAAGTTCAGTGGGAAGGGAAAGAGAATAGGGAATATTTGAATTTTTTTGAGGAGGGAGCTTCGGATTTATGCTTACGCCATAGATCCAGGTAACAGCTGGTATAACTGAAACTTGAAACTGTCCTGAAACTGATATCTGCAATTTACCTAGTTATTTCAGAAATCTAAAGAACTTGAATACTTGAAAACCTTTAATGTTCAAGTTTTATAAGTGGGTATCAGGTATTAGACAACTTCACAAGTAGCATGATTTTTCTTCTTGTTCTTTAAATCAAAATATCAATTGGCAGATGATCAGCCTTAGGAAGTGATGGCAAAGGTGGGGCATTAAGGGAAGCTTGGTGGCAATCTGGGGACTCTTCAGAGCACTTGACCTCCCACTGCATTTCTCTGCACTTGCAGGACTGACCCTGATTTGATCCTGCTAACCCATGGAAGAAAGGCTTCTTAAACCAGAAGAGAAGGCTGGTAGGACTTCCCATGGGTCGGCCTTCGTGTATTAGTTTTCCGACCAGGCTAACTTGCCTGCTTGCTCCCAGTCTGCTTGTCTGAATGTCATGCCCTAACTGTTCCCTCATGCTAGGTTTGAGTGCCAAACCCTACCTTTTCCCCATATTCTTGGAATTTGTTACTGCCCGATCTGGCTTTCCAACTTGCCACTGCCAAGCCAAGTGAGTCCCTGGCTTATATAACCTGACTACACCTTTGTTTGTGCTATGTACCTGGGTTTATCATCTGGAAAATTATGTTAATGGGCATGATAGTAACTAGTAGTTGTAACTGCTTTAAGTTTTTTGCTGAAACTTTTGCTTTTAAAGAATGTAGGAAGAGGATATTTGTTTATATGATAAAAAGAAAAAAAGCAGAATCAGATTGTTCTAGAGCAGAAGCACTTACATGAGTATCCCTTAGGATCTTAGATATCTACAATGAAAAGACTCTGGAGTACCTCTAAGTATGCATCTTAAAAATGTGTTGAATTTTATTTGCATTTGAGATATGTTAATGCTCTGAGTGAGAGTTAGACACTCAATTCCACTTATTTGTCAACATAGTCTTTGAATTTATAATTTTCTTAACTTCCACTTATAGCTAATTCTCCTATTTAGAATATCGTGAAGTATAAGGCACCCACTTTTGAGCTGGGACTCTGGACCTGTTTTTCTTATATATTTTGCCCATCCTCTCCTATAACTACTGTTAATTTGTCAGGGATTCCAAACTTTATTACACATTGGTTTGAATACCTGGGAAACTTTATAAACTACCTGGGCCTCACCCATAGAGATGCTGACTTCATCCTGATATTTTTCAGGCTCCCCAGTTGTCCTTATAAGCAGCCAGGGATGTATACCTCTACTGCAGTGGTTCTCAAAGTTTTGAGCCTGGGCCAGCATCATTGCAACACCTGGGAATTCACTACAAATATAATTTCTCAGATGACTCCTCATACATACCAATTCAGAGACTATGGAGGTGAAGTCAAGCAATCTCAATCTGTATGTGTGTGTGTGTGTTTTTTTTAAGAGCTTTGAGATGTAATTCATATGCCACACAATTCACCCATTTAAAGTGTACAATTCAACGACTTTCAGTATAGTCACCAAATTGTGCAATTATCACAAGTAATCTTAGAATATTTCCATCACTTGAAAAAGAAACTCTGCAGGACTCAAGTCATCACCCCACAATCCCTTCATCCTTCCACCTCGAGGCAATTACAAATCTGTTTTCTGACTCTACAGATTTACTTCTTCTGGACATTTATTATAAATGAAATCAGACAATATGTGGTCTTTTGCGGCTGACTTCTTTCATTAAGCGTAATGTTTTCAAGGTTCATCCATGTTGCAGCGTGCATCCGTGCTTCATTTCTTTTTATTGCCAAATAATATTCCATTGTATGGATAAACCACATTTTATTTAATGATTCATCAGTTGATGGATAATTGGATTGTTTGCACTTTTTGGCTATTATGAATAATGTTGCTATGAACATTCATATACAAGTGTTTGTGTGGACATACATTTTCATTTTTCTTTAGTGTATCTACCTAGGAGTGGAATTGCTGGATCATATGAAAACATTATGGTTAATATTTCGAGGAAATGCCAGACTGTTTTCCAAAGCAACTGCCCATTTTACATTTGCATTTACAGTGTAAGAAGGTTTATTTTCTCCACATCTTTGCTAATGCTTGTTATCTGACTTTGATTCTAGACATCTAAGTGGAATAAAGTAGTATCTCATTGTGGCTTTGATTAGCATTACCCTGATGGATAAACATGTTGAACAATTGCTTATTGGTCATTTGCATTTCTTCTTTGGAGAAATGTCTATTTGAGTCCTTTGCCCACAGTTTCATTGGGTTGTCTTGTTGAGTTATAATAGTTACATATTTATTCTAGCTACAAGTCCCTTATTAGGTATAAATTTATTAGATATATGTGCAAAACTTTCTCATTCTGTGTTGTCTTTTCACTATATAGTGTCCCTTAAAGTAGAAATGTCTTTAATTTTGATACTATTCTGATTATTTTTTCTTTTATTGCTTATGCTTTTGTTGTCATAAGAAACTATTGCTTAATCCAAGGTCACAAAGATTTATGCCTATGCTTTAAGTGTTTTTATAGTTTTATTCATATATTTAGATCTTGGATTTATTTTGAGTTAATTTTTTATATAAGATGTGACATAAGGATCCAACTTTATTCTTTTGCATGGGGATATCCAGTTCTCTCAGCTAAATTTGTTCAATAATTTGTGTTTCAATAAGCCCTATAGGTAACAATGACATATGTTAAAGTTTGAGAACCACTGCACGATGTATACTAAATCTTCTCTGTAATCACAAGAGCCTTCTAAACATAGGACACAGGATGCTCTATTACAGAAAATGATCAATTCTCCCTTGAAAAATCAGAGATAAAATCGTATACAACTGAAACTCTAGATTTATAGGCAGTGAAAGAATCAAAATAAATTTTGATATATTAGTTCACAATGGTTTTTTTTTTGCAAAGCTAGACTAAAAAATTACACTTTGTCATATTTTGAATATCATGTGTTTTCAAACTTTGAGTATTATGTGTAGAACACATCCCTACTCAATTGTCCCTGTTTAGTTAAGAAATAGGTTTAATACCCTACATCAGCCAAATTGTCTTGTGAAAGCACTGTAAGACTGTTCATACAAAAATAAAAGTAGGGCATGTGCAAAAACCCCATTAACCCTACTTCTTTTTGTCACTTTTCAAGGAAATGGTAAGGGACTATTATATAATGAAAGGGGTTGTTTTTGATGATGTAATTAGGATAATATATTTTCCCAAGCCAACTCCATTAATATAGTTTCATTTCTGCCAAATTGGAAATGGATTGTTTAAACTTAAACAAGGCCAATGCCAAAGCCATCTGTCAGGCGAGTGTGATATTCTTGAAAACAATGTTTCATATTTGCTATAATTCTTAGCATGTTGGGGAGCTTCATTTGGATTACACATCTTTGAAGAATGTAGCTTGTCTCATGTCTTTCAATACTGGCACCGCCAAAATGAAGTTATTATATTTATATCTAAAAAATTTTTAAATCTAATTTTAGGCAAATTCCCTAATCAAAACTATTAAATATGTATATCAACTATAATGGTTACTATGGGGGATTGTATATTTTAAGCATTGAACTAATCTTCATGATACAGTAGGTATTTTCCCATTATTTTACAAGTGAAGCACTGTAATTTCTCCATAGTCACCCACTTGGAAAGTGAGAATTTGAACAAAGATTCTTCAGACTTCGAAGTCCTAGTTCTTGCCACTAACTGTATAATTTCACATTTGTATATACATGCAATAAAACAAAACTACAGAAATGTTGGAACGAAAATAAATAAATAAATCTAGTTTAGAAATACAGTCTTCTAAAAAATTCATAAATTGGATGACACAATATGCTATACAAATCTGGCTTCCATTCTAGAGACACAGTTAATAGGTAAGTACAGCAGTAACCATTTATTCCTTGAGCTCAAAATTATAATGCTAGAAAAAGTATTATGACAATAAGAGAAATGCCTAGCTTCTATTAGTACAGAAAACGAACATATATCACATTTGTTCACCTCGGACAGTCCTGATTTACTTTTCTTTTAGCTCATCATAATTATTAATAGCTTCTCCTTTCTCTCAAAAAGTCCCATTTTATACATCAAATTATATGATCGCCTCATATCATGACTGGCACAAGCTACTCATCAATGCATAGCTTCTCTCCTAGATAACCTGATAACTACTGAGAACTATAACTCAAAATATCATAAGTGTATGCCTACTTAAGCCTTTTCCTTCTACCAGCTTACTGCAGAATGAAACATATGCATTAGAATTATTTATTTCTCTGGGGTTAGACACCATATCTTTGATGACTAGCATTGCCAATAACATGGAGTAGACTCTATTGCCAGGTGTGGATTATTTATCTGAATACCAAACAACTATGTGAAAACTGAGGAATAGGATTCACGGCTAAAATGGCACAAAGCATGGGTATTTACTTGAGGAGAGCAAATAGCTTTTCAGAAAAGCTCCTGGCTAGTGTGCAATTAGCTCAAGGAAGCCTTAATTTGTGCAACTAAGTATGAAGAATTGGAAGGACGGGTAAAAGAAAGGTGTGAATCTAGCTTGGTGAATGTTAAAGACCATAGTATTTTTTGAGTGTAACTCTGGAACCCAATACTGTCTCTTCAATGTTGTAGTGTAGTTGATAAACTAATTAACTGAAAAGGTCTTTATTTAAAAATGTTAAGGGAACTGGAATAGAAATTAAATTCCTTTTAGAAAACTAGTGACTTCTATTTGGATTTACTAATCAAGCCATTTTTCCATCTCTGAATCTGACTTTAACTACCACCATCAAGCTGACCTGGAGAGCCATTTCCATATTTATAAAACTAATTTCCTGATATGTTCCTAGAAAAATATTACTTATTGCTCTCCACTATGGTTAAGGGCTGTCAGAGCTGTGCCCACTCAGAGGAAGGTTGTATATAATTATGCACAAAATACAAGAATGTTAGTAGATAACTATGTTTGTGCTTCCTGGTAGCTAAGAGAATAAAGATCATCTATCTCAACAGAGCTTCAACGAAACACCACAACTAGTTTATTGTTCATTTACCTCATAAAATTAGGTCAAGTTATCTGATTTCCTGCTTCTAAAATGTCAAACTTTTCTTTTAAAACGCAGCCAATTTGCAGTTTCCTAGAGGAGGTCATAGCATTTGGGCTTGACTTTTTGCAAGGCAAGTTAGGGCAGACTCATAAGATTCCGGGCAACTGTCCTTTGACATACCTCCACTTCTGCCTCCCTGTTGAAGGTCTGTAGAAATCTCCCAGCAAAAGTCAGAAGGCTTTGCCTTTCTTCCTCTTGATGTCATAGGGCCCTTCTCTGTGTGCTCCTGGCTTGTCAGAAGTTACCCTTTAACTTACAATCAGAAGAGTGTGTGCACATTCCACATTTATAGATTCCTTCTGCATGCACAAGCCTCATGAAAGAAGGAAAAAAAGTTTAAACCTCTGATTAAGTAAGTATATTTCCTCCTTCATCACTCCATCACTCTTTTAAATTCACTTAATGAGTCTTTAACTTCCAAGTCACATGAATTTTCTCCTCTACACTCTCCTTGTTTCTTTTTCTCTTCATTTTTTTCTCACTCTTTATATCTTCTCTTGTTGAATAAGTATATTTCTTCTTAAGTCCTAGTATTCAATCTACACTAGTGACTTTTTCCTTTATGGCATCCCTTAGAAACTCTGTAATCACCTTTCTTTATTCATATGAGATACTGTGTTGTGTTTTCTCACCTAAGGTTGTCTGAAGTCACCAGGATGATCTTTGCACAACGGAGGTCAGTTGTAAGGTTTATTCATAAAAATAGTTAATAATAGAGCACTTGTTATGAGGAATATAGTATTCTGACTGTTTTGCATATATTAATATGTATAGTTGCACAACAACCCTATTAGTTGGGAACTACTAATATCATCACCATGTTACCGACAAATTTGAGATTTAGAAAGGCTAAGTGGATTGTCCAAGATCTTAGAGCAATAACAGATAGCGTTGGGCATCCATCCCAGACACTTTTACTCTTTGGTGTGCTCTAAACTGCTTCTTGCCTGCGTACTAAATGTGTGACATATGTGAAATCCTAGCTTGCCAAGTTAAAAGTCATACTACTGTGACACCTTTTTAATACCTGCATATATTCAAGTATAGGTGTCTCACAATTAGAACTTTTTCTCCATCTCATAGCTGGCTAAACAAAAAAATAATAAATTTTATATAATTTTCCAATGAGTCATGGCAGAAATAACAGTAGAGATGTAATCTGTCTGGGTGTCAAGAATATATCACTTTAATCTTTAAATACAAATAAAACGTTAGCAAACTATTTTACATAAGTGTGAGTATTTTATGTAGCAACCCAATAAACTAATAAATTGTTCAGAAACAAAAATCTTTAAGGAATTTAAGTTTTATACCATGTCTTTCTTCTGGTCAACTCTGCCTGCCATGTTCCTTTTCCCAAGTAGTATTACTTTTAATATTCTCTCCTCTACCTTCCTGCCATTAGCACTTTCTTTGTGAGTAGACCTACTATCAGTAAGAAAGCACACTCATACTGGAAAAAATAATTAAAAATCCCTTATGTCATTTTAACAAGCTTGATAAAGAATTGTTGCTCTTTTTAATTTCAAGAACTTGTTTTGCCACAGTAATAATCAATTTCCAGAAAGTTACCAATATGATTTTAAATACAAAACTAATTTAGTACTGAATTTTTGCATTTGGTCAAACTGTAGAATTAAAGAATACACATTATAGAGATAATTTTATAAAGACAAAAACAGCATTTCAGTAAAATTTGGTTTTATCATTTTACACCTAATCTCCCCCATTAAATTGTTTTATCTTCTAGTTCCATATTATTTTCCAAGAAATTTTATTACATGGTGACATATTTATTGGTAAGTAGAAATGACTACATACAACCTTAAAATATGTTTGCATATATATGTAACATGTAATAAATAAGTTTATAGTTTTTCATAAAGAAATATATTTTTTCAACTTTCCACTCACATAGTCATACATGTATTCTAAATATTTCCTAAATTAGGTAAGTGATAACATAGATACTAGTCATGTGGACTTCTGTTTCTAAAAAGTTATTTTTTACATAATCTCCAATTGCATTGTTTATCATTTTTGCAAACAACATTTTTATTGACTGAGTAGAGCCAATGTGAAATTTAATGAGTAGAGTTTAAATAATAATACAATGCAAGTTCACAATTGCTTTAAATTCTCTAAAGGATGTCAAATATATAAATAATATAAAATTATATTTCAGTACTGGTGATTCATCTCAAAAAGCATCATCCTTTCTTCCAGAAGCCTTGGTCTTGGCAAACTACATTTTTTCTAGAGTCAAATACCTTACAGTCTTTGATTCTTGAATGGACAAGAAATATAACAAACCAAGATTTTAGAAGCTCTGGGTCAAAAAAAAAAATATTACAAATATTGTTACCTTCCAACATTGGACTCATAGATCTGTTTGCTAATGTCACATATCGGTACTGCTGAAAATAAGCCATTTCGCAGGAGTAAGGATGAAGATCTTTTGTGCATGGGGTGCTGAAAAAATTTTCACTTTTCAGTCTATAATTACCTCTGGAGCCTAAACCAAACACTTTCACACAGTTTACAAAATCCTTTGGCCTTGTCTACTCACAAATCAGCAATCTGTTCTGCCTTAAAAAATAAAAAATAAAAAAGACTAGAATTTCCTATTTTCATATTAAATATAAAATAGGAACTATTGGACTTGCATGTGTAACATCCTTTTTTTAATTCAATTGACAACTTCCATTCCTTCAACAAGTGGTTCATTTTTTTGAGCATGTATTGTTTGGCAGAAACTCTCCTATCACTATTAGTAATTCAAAAATAATCCAAGATTAGCTCAGTTCTCAAACATGCATAGAGCACACACTATGCCAGGTGTTGGTGGGGTATAGCAACCACAGAGGGAAGATAAGAGTCCCTGCACTGGGAATTTATATTCCAGCTCAGAATATTAGCTGGTAAAGCAATGTTTCAAACAGTGCTATGATATAAGTAGACACAAAGTATCGAGGGTTTGCAATAGGAGAGGGGTAGAGAAGTTCTACAACATCTTCCTGAACAATGTGTATCTTTAAAGGAATAAAAAAGAAGAGGGGTCTGCCAAGGAAGTCAGGGAAATAAGGAATTTCCAGGTAGAAGAAGTATACGCATGGAAGTTAAGAATAGCATGAATCTCTCTAGGCAGTTCAAAGTACATCAGTATAGCTGGAGCTGCTACTTCAAGGACATAGGGAGGAAAAGAGCTGTGAGAGGTAGACCCAGAGGGCTTCTTGTAACGTGCAGTCTAGGAGAGACCATTAAAGAATTTTAAGTAGGGCACTGAAATCATTTAATTTGAATTTGAGACGCTTGTAATCATGTGGATAATGGATCGGAGCAGATGAGAGTGAACATAAAGAGGTCAGTGAGGGTCACTGCAGTGATTCCTAAGAAGACGGGGTGGGGGTGGAAGGTCAGGGGGACTCCTCTCAATCAGCACCACAGACGCCACAAGTTCTCACTTCAGAGCAGGGACTGGCAGTGTTTCTCCTCTGGCTCCTATCATAAGATCAGCTGAGAGAAATTACATTTACAGACAACTGTCCATAGGATGCCTACCTATGTGCTTCTGTAGGTTTTCTGAGTAGTGTCCTTGAATTAATTACATTCGAAAGTCATTAGCTGAACCCTCTGAAGATAAATCTATGGTGAGTTTGATTATAATAACAACAACAAAAAAACCTGTACATTTTCTCTGAATTTGTTTTTGGACACCTGGTTAACGGACTGCATGTATCTTATATAAGATCTCATGTTATATATAATACTTTTTAGGATTTAAAATGAATGAAAAAATTTTCAAAACGTGGAGTCATTCTTTTTATTTGAAAATTAAATTAGAAAACCTAACTTTGCTTTGGTCGTCATACAACTCACACCTATTTTTCTCCCTAATAATCAGAAGTTTACACTAATTTCACCCTCAATGCAGAGGTGCAGCTTCCTTCTCTTATATATTTTTAACTACCTTTTAAGAACATAAGCGCCTTTTATTGTAAATTAACTCATGTTCATCTTAGAAGTAGCTAGTGTACAAATATAAAATAAATATCATCTTCATGTTGCTAACTGCTGCAGAACTTTTAAGATCCTAAATACTGCACCCTAAGAAATACAGCAAAACAACCCAAAGGGGTAACAAGCTTCAAGAACAATTGGACTGCTAGTTAAAACACTTGTCCTTAGCATACGCTCAGAAATGAGAAATTATGTCTGTAGCATCAATGTTAGTGTTAGCCCATGGTAACATTTCTAATTTACTTAAAAGAGAACTCCCCCCCGCCATGGGAAATCTACTTTCATGATAATGTTTTGAAAATTTTAACTAATCAATATAGGTATTAATTATTTTTTATCTACCTCCAAAGTATCTTAAAAGTTACAGATACTCAATAGATCTACTTTTCTAAAAAGAACTTACTGTATCTTAATGATATAAGAACATAATGTGCTTACCACATCTAATCTAAGTCAGAAAACTACTACCGTGCACTGTGAGTTATTTTTAATGTAATCACATGAAGCTTTTGTAGACATAATAATCCCAAATTCTCAAAAATAATTCTAGAAAGAACTGTTTCAACATAAACATTTCAATACATTTTAAGTGTCATTTAATTTTGGTTAAGAGAATTCAGCATAAACAGCTTATGAGCTGGTATGTTATATATTTCTCTTTGATTATATAGCCCAGAAGATAACAAGTAATGATGTGTAACCAGTCATTGTGAGAGGGACATTGCCCCAAACGCGTGTAGACCACCTTCCATCCAGGCTGACATCTACCCTGAATTTAGGCTGCAAATATTAGTTGGGTACTTCAAACAGCGATGTCTTATAATAACATCTGAAGTTTTACTCATCATGTTAATAATTTCACCGTCAACTAAATGATACTATGGTACAGGTGCTTTTAAGTTAACACAGTTTGAGAAGAACTAAACAATGTATCAGCCCTGACTTCCTGATCATTCTTTCTTTCCCAAAATGATGCTATTGCTCCAGTGCTTGGAGAGGGTTCTCCGGATCCTGAGAAGGATCCCTTGATGGCCTCACACTTACCAAGCTGAGCCCTTGATGGCCTCACACTTACCAAGCTGCCTGTGTTCATGTTGAGCTTATCCAAGTCCTTCTTGCACCTGATTCCCCCTTCAAGGGGCTTGGTTTTCCTTTTCTTTCTGAACAAGTTATTAGAAGGAAGCGGTATGGAAAGCTATGGAAGACTAAAAAAGAAGAAGAAAGGAAGTAGCCTTCCTCTACCTAATACTAGGTTTCTTGAGAGAGTAAAATTCACAGACTCCTCCTGGTGTGAGAAGCCAGACCTACTTTTCTTTCACCTACACATGCACGTGCCCCTACCTTCTGTCACTTGCCCACGCAGGATCACGGAACCCCTACGTGCCACCTGGAACTCCATCTAGGAGCTGCATGCATTAGAAACATCTCTCCTTCTGGGCCTCTACGCCCATTTTCCTCTAGTCTAATAATGGTTTCCTGGGTCATCTTTGCTCACCCAGAATGGATGAGAGCAGGTTCTGCTTCTTGGACTTTGTTCTGAGGAACACTGGTCCTACATACATATCACCGCAAGTATAATTGTTTTGTCTCACTGGCCAGGTTCTTTAGCCAGGTCTCCGTTTTGTTTAACAATACATATTGAAAAGTATACTACAACATATATACAGATTTCATCCTGCTATCATTACCATTAAAGTAACATTAAAATACACACTGCAGTGTATGTGGCCTGGTCCTTACTCCCAGTCCCTCCTCCACTTGGATAATGATGTGGCTAAGTTACCCCTCTGTTCTCATCCTGGATAGCACCTCTTTCTGGTCCATTACCAGTTCTATGTTTCCTGCTGAGCCTTTTCTGCATTTTATTTTGATCCACATTTCATGCAAATACCTGTTGAAATGACCATTTATTTTTGTTGTAGGAAAAATAGCCTGTTTCCTCAGTATTCTGATTTATTGTTCACGGTTCGAATTAAAGAGCTTCTACAGATCTTTTTTAGCTCTTATATTACTGGACACACCATTTAAATGTTGAAAATATTGGTATTGTGGTTTTTCAAATACACAAAATAATTCTCCACCTCTCTCTGGGAGAGGTCAAAGTTTTATAAATGCTAAATTTTGTAATGGGAAGGGAGAAGAGAATCATATGCTTTTCTGATACTACCAGTGTTGAGTTTTATCTAATACCCAGAGGTCATTTAGACTAGAAAAAATATTTCTGACAGGAGCATCAGTGGTAGAAATAACAGTTAAAACTTTCTTACTTCTGCTCCCAAGGCATCTTGTCTCTTGACCCTTATGTAGACATTGCTTAAGTATTTAAAATGTAATTAATTGTACCATTCAAAAAAAAGAAAAACTGCAAGTATGGGAAAGGAGAAAATGTTGCTCCTAATAGGACTCAAGAAAGCACAATCGCCACTGTTAGAGGGAATTGTTGATAAAGGCAGGAAAGGCATTTAAAACTATCAAGCAGTGAATCTACCTGTGGGAAAGGAGGTGAGAAGCAGGCAATGAGAAATTGTTACTATGATAGAGAAATACTTTCCTGGAACTTAAATGGTCAGGATGCATCAAAACACGAGGTGTCTAAAATAATTTTTTAAAAAGCACATGAAATTCATGAAAATTAAATTAATTGAAGGATTAAGAAATAGACTAAGTGAAACATGTGATAGCACGTTTACCTTAATTCAGTTTTCTTTTAATAAGAGTATTAGAGATAATAGTAAACTGAATATATATAACTCAAGGTATAAGTTAAATTAAGCCATAAAAAGGAATGATAAATGGTTGCAAAGTGCAACCATTTATCAAATATTAAAAGGACATAACTCGTATTTGAATCAGCTTTTTAAATTTTTTAAACTATTTTAAGGAACACATTTAATGTGACTGTGAGAGCCAGTTATGAAACAAAGAAACATTAATTCAAGTCAGATGCAAGATTTCTTCCAATTGCCAATTTCGGTGTTCTAGAAAAAAACACATTGGTTCAACATAAAGTCTTTCTTGCACCTGATTCTCAAGTAGCAGTCAGCTAAAAGAGTTTGATATTTTTGAACAATTTGTTCTGGAGAAGAAACAGCATGCTAGATGATGACCAAATAGCAAGAAAATTCAGCAGAATGAAGAAACAATTCAGGTAATGCTCAAGGCCATTAGACTCCAGCCCTTTCCCAGATGTGAGTCCAAAAGGATGACTTCTTCCAACACTAACGAGATCAACCAGCCTTAAGTCAGCCTCACAAAGTCCAGACAGTGAAGGTCCCTGACAAATTCACATGCCTTATTTCTTAATTAATCCACAAAACACTTTTCTAAGGAGAGCTTTACAATTTGCCCCAGGTTTACACTGAGAAAAATGAAGTGTTGGATAAATTCGCACAGCATAAAACTGGGAGAAATGAAATACAAGCAAGAGGCCTCCAACTGAAAATCTTATGTACTTTCTAAAATGCTATCTCATATCTCATAGAATTTATCTCAGTATCCTATATCCCCTAACAGAGAGATAATCTAAAATTGGCAAAACTTTGAGAAGGCTCTTTATGAGATTATTCATTAGGGAGAATCTAAAATAATTCATCACATAGAGGTAAAAAATAGAAAGTTACATGCTGTTGAGTTATTTTATTTGACACAGGGCCAGACATGCTTTGAATATATAAAATGCAATGTTTCATCTGCGGTTTTTTCTCTGTAGTTTTTCTCACACATTTATTAAATTGATTGATCACAGGTGTGCATAGCAACGTAAACCTGTTATTTTAAGTTTAGTATCTATAAACAGTAACAAGATGTCATTCATTGGAAGTCTGGGGATTTCTTGGTATCTTTTATAATGTCTTGAAAGATGGCCAATGTGTTTTGCCTCACCTCGCTTTACCTAAACTGAGGACAACGTGTTCTAAGCACAGGCCTCAATCTTCTACAAGCAGAGACCTGAAATAAAAGCATGAGTAAGAGAAATGCATAAAAAGTGACTTTCCCTTCATGTGCTCTATGTAGACTCCAAGAGACAGGGCAAAAGAATTCTCCATTAGTCAAAGAAAATAATTAAATAAGACATTAGTGACTATTTTTATAACTGCCAATTTATACTTCTTACTCTCTTCAATTTAAACAGTGTGGTACTGGCATAAAAAAAGGCTCATAAATCAATTAAACAGAATAGAGAGCCCAAAAATAAACCCATGCCTACATGGTCACTTAATCTATGACAAAGGAGGAAGAATATACAATGGGGTAAAGAGAGTCTATTTAATAAAGGTGTTGGGAAAACTGGATAGGCAAATGCAAAAAATGAGACTAGACCACTTTTTTACAATGTATACAAGAATAAACTCAAAATGGAGTAAAGACTTAAATGTAAGATCTGAAACCATAAAACTCCTAGAAGAAAATATAGGCAGTAAACTCTGTGACATTGCTCTTAGCAATATTTTTTTGGCTATGTCTTCTTGGGCAAGGGAAACTAAAGAAAAACTAAAGAAATGGGACTACATGAAACTAAAAAAGTTTCTGTACTGCAAAAGAAACCATCAAAAAAAAATGAAAAGACACTCTACTGAATGAGAGAAGATATTCACCAATGATAATCTGATAAGGGGTTAATATCCAAACTATATAATAAACTCATACAACTTAATACCAAAAAACAAATAAACAATCCAATTAAAAAATGTGCAAAGGACCTAAATAGGCATTTCTCCAAGGAGAACACACAGATGGCCAATAGGCCTATGAAAAGATGCTCAACATCATTAATCATAAGGGAAATTCAAATTAAAACTACACTGAGATAGCAACTCACACCCATCAAAATGGAGTCTTCGGTGGCCTTTTTTTTTTAATTAATTAATTTATTTATCATGGTAACATTGGTTAATGAAATCCAGTAAGTTTCATCTGCACACTTTAACAGTAAGGCATATATATATTTACACTGTGTGTTCACTTCCCATAGTTAGATTTCTTTCTGTCACCACATATTTGACCCCCTTTACCCTGTCAATGGCCTTTTTAATAGTTGGGAAAAACATGACAGTTGCCTGAGGCCTAATATCTTAAAAGTTAGAAACTCCAAAGGAAACTATTTTCTACTCTCCAACAAATGACTTTCTCATACTCGCCCAGGCTCCTCAGAATAAACCAGGAGAGCAATTAATTTTCAGAATTTTCCCAGAGTAGGAGAGAGAGAGAACTATAAAAAGTGGATAATAATGAAGTAAAAGGAGACAGGAGGAAATTTTCTGTCTCTATTGTTCTTTCTTCCTCTACTTTATTTCTTCCCATATAGAAAACAAAATACTTTTAGTAAAGCAAATTGAATTTCGGTTTGGATCTGCTTTAAGGAAAAAAAGGTTGTATAACTCTGACGGTGTCAGGATCATGAAGAAATTATCAAGATTTTCATAAGGGAACTGATTTGTCAAAACTTCATTCCATAACACTCATATATACAGACAGCAGTTTAGCAGTAACCAGAGGGAAAAGGGGATGGGCAAGTAGAAATGGGTAAAGAGGTCAAATATAAGGTGACACGAGATTTGACTTTAGGTGGTGAACACACGAGGCAATATACATTTGATGTATTACAGAATTTTACACTTGAAATTTATATAATTTTATTAACCAATGGCACCTCAATACATTTAAAAAAAAAAAACAGAACACATACCTAACACACACACACAGACACACAAAACATTATTTCATCCTTTTATGGCTGTCACAATTTAGATCAGCATGTGATTTAATTTATAAGTATTGACTAAGATAAACTTTCTTCTGATTTAAAAAAAAAAAACAGGAATATGCTTCGTGAGCCATTGTATCATCACAAATTGATGCTTTGTTTTCAATATTTCAGTCTAGAAAATGAGAACTGATACAATTCAAAAGTGTTGCTTGAAAAGAAAAATTGTGTATTGACAACCAAAATTAACAAAATATCCAAATAAGTCTTACATAAATTTTACAAAAAGAACAAAAAAACAAAACCCATGAAACAATAAGTAGTTCAATAACAGCCTCTATGTTCTTAAAAGTACATTTTTCAAAAATCTTTTGAAAGCAACACTGAGATAAGATGAATAATTAAAGGTTTTGGGTTTTGTTCTTTCAGTCAGATTTATTGACTCATCTAAAAAGACATAGAATAAAAATAATACCTGACTTCATTTGTCTAATAGAATTAGCTCATTATATTCCAAAAGATGTTTACATATTTTCTCATTCTGGGTTTTAAAAAACCTGGATTTTTGGACATAATAATATATTATGATGCCTATTTGACACATAATAAGTGAAGATAAGAAAGTAACAGCTTATTAGAAGCAAGTTTCATATTACTATCATTTAGTCTTTAAGAAAAACAAAACTATTAGCAACTTGTTATATTCATAACAGTAGGTTAGGCTCTCTGTAAGAATCAAAGAAATAAGCAATCTTGGCCTTCTATTAACCCTCAGGAACTTCCAGTTCTCTTTATTTATTCTCTGTTCCATGTGTCCCCTCTCATCTCAGAAGTGAAATAGAAATAGCTTCAAGTATGAAGGGCCCCAATAGTTTTGTCAAAACTTGGTTATAAGTCATTCAATTTTTAATAAAGTAGTAATATTTCAAGTTCCATTTGGAATAACTATTTCTTAATTCAAAAGAATCTGAACCATGAATAACAATCATTGAATTCTTGCATACCTTTTACATGAAAAATATAGTGGAGGAAATATTCATTGAGATGATTATGGAGAGTGGACCTTAAGAGATATGAACTATATAATTAAGTTTCCAATCAAATAGACTAGCAGCTAGCAATTTGCCACAGGCCATTCACACTTGATTCAAAGACTAGAGTTAGTAAGTCACTAAGTAGTACCATTTAGAAAATTAAAATTGTCCTTTGATTTAATTTGATGTACTAGGAAATGGCCCAGCATACATTTCATTTCTGTAAACAATATCATTTAGATAGCCTCATAATTTCCTACAGAAATTCTACAAATGAGACTATAGTTTGTTAAAATGTCATTTCAGTAAAGATGTAAAATTCAAGTTTTTGACAAATTACATCATGTTTCTCCTTAAGAGAGACTTAAGCATGATCAATATTAAATTTAATCATGATTAAAAGACTCTCAGTAGGTAAGCTTATTTTTAAGAGTAAACTATTCTATCCTAACAGTGAATTAACTATTTCCACTGTAATGTTTACTAAGTAAATGATATCTCACTGCCAATTCTCATGTTCTTCAAACAGGGAAAACAAGTCCATTTCAGTCACAGACAGCACAGAATTTTCTCCCATATTCCAGGAGATTTAAGAATATGAAGTGAAAAGAAAATACCATATAGTAAAGGAGAGGAACATAATCTAATTTATATTTCAAAAAAACACAAATTTGAGGAAACAATTTCTGAAAGTCATTAATAATTGACAAGGCACTCAAATGACGGGGGATGGCGGGTATATGGCTGTAAACTCTTGTTTATGTTCTATCACAAAATTACTCAATCAATCAACCAGGAAAGTGAAGCAATATTCTTGTTATTAGGGAAGGCTCAAGAGAGAATTCTTATCCATATGTCTGGTTGGCTACTATGCTCCAAAGAATGGACTTCACTTCATTGATTATATTTTTATTTAAAGTAAGTGGCCTAATAATTAGGTACTGGAGAGGAGCTCTAAATTCCAGAGAAGTCATAGCTTAGTTCTTTTCATCTGAAACTTCTAGTCCAAATGTATATATTGGAACATTACTCCCCACTTGATAATTAGTTCAGTAATGGACTATCCACAAATACCTGGAGGTCACTGAAGTGTGAGTGGATTCTTTGGTTCTATTAATAAGAAAGTAAAGTAGTTACCTGGTTCCTATGGCCATGTAGTTAACTTATCCCTATCGTTGAAACTGGAAAAGAAAAAATAAATTATAATTCTAAGACTCATTCTCTTCTGGCTCCCCCTCACTTATCTCCTTTACCTTGTTGGGGAACAACTGCCCATAGACTTTACAATGGAATAAGTACAATTAATCCAAAGTAATCATAAATATTTCCCTTAAAATCATAAACTGACAAATCTTTAGCTAGACTGAGAGAGTTGGGAGGGGATTCAAAAATCAGCAAAGAAAGAGGGAACATTAAAACCAATACTATAGAAATACATAGGATTATGAGAGACTACTATAAACTGTGATAGGTCAACAAATCAAATAACTTAGAAGAAATGGATAAATTCTTATAAACATACAAGGATATAAACATATCTAGACTGAATCAAGAAGAAATAGAAAATCTGAGTAGACCAATAACAAGTAAGGAGAATGAATCAGTAATCAAAAACCTCCCAACCAAAAGAAGCCCAGGACCAGATGGCTTCATTGGCAAATTCTACCAAACATTTGAAGAAGAATTAACGCCAATCTTTCTCAATCTCTTCCAAAAAATTGAAGAAGAATGAACACTCCCAAACTCATTCTATAAAACCAGCATCCTGTTATCAAAACCAGATAAAGACACTATATAGAAAGAAAACTACAGACTAATATCCCCGATGAATATAGATACAAAAATTCTCAACAAAATATTAGCAAATCAAATTCAACAACATATTAAAAAGACTATGCATCATGACCAAGTGAGATTTATCCTTGGGGATGCAAGGATGGTTCAACATATGCAAATGAATACATTGATATATGATAATAATAGAATGACAAAAATCATCTTAGTAGAAGCAGAAAACTCATTTGACAAAATATATGACACCTTTTTATTTTTAAAACTCTCAACATATTGGGTATAGAAAGAATGAAGCTCAACATAACAAAGGCTATATATGACAAGCCTACAGCCAACATCATACTCAAGGGTGAAAAATTGAAAGCTTCTCCTCTAAGATTATGCACAAGAGAAGGGTGCCTATTTTCACCACTCTTTTCAACATAGTACATGAAGTCCTAGGTATAGCAATTAGGAAAGACAGAGAAATAAAAGGCATTTAAATTGAAACAGAAGAAGTAAAATTGTCATTATTTACAGATAATATAATTTTATACATAGAAAATCCTAAAGACTCAATAAAAAAAAAAAACAGTTGGAACTAATTAATAAGTTCAACAGAACTGTAGGATATAAAAATCAACACACAGAGATCAGGTGCATTTCTCTACACTAACAATAAAACATCTGAAAGAGAAATAAAGAAAACTATCCCATTAGCAATAGCATCAAAAACTATAAAATACTTAAGAATAAAACTAACCAAGAAAGTGAAAGATCTGTACAATAAAAACTATTAGACCTTGGTAAAAGAAATTTAAGAAGACATAAAAGAATGGAAAGATATCCTCTGTTCATGGACAAGAATATTGTTAAAATGTTTATACTACCAAAGCCCTCTAGATTCAATGTAATCCCTACCCAAATTCCAATGGAATTTTTTACAGACATAGAACGAATGGTCTTAAAATATCCATGGAACCAGAAAAGACCCCGAATGGCCAAAGCAAGTGTGAGAAAAACAACAAAGCGAGAGGCATCACACTTTCTGATTTCAAGCTATATTACAATGCTAGTAATTCAAACAATATAGTACTAACATAATAATAGACATAAATCAATGAAACAAAATAGAGAGCCCAGAGATACCCCCCCACACACATATATGGTGTCAAATAATATGTGACAAGGGAGCCAAGAGCATTCAATAGGGGGAAGATAATCTCTTCAACAAGCAGAATTGTGAAAATAAATTACCTCATGCAGAAAAATAAAAATTGGATCCCTATATCATACCACTCACAAAGTTTAACTCAAAGTGGATTAAAGACTTAAACTTAAGACATAATACCATAAAACTCTTAGAATAAAATACAGAAGAAACTTCTTGACATTGGAATGGGCAAGGATTTTTTGGCTATGACAACTAAAGCACAAGCAACAAAAGCAAATAACAATAAGTGGGTGACATCAAACTCAAAAGCTGCACAGCAAAAGAAACCATCAATAAAATGAAAAGCAACCTATCAAATGATAGAAAATATTTGCAAATCATGTGCTTGATAAGTGGTTAACGTCTAGAATATATAAAGAAATCATACAACTCAATAACAAAAGCAATCTGATAAAATGGGCAGAGAAACTAAATTGCCATTTTTCCAAAGAAGACATCCCATGGCCAATGGCTATATGAAAAGATGCTCAACATCACTCATTACAGGAAGATACAAATCAAAACCACAATAAGCTGGGGAGCATGGAAGGGGGAATACAGCTAGCATTATTATGATGGCTAGGTGGAGGGCCGGCGAGGGAGGAAGCAACTGGGGGGATAGTTTAATGAACATTATAGATGTCTAACCAATGTACTGTATACTTGAAACTAATTTAAATAAATACATTTATTTTTTTAAAAACCACAATGAGCTATCACCTCACATTGGTAGATAGAATGATGTCAGAATGGCTAGCATCAAGAAGATAAGAATTAGCAAGTGTTGGCAAGGATGCAAAGATAAGGGAACCCTCATGCACTCTTGGTAGGAATATAATTGATTCAGCCATTGTAGAACAGTGTGGAGGTTCCTCAAAGTTAAAAACAGAACTACTACGTGGCCTACCAAATCCACTCTGTATATATATCCAAAGAAAATGAAATAAATATCTCAAAGAGATAATGCATTTCCATGTTTATTGCAGCATTATGCTCAATAGCTAAGAAGATGTAGAAATAACCTAAGTGTCCATTGATGAAAGAATGAATAGAGTTGTGTATATGGATAAAGAAATCATTGTATATAGATAGAATGAAATATTATTATTCGGACATGAGAAAGAAGGAAATCCTGCCATTAATGATAACATGGATAGACCTCGAGGGAATTATTATGCTAAGTGAGACTAATACTGTATATCACTTATGTGTGAAATCTAAAAAAGCCAGTCTTGTAAAAACAGAGAGTAGAATGGCAGTCACCAGGTGCTGGGGCTGAGGGAAATGGAGCGGTGCTGTTTAAGGTACAACTTAAAACCAGCAGATAAATAAATCTTGGAGATTTAATGTACAGCATAATGAGAATAGATAATAACAATGTATTATAAACTTCAAAGTTGTTGAAAGACTAGATCTTAATTGTTCCCAAGGAGAAAAAAATAATACCATCTGCTAGAGGTGTTAGCTAAAGCTATGGTAGTAGTCACACTGCAACATAGCAATGCCAAATCGACACATTGTACAACATAAACTTACACAATGTTATATTCAATTAATTTCAATAAAAGAAAAAGGAAATTGTGATTTGATAACAATTATCTACATTAACATAAATATCAGACATGAGTAGAAAGAAATGAAGTAGCACATGAATTATTAGTGTTCCAAGGCATTTTAAAATTCTGCTTGTCGGCTCACATTTTTTACATTGCTGTAAATCTTAACTTTAGTCCAGCACACATTCTACCATGATCTAAGATCCTAGCCCACTCATATATATTAATAACCACATTCCTGTCCGTGTCTTGGATTCTATATTTATGAGGCAAGATAGTAACCATACAATAACTATGGGTAAACATCAAATGCCAAAGCACCTCTTGTACTGAAGAATGTATTTAATTTGGTAACATTCGTCTCATGCTTACAAATCTGCAATTCTGGAAATAATAGGTCAAGTCTATTTTCTTCTAATGGTTTTCCTTCATGCTG
Source organism: Pteropus medius (assembly GCF_902729225.1). Classification (NCBI taxonomy): domain Eukaryota; kingdom Metazoa; phylum Chordata; class Mammalia; order Chiroptera; family Pteropodidae; genus Pteropus; species Pteropus medius. The sequence goes on along the minus strand of NW_024342467.1, from coordinate 3,536,775 downwards.
TTTCATTCTTGGCAGATTCATCATCTGAATTAACAGCTCCTCAAATTGGGGTCAGGATTAATTTTATTTTCAAAAGCTGCAGATACCATACTTTAGAAGAGGAACTTAATGTCAATATCATAAATATCTCATCACTCCTTATGAAATGTCAGAGTGATGCTCAGAGGGGAAGAAAATCACAAACCAGGAATATTGACCCTATTTTACCAAGAAGGGGAAACCATAAGTGGTCTTTGCTCAATATTGCTAATCACACAGGATGTCCTTCTCCAGGCCCCCTTTTCTCCTTTGCTGCATCTACCCATTTTTTTATCCATGACTTTCTTTGATTTATGTTTCCTAGAGGTCTCCCTTACTACTAGCACTTTAAAAAGCAGAATAGGCTGTTTTATGACAACTTTACAATAAATTGAGTTATGATATTTAGAATTTTAGCTTGGTTCTCATTAACCACTTGTGTATATTAATCACGAATTAGTGCATGTAATTGCTTTTGTGTTGCTTTTGAGAATACAGTGATTTTTCTAGGGTCCTAAAAATATACCAGGATTCCAAAGAATCCAAAATTGCCCCTCCTCACCTACTGACTAGTCATATCTCTTGGGGTGGCAGTTTGTATTCTTCATTTTATATCCTTGTGTGAGAGAAAAAATAGGAGAAAATATTTGATGTGAGCCAGGAGAGAGGAAACATGGTACACTAAACGTTGAGAGGAACCAGTTGGTGAGTTATACAAAGTTGGAAGTTAGAGAGAGACTGCAAGAAACATCCCATAGCATCCAGAATGTCAATAATAGCATCATAAAAAGACTGAAGGACATCTCCTAAGTTCCAAGTGGTGGTGGGCAGTGAAGGCTCCAGGTAGGGTTGGAGCAGCAGGTAGCAGCAGAAAAAGCAGCAGCAACACAGGCTACCCTAGAGAAGGCGTTAAAAGGGGAGAAAAAGGACAAAGAAGAAGAAACCAAAAAGCCAAAAACGAACCTCCTATTCTGTAAATATACTAGATGGGGGCGTGGGGGGGAATTGAAAAGATTGCACATACTTTTTAAGAAATGAAGGAAACCAAAGTTTTGCCACTCTTAAGCTGCTTTTTTGGGGGGGAGGGGTGGAGGGTATTGATTTTAAGCTGTTTATTAAGAAACAAATGACTCAAAAAGAACCGTTGACCCTCCCCCTCCTTGCCTAAGGGATCCAAATGGAAAGACCTAATCCAGGAAGGGAATTTTAGGATGTTGGTTTAGGCTAATCTGAATTAAACTGGGTAAATAGTGGGGCCTCAGGCAGGGCCTGTTAGCTAGATACTCTCTGTGACCCATTGCTTCTGAGTTGCCTAGCAAGAATTTGTCTGCCATGTGTGTTCCGCTCTTCCTCAACTACTTATAAACCACCCATTCTCATTTCTGAAATCTAAGACTGCATCACCTCACATTTCTCCTTTATCCAAAATGTCATATATACTCAATGCTGACTCACTGTCTTTCGAATATTTATGCATATGTGAATTCTCTATGTGAACGTATTAAAATTAGATTGTCTCCTATTAATCTGTCTCTGCTAATTTGATTAGCACAGCTAGAAGAATTTGGAATGTGTGAGAAAAGTATGAATTTTTTTAGCTCCCACAAATACCTTTAAAGAAATGTTCAGACATGAATTTATAATATTCTCTCCACAGTTCTCCATTTATTACTAATACAAGATTAAGAATGCCTTACTATATGGAATCTTCCATTAAGCATGGGAAATTTAGCTACCAACAATACAAAGAATCATAATTCACTCTCAATAAATTTGTCCCAGAGCATAATTTCAAATGGTAGCAATCACCCATTTGTATGTCAAAGATATGAAACTATAGATTACTGTAATAACTAAATTTGACTATAGTGAATGTTTACTTAGTAGATAGTAGCTTTAGAAATGACATTTATAAAAATAAACTGTTTTTTGTTTTCTTCTTTAGAAAAGCTTTATTTTCTTGTCATACAGACATAAAAATGACATTTGCCCACTAATAGAGCAGTTGAAGACATCAGAATTGGATTACAATGTGTGTTAAGAGAACAATACTGAAGACATATCAAATATCTTATTTTTTTGGAACATATTGGTATAGGAAAGGTATTCCCAGGACCAATAATATTTGATTTATAATTTTTAAATTTATTGATATAGAATATTATTAAATACCATTTCACTTTTTCTATGTTTGCTTTTCTACCTTAAAGAAATATCTAGAATTTTAAACAAAGTATCTCCCCTTCTGAAACTCATCCCCAACAAAGCAGTGGAGTATGGATTTGGATATCTTTCCATTTCTATAGCCTTAACATTGTGTTCTCCAAATTCCAAGGATTCTACAGGCATGTTTCAGGATTTCTACTAATGTTTAATTTTAATTTTTTAAAATATATATGTATTACTTAACCTGTAATTAAAAGCCATTTATAGCTAACACATACTAGAAAGCTTTAACTTACTGGTGATTTGTATTCACTGACTTATACTATGACTCTTTATTTTGGAGTGAACTTGTGATAAATCATTTGCCATTTCTCCACATATATGTAAAAGTTGTGTAAATACATCATTTACTGCAATGGTTGTCTATCTGCAACAGCCTTTTCTTTTTAAATTCAAGGCTGAGCTAATATAATATCAAACATGCCAGAACTTCCATGATGTTTATTTACATTCCAAGTATGGCTCAGGTGAAACTGTTCATGTGTTCAACCCATGGAGCAATAGCATAAAACATAAGTATATGTCTTACTTTTCCGAGATATTATGTTATTAATAGTTTAAGTACTTACTAAATTAAGGTATTTCTTGAATAACTTTTTTAACTTTTTAATTGTTTCTTCAGTGATATGAAATAATATTTCATGAAAGCAATTACAGTTTTATTTATTACTGTGGTCAAATAGAAATTGTTATACAGGAAAGTGCTAATTCTAAAGATAATAATATCTTTCAAAAATATTGATAATAGTAGATGATTTATCTATTTTATTAAGGTTTGGTCTTTAATATGTGGATTTTTCTGAGGTAGTTATGGGCAATGAGGTATGGAATTTACTTTACTAAGCTTAAAGTCATTGTTTTCCTGAGGGCAAGATGTCAGTTCAAGTGTATCAAATAAAATGAGATTCTGGTTTTCTGATAAAGCACATCATACCTTAGCTGAGTATCTCTCATTATAACACAGGTGTATTCGTTTCATTATCTTGCTAATAATTTTATTAACCTATATATGACTTTGGCTTATACAAATAAACAACTATACAATGACTTTGACTTTAAAAACATCAAAATTAGAAAAATCTTCTGAACTCCATATGCAAAACGAAATAATTTTTATTGCCACTTCTTGAAAATATATTAGATGTAGTGTCCATTCCAGGCCTTACTTTCACCCACTACTGAGACAAGAACAAAGTCTCTGTGTTCCCTACCCAAGGTCTTGTTTATGTTGAGGTTTTTCATTCTGACGGATGAGGAGCAGGCACAATTTTTGTCCCTGTCTGAGAACCAGACACAGTTACATATAGTTCTCCAGGGTGATTTTTTTCCCTCCTGGCATCCAGTAGTTTTCCTACATTTTCTTACATTCACAAATTCATGCTTTTGACAGATTAAAGATTTTAAGCTTATATTTCATAGCAATATGCAAATCCCAAAGATCACCCCTGAAGATTATACTGTCCATTCTTGTGTCAATTTTTCATTTATAATCTTAACACTTACCTTTAACTCCTATAAAGTAGTTATTTCATTCTACTTGAATGAACAAAATTGTTTTATTTCAGTAATGTTGACAATAATTGATTCAGTATATGAGTGGTATATTATCTAACAGATTACATTTATAAATTCAAGCAGTATTTCTGGGTAACCATTGATTTTAAATACACCATTATCTTCTCAAGGGAGTTGTTGATTGCTCATGAATCTTGCCATGATACCTCTTTCTACATGTATGAGATATGGTTAATTTAGCTTACACTTCACCACAAGGATTAGTTAGCTTGAAAATTGGTGTTAGCAATGATTAATAATAGTCTACAGATTATCTCACTCGGCATTTCCAATTTGTTCAGCAAAGGTTTTTGTAAATATGAGTCAAGGTGACTCCTTCTAAAGTTTAAGATAGGGTGCCTGTGGCCCTAAGTTTATTATATTGGGGAGGTTCACTCATTCATAAAACATGTTTTTTTTTTTATGTTGACACAAATGTTGTTTTTTTTAATTTTTGAACAAATCTTTATTTTAGAACACTTTTAGATTTACAGAAAAATTGCAAATATAGTGTAGAGCATTCCCATATTCTACACACTGTTTCTCCTATATTAACATTGTAAGTCAGTATGGTACATTCATTATAAGTAAGAAACCAATATTTAGACATCATAATAAACTAAGTCTATAGTTTATTCGGATTTCCTTAGTTTGTACTTAGTGCTCTTTTTCTGTTCCAGGAAATCATTTAGGATACTATATCACATTTATTTATTATGTATCCTTAGGCTTCTCTTGGCTGTGACAATTTCTCAGACAATAAGTAATGTTAGACCATAGTAATGTTAGCTCATTATTGTGGTGTTGGTTGATGTTTGGAACTACTTTCCTGCACAAAAATATGGAATTTTGAAACATTTTCCTCACTATTTTATAAGTTTGAGGACGGCACATGATCTTATTTGTCAGTTATACCAAGGCCTTTTATAATAGACTCACATTAACAATCTGTTGACATTAATAAATATATGAAAAAATTCTTCTTAAAAGGATTTCATGATGTGTGTTTATTGGGAAACCTAAATCTAGCAGTAGTCAATACATTTGTATGACAAATGCACTTTAACTTGTTATATCTGTTTAGTACTCAATAGCATTTTTACAGAAGGCAAAAATAATTATTTTATGTTTTAGTCTTCATAAAAACCATGTAAGTGCTGCTATTATTAACTGTTATTTAGAGAAAAGAAAGGGAAGTTCAGAGATTTGCCTAAGCCACAAGAGTATATAGAGCAAGTTGTAAGATGAGTCTAGAACTGTCATTCTTGCTCAATTCCAATGTCATTTCTATTACAGTATACTGGTCACAGACTACTATTCAGTCTTACAAAGAGTCTACCCTAAATTCAAATATGTTATGCTGAGATTTTTTGCCTCGCCTTAAGAGATTCAGGTATTAATACCATAAAAATTACTGTGGCATTAAGATACATGTTAGTCAAGCTTAAAAGCATAGATATAGAATAAGAAGAAAGATCCATGTAATTGTCAGATCTAGTCCCTATCATTCACATACACTTATTTCTATGTCTCCATATTGGAGAGTTTCAAAAATATTTTAATGATAAAAATTTTCAAATATGGGTAATAAAAAATTGTATTCCATGTATAACTCAAATAACTGATTTTTTAATAATCTAAAATTATTTGAAATATAAACTCCTCCAATTTTTCTCCTAAAGTTCATTTTGTACAATTTTCTAAAAATTAGAATTACTTTAACAATTTTTATGTAAATACATTTTCATATGATAAATTTATTTTTAAATTAGTCATTATTATGTAATTTACAACAGCATCATTTTAAAGTATTTTATCTGTAAAATAATATTCATGTAAAAAACAGCATTTCCTCTATTCTATCAAATAGTGAATGAGTTATTTAATGATTAAAAAAAGGTAAAAAATGATTAGTAAAGAGACATTCAATTTCAGATAATATGCTATCTCATATTGCACACATTCTTCTCCGGCGGTTGATGATATTAGAATGATTCCTATTATGAAATTATGTGTAGGCCAACAGTCTCCACGTGTTCGCTGGCCTCATATAAATGAGGGATATATGCTTTTTATGTGAAATAAGATTTCCTATAACATTTTAGTCTTATTTGATAATCATTACCTAAATTGACATTGCAAATCCATCATTATCTGGGTATATCCTACTGTTTTAGCCTTACACCTTAATCTTGCACTTCTGGACACGTTATAGTCTAATCAAAATGTAATGCTCTATTTCTTGAACATACTTCCCATCTCTGTGCCTTTAAATAGAACTTTTCCACCATCCAGGCTATTCTTCCTTCATCACTGCATGTGAAAATTCTGTTCTTCCTTCAAGGGCTATTTTCTTTGACTCTCTCTTACACCCACCTCCCACAGATACACTACCTGGAGAAAAGAGGTAGGAGTTGGGAAGAATGGAACTAATATTCATTTAATAAGAAATATTTGAAGGCACATTGCTGAGCTCAGTGATTTACATATGTTAATTCAGATAATAAAATTTTATCTTACTGCAGTTTTTTTTTTTTTTAATTTCTACTTTCTATTTTAATGTTTGTATCAGCCTGCTGGATTGCTTCTTATGAGAAGAATTCTCATTTAATTTTCAAGAATCAATTTAGTTATCCCTACACTATTCAATCTTGGTCAAATTTCTAAGCAGCTTTGCATTCTCCTTAATTTCACCCCATACCTTTACATACCTATACCAAAGTTTTTAATCATAATATAGAATAATAGCTTCAATTTATTGAATGCTCTAATTAAGAGCTGTAGGTGCTAAATTATCAAAGCCTAACAAAGATTCTACGATACAGATATTAACATTACCCTAATTCTATACTTGAAGTCACTGAGGTCCAGATAAGTAAACAACTTTTCTAAGGTCACTTAACTAGCTAACCCTGGATTGTCTGGCTCCAAATCCTGTGCTAGGTAAGTGCATTTGTAAAATGAGCCCCAGATTTGCAAGAGTTCAGAACATCACTGTGACTGTCCAAGAAGGAGTGGGCTCAGATGCACACCAGTGACATATGACTTTTACTAGCCTCTGCAATTCCTGATGGACCTGGCAGACAGTGCCCAGCTGCTGCTAGTGCTGGACACAAATGAACCAACCATTCCTCCTGTATCCAAATCATACTTTTTGTTTTGTCAAGCGAGTTTGAATTATATTCACCGGTATATTTTTTTTCATCTTGTATTATATTTACTTAATTCAAATACAAAACAGGGAATCTAGAAAAAAAAACTGTTTTAAAAGAAATGAAGATTTGTCTTATTTAAAATTGATCTGTTCTTTTAAAAATGTTCATAAGTCTATAAAGTAGACTGAGGTTGCATTTTACAAAGAACTTCAATATCTCTAAAGAAAATCTTCAACTACAAGTTTCCCTAACATCAGAACAATATTTTCCTCATCTTTTAACATTTACAGAAAGACTATTGGATATAGGAAATTAGAATATATCAAAGATACCAGCTCTGTCTTTTTCCTAATTTTGTTAGAGTCTTTCATATACACCATAGCTCGGAGTTATAGGAGAAGTGGGCCACGCATTTTAAAGTCGCTCGAATATATTGGAAATTTGGGGAGTAGCCTCTTCCAAATAGGGCATCCATTTACTCCTGAGAGAGAAGTTATTAAATATAGGGTCACAAAAACTTAGTGTTTTAAATAAGAAGTACTAAATCCCCTGAGTATGATTAGAAACCTATCTTCTGTATCCTGACCACAAAAAACACATGTGTTGTTTATTGCTTTGTTTTCCTCGAATGTATCTTAGTGATTTTTATCATGTTCTTTAACACAAAGCTGTGGCCCAGCTGTGCCCCATCCTCTGCATGACTCTCAAAGGCATAATGGGAGAGAATCAGAGAAACTCATACTTTCTCTTCTCTTTGTGAAATTTTCCTTTCTCCTAGGAAAGCTTATTTCTTAACCTATGCCATATTACAATATAGAATTATCGCCAAGTCCTGCAGCATGACAGATGGAGACTTAAAGGGTTGGATTTTACAAGACAAATACTATTATTTCCTCACTATATGTCAGTTCAGTTCAATTCGATGAACATTTATTGAATATTTGCAACAAACAAACCATTAATACTTGCTAAATTACAATCCAATTATAGGAAACTTACAATATCAGTATTTAATTAGGTAAAAGAAAGATATTATCTGATGTAAAATAGAGCCACAGTAGCTAATTCTAAGTAAGTGAAAGGAACTTTGCCAAGGAGATGGATTTGAGTTGAGCATTGAATAATATAAAAGAAGAAATTCAACTGGGTACAAGTATTCCAAGAGTTATAAACAACCTGAGCAGAAGCACAGAGGAAAACTGTTTCTGAAATAGTCAGAAGTTCTGTGTGATTATAGATGAAAATTTCTGGAATAATGTAAGGAGGCTGAAAGTATGGATTACAGTTATATATGTTTATATGAATAAGTGAGTTATATATGTTTTTATATTTTCTTAGGAAATATAGAGACAAAAACTAACCTCTCTCACTCTTTGTATAATGCATAGACCCTCCCTGAACAGGATGTCAGGTCTAGGTTAATGTTACCTGGTCATAATCAATACCATATGAATTATTATAAATTATTTCACTAAATCCTAATAAAAGCACCTCTTCCTTTGACAGGCAGAATGCCAACTTGCAGGGTCATTTAATTTCAACTCTTAAAGTAACTATAGGCCATGGAAGTTTAAATTAGTATAAAATTTCTGGAGAGCAAATTAACATGTATCAAAGAGAATAAAAATGCTCGTAACTCAGACCTAGTTGTTCCAAATCCAGAAATTTATCCCAAAGAAATAATTAGAAGAATGTACAAAGGATAACAGGGGTATTTTTTTTACAGAGCTATTATAATAGATTAGAAACAACCTCATATCACACATTAGAAAATGGTTTAAAAATAATGGGATACATCCATACAACTGAGTATCATATATCCATTTTTCAAAAAAAAAAAAAATCACACTTTTGAAGAGTAGTTAATGTATAAGTGTTCATAACAGATGGATATAAAACTGAGTTTAAAAGTCCAATTATTAAATAGAAGGAGAAAAGGAGATAAACAAAAAAGAGAAGCAAAGAGAAGACATATGACAAAAAAATATATAATACTCAAAGTTTAGAATTATCTCTAGGCTATTTAATTGCATATGGTTTTTAATGTTTGTCTATCCTGTATAAAGAATTGTCTGCTCATGTCTCCTTTTACAGGAGAAATAGTATAAGTCCATCAAGGGAAAAGTCTCTTAATAATGTTGTATATTTAGGATATTAATGAGATTTTGGGCTAGGGAAGATGAGACCTCCAGTGTATGTCCTAAAATAGAGTTGAAATTTTACTTGGCATATTTTAAAAGTAGTAATGAGACCATGAAAAAGTAGTTGAGAGCTTCAGACATCTTCATTGTCTTCTTCCTGTCATAAAAGCTGGTTGACTATGACACAAAGAAATATCTTAGTTTCAGAGAAAAAATATTATCTATTCTAATCTATCTGTTTATTGTTGCAGACAACATAATCATGGTGGAAAACTAAAAACCTTAACAAAAAATCAAATGGTGAGCAAACATATGACAAGATAGGGGGAAAATGTCTTTTAAAAATAAATTGTAAGCAAAGATTGATTTTTTTTCTTCACTGGCTTTGTCAAACAGCTTACCATTTAGCCTCAAATACTGTACTTTATTGCTTTATATAATAAATGTCACTTCACACCAGAACGTCAATCTTGCCTTTTCAATCTCTTGTCAAAATTCAACTTATATGTGTCTCATAGACTCATAAATTTTTTCTCTGAAGATCTGCCAGCCAATTGTATTGCCTTGGGGATTGACTTTTACTATGTACATAATATTAAAAATAGATTGATTTTGGTGAGATTTAGATTTTCCTTTTCAGTACTTGTTTTTATGTTTAAGTGGGTCAAGGCAACACCTGTCATATGTAGGAGCAGGAGAACCATTTTGTCTGGGCCTCACATTCAGAAAAGAATTTAGACTTTTGCTGTTAGCCTCAAATGAGTTTATTCCTAATTATTTTATGCTTATATAAATATAACACATTTTTTCTTATTAAAAACATTTCATTGTAAATAGAAATGTGGTAGGAATAACATTTTCACATTATTCATAAGTCTGTTATATCTCACTGATGCCCTTTGGTCATAATTGTACCCCCATTTCAGGTGACAGCTAAGGTAGTGTTGAGATCCCAGAAGCAGGATTGTAAATGCTTGTGCGTACATGGCTCTCTGAAGCAATCCTGTACACTGCCCGACTCTCCAGGATTCTGCCCAGAGAGAAAGGAGACAGACAATGCAACATGATCCATTGTATATTGCATTTCTTAAAAATGTGGATTATTCAGAGAAAAGAACAGTGCCCAATATCTTTCCAGAGACTTGAGAAGTGACATCTTGCAATGTTTCATATTTCATACTAGAATAAAATCAGTAGCATAGAGATTGCTGAAAAGGTTGTCCATGGTCACAGACGGCCCATGGCAGCCCAGAATCTTCTGTAGCCTCGAAGAGGAGGAGATCAACCAGTTGAACCTTCTATGTGTTTCCAAGGAGAAGACAAGGTCAGTGGATTCTAAGACATATCAAAGACAAAGCTCAGAAAAAAGTCTAAGGAGATGAGCATGGATTGTAATCTGAAGCCCTGGTAAAAATAAGTGTACCTCAGCGTATAACAGCTTGAAGGAGGCTGACACCAGAGAACAAGATAGAATATCTCACTTATGCCAATTTAGACAGAAGCTGAGAACCGAGGAACAGATACCTTTTCCCAACGCATACCACCATAACATGAGAACTGACTACATTTTCTTCCTAAATGTATAATAGAAACTAGAAATAGGAATTAAGTTGAACTATAGAAAAATAAAAGTTGCTTTCTGCACATCCAAATTTATAAAATGACTGAGACAAATAATAAATTAACCAAGACTGTTTTCTGTCATCAGAAACAAATAAGGGCTCAAACAGAGTGTTAACTTAAAAAAATTAGTTATTGTTTCTACACCTAACTTTATAGTTTGACGATTTTATACTCTAATATATATTTTAAATTATCCACAATTTTTACAAGCCTGTTTTAGCACTGCTGATAATCTCAGAATGTGAAAGAAGCCCTGATATCAAAGTAGCCTGATCTTTTATTCTTTCACTGAAAATTTGTTTAATTTGGCTAATTGCTATTATCTCATGAAATCTGCTGATATCGATGCAGTATCACCTAGCAACTAGAATGGAATATTGATAAAAAGAAATTTAACAGCATTTGTATAAAAGGACATAAGTTACATATTTTCAGGACCAGATCTGATAAGGAACAGACTAAAAGCTCCATTCCAGAACTGATATAGCAGGAATGGATTAAAATCCATTCTGAACTGGATGAATATTAAAAAGTTAGATATTAGAAGTTATCAAGTTAATCAGAAATTAAAAAGTTAGATATCTTCATAGAATGAATTCTATATAGAAAAAAATAACCAATTGCATATTATGTTTCTTTCATTTCGGGGAACCCAAATATGTCATTGTGATATTTACTTCTACAACTTCCTAAGAGATCAGAATTTTGCACTGAATCTCATAGGTAATCAGTTTCAAATCCAAGTTTAGAACCTTGAATTTAGATACAGAGATGCTCTGCAAAGTTGGCTCTTAGGAACTAATCAAACTACTGAAGGATATTTAGTGCCAGAAACATTAGTCACTACTTACTAGTTAAGTTCTGTGAGTGGGATCACAATTTAGTGAAAATGTTCTGTTTTGCTCTGCCATTTGCTTCAAAAATACATACTTCTGGGGATATCTTAACTAATCTTTCTGTCTGTATACTTTTCTACAAGTTCTCCAGTTAAGGGAATTGATTTCATGAAATATCACTATATTGGTTTCTATTTCAAGTTTTTCTGTCTGAACTCTTAATAATATCAAAATGAAAGATGGACTGCAAACTCTCTTACTAGCATTGAATGGCACACAGTTCTGAAATTTAAAATTTTCAGTATTTGGACTGAATTTTCCGCATTGATTATTGTTTGAAGAGGCAAAGCCTTATTCCCTACTGGTCTCTATACTCCAAGTAACCATCCCAATCATTTACCTTTCATGGAGCAATAAAAGAGGATGTCAAATCAGCTAGACTCCTCTCTGCTCTCTCTCTAGTAATTTTAATACCATTGTTTCCATGACTATGTGCTTGATTTCCTTCAGCCTTGAGCCATTGATCATACAGATGCTAGACTGTATTGTGTCATTACAGTGGAAATATTGTTTGGACAGATTCCTGAACTATGTATTTCAGCTTATGGGACTGCAAAGTAAAAATGTAGGACTTATGTGGATCGCAGTCTTAAAATATTTGTAGATCATGTAAGCAAGACCAAAAAAGATATTACTGATGTGCCCCAAAGTGGATGATGTTTACAAAACACTCATTTTTTTTTAACTCTTACTATTATCTTAGATATCCTTATTAGTAGGTTATACAATTACTTACAAAAAGGGATTGGAAAATATCTATATATTATAACTCATTATTGATTATTGTATTAATGCTGTTATAATGGAGTGTAGTATCCATTAAACAGTAGGATTATAGTCAAAAACCCATATAGATTTGTACAACTCAAAGGAAAAAACTTCTTAATTATGTAAGTCCATCTCAAAATGGCTTCCATGTTTGTTTGATCTCAGACCACTACTGTGTAACAAAGCTCTATAACAAGTATTTGAACATCCATATCTTTCAGATAATTATCTTTCAGATAATGGTTGACATTCATCTCCACTGAATTAATGGAGAGCTATCTTGTCCAGATGTCACTGTCAGACTTGGGAAATTAGTAGGTTGAGAAGATGGCACTCACAACTAGGATCCCTTGAACTAAAACTTGGAGCTACCAAGCCAGCAAGACCTGCTAGATCATCTTATTACACTACATTTTTAGATAAGATTGTCCCATGCCTCAACTACCTCTCTGAAGATTTTAATAAAGCATTTTAAAATAAACAAAAACATATTTTAATTACTGTCTTTTCTATTTAGGAGTCCTCACTCATTTTCACCGTAAGAAGTTTCTGCAGTGGAGCTGGACTAAGGTGAGCTCTGTCCAGTGGAATTTTGGTTATAAGATCTGTGTCAATGAAGGTCCAGGAGGCCAATCAACTCTTGTGCTATAACTGAGTTGATCAATTTGGAAAAATTTTATGAAATGATTTGAAACAGTAAACCCTAGAAGATAGCTCCAGATTGAGAAGCTGACATTGTTTCTAAAAGAAGCTATAACACTGCAATGTTATTACAACTATTGAATTTGTCACCAGGCATTTTTATGTACTTTAATGCAATAAAAACAGCCATCTAAAGATTAATAGCATACATTCTCTTAACAGTGTCTGTGGAGTAGGAAATAATTCTATAATTGTTTATATAAAATATTTTTATTTCCTATTAACATATTAATATTGTAAATTTATAAAAGAATAAAATTGTAACAAGCTAAACCACAGAATATCATAAATAAAAAACCATTTTTTTCTGTGTAGATGTTTGTCATTATACAATAAAAAATCTTTGTTAACGAGGCATATATGTCTCTCTTTCATAAACACAATACACACACACACACACACACACACACACACCTCTTATACTGGTTATTGAAATATCCCTTTACCAACAGTACCTTCCATTATTATATATTATTGTATATTCACATAATATAGAAATTTAAAATATTCTGTTTTATAATTTTTTTGATTATAAAAAAAATTTATTTACATGTGCACAAATTTCATATTACAAAGTAAGTTTATTTTCTACTGACAATATTATCAGTTGGGAACATGATAAAAAGAAGAGAACTAGTATGTATTCTCTTTAAAATCCCATTTGGGGATTAAATAAAATTAAACCTATTTTAATGGATACAAGCAATATTGAAATGTATATTATTTTGGAGAAGAATATTTATTTACAAAGACTCTGTGTAATTGTCTCATTCATAAAATGAAAGAATGGCATTTCATAATATATTACTTCCTGACATTAAAGGTTTTATGTAAAGCCTTAGCCTTTGGACTCTTCCAGTTATCATCTTCCAACACATCGTACCAGTTGACATTTAAAGTCCCTATAAGCTCATGTGGCATTTTAGCCCTGACTGTCATTACTCTGTTGCCTTACAACAGATTTTCCTCAGGAATGAAACCCAGTGACCCAACTAACACCACCAAAAGAGTATGAACTCATTAATTCCAAATGATCTAGTAAACCAAATCAGTAATCCTTTAAAATATTTTGCTTCCCAGAAATCTTTTGTTTCTAATGATTTAGCTTTAATGGAAGATTATCCAGAATCATTTTCAATAGAGCCGTTTCAAAGAAATTCAGTCTAATTAAAGCTGTTTAAAACAATGTTTTCTCTCTCCCCTCTTGGGAAAGTTTCTTAAAATTTTTAAGTTATTTTTCTCCTTGTGATTCTTAATGAAATAAACATTAAGAATGAACTTATGATTTAATATCACCTTCATAAATTCCCCCTTCTTCATGTTATTTTGTTATTATTTATCTACTTCCATGTTTTTCTGAAGTTTTTGTACTTGAATCTTTTTGCCATCTTTACCCCAATCTCAATTGTGTCCCAGTTGTTGCATTCAGTGCTGCCTTTCTATTCCTCTCCCCACTCCATGTACTCATTTTGTTTTGTCTCCCATATCTCTAAAATATGTGTTTTAAAATCCTACACTCTTTTAGATCCTCAAACATATTCTTGTCTGCAATTATTAGATTCCAGTTATTCACATTCAAGTTTTGCTCACCCATCATCATCTCAATTTAACCATCTCAAAATCTTTATTTTAAAGCAGTGTGGAAGTGGTAGATAATAAAAATAATGATAATTAATATATATTGAGCTCTTAGTGTGTGTTAATATCTCTAATAAGTGCCTTGCATTCTTTTTTTTTTTATGATAGATGAATGACAAAAGAAGATTGACATAGGTACCTTGGGCTTGAATAGACAGATAAATCTAAAGATATATAGATCTATAGAATTTTCTGTTTGTTTTTTTTTTATTAATACGTTCTTGAATCAATCATTCCTCATCCGTTTATTTTTCATTGTTACTCCATAAACTTGGACCAACTTTCCTGAAACGCAAATTATCTTTCTCTTCCAACTCTTAAATTAGAGTTACTATATGCTTATGATTATAACAGAACTTCTCAGCAAAATGTGAGTCTTTAAATACTTGCCTTTTGCCAAGTATTTTTTTAAAAATGTACTCCAACCTTCTATGTGTCTAAACAAACACACTCCCAAATCCCACATCCTAGGCCAGGAAAAAGTACTCTGAGACCCTGTGCCTACATCTCCTTGTAGCCTCTGTGACGCAGGAACGATGGTGATTGGAGGAGAACTATTAACAACTGGGGGTGGGGACAGATCATTTTTTTTCTAGTGAAAATAGAAGTAGGTTCTCTAATATGAGCCATGCTGTATCAAACCAATTCTTACTTTCTTAACTCAATGTCTATACACTATGTGAAAGTATATCACTGATACACTCTTTTAATTCAAACAGTACGAGGTAGTTGACTGAGTTACTAACTCCCAATGCCCACTTCACTTTGCTGGCCATTGTCCTATACAAGCAAATCACATCTTCCAAGAGCAAATGGGAAAAATAAGCTGCTAACCTAATAATTTAAAGAAGTGTTTTCAATTACTCTATTTCTCCAATTCCTTCTCCTCTATTTAAGGGTAAAAGTTACATTTTTCCAGATCTTTTTCTCCCCAAAGTAATAAAGATTAAAAAAAATGATATTTAAAATTAATATTTAAAGTTAAATATGGCAAAAATAAGATTTTGCAGAGTTGGTGTACTAAAAACTAATTTTTAAAACCAACTTCATTTAACAACAAACATTCTAGCATAATCAATACTCTATGCAAAGATATAGTGCATTTTTCTTGATTTAGAGCAGTGATTCTTAACTATGGTTGCTTTGCTCCCTAGGGGCATTTGGCAATGTCTGGAGACATCTTTGGTTGTCCCACAGGGGGTTGGGGAGGGGGCTTCTAGTAGAGTACAAGGGGCCAGGAATGCTACTAATTGTCCCTCAATGCACAACATAGTCGTTCATCACAAGGAATTGTCTGGTACAAATGCCAGTAATGCCAAAGTTAGAAATCCTGCTATAAGAGGAAGTCATGGTAAACATTTAATTTTGTTTTCATATTAGAATGTTTAAAGAAATAAGTGAATCCAGTGAATAGTTCAATACAAGAAGATGGGAATATTTCTCCTTTTGTCTTGAAAAAAAGGGGGGAAATGTAACTTCCCCCTTACATTTTTATAGGAGGATGAAAAAGACATTATTATATGCACATCATATTTATCTAATTAAATATCCATAATAGTCCAATGAGAAAGGGAGGTACACAAAGTGGTGGTAAAGAGCATGAGTTTTGTTGGCAGCATTATAGATTCATATTTCAGCTTTCACACTTTCTACATGTATAATATTTGGCAATTTACTCAACCTTTGCGAATCTCTGTTCTTTATCTACGATATAGGGGTAAGAGAATATTTCATAATGTTGTTGTGAGGATAAAATTAGTTAATATAGGTGTGTGAGGTATAAAAAGTACCTTAAATGTTTGCTTTTATTCGTATGATTATTCTTTCATGATTATCATTATTTCTATCATCATTTCATAAATGGAAGTTCTGTCATGTCAAATTATTAGCCTGATTGTGAAATCGTGTTTTTCTCCTAAGTAATTCAGACTTTATTTAGAAATTGAAAATTTAGTCTTTAAGACTCATACGTTTGTTTTGAATACACTTGAGGATATTTACCAAATAATTTGACATCTTAACAAAGTTTAACATAATAATGCCTGTGATAAACAAATGTGAGATTTAGCCCATTATAGTTAGCACACTCTCCTCAAAGCTGTTTGATAATAAGCTGGTTCACTTAGTTTATTGTTAGCTTTTCCTCCCTCCCTCTCTTCAACTTCCCTCTACCCTCCCCGCAACTTCCACCCTCATCCCTCAGTCTCCTCCCCAACTTTTCAACTACTCTAGGAGGAAAAAAGAAAAGAAAACACTACTAAATGATTGGTCTCATATTACTATTAATTAGGGATCAACTAGTTCAACAATTAACAGAGCAATTAAGACCACTCACATATATCTAACTTATCTTTAGTACTATGTGAATGGTTTCCCGTGTTTGCCACTTTCACAGTCTGCTTCAGAAACAACCATAAGATTATAATTTATCTAATACTTAGCTTTCATTTTCCAATTCAAACAAGTCACCACCTCCTTTACCAGACACTAACTTCGCCATCCAGGTATTCCCTTAGAGGCTGCACCCCAGTTCTCACTGTTTTGGTTACAACTCCTGAATTTAGTTCAAGTTTATAATTTTGGCATTTCCTTATTATGATCTTATTGCCACTTTTTCTCTGACTCTCATGATCATTCAATAATTGAAAAACCAACCAAGTAAATGAACCACTACAAAGCAAAATCCCCAGGTCCTCATACAATTATGTAGATGCTTTTTTCTTTAAATTATAATTAAGATAATTTCGTTAGCCTAGATTACAAATTTTCACTCATATTAACATTTACAATTTTTCCATTTTAAAAAAATAATAGAATAGCTCTGTCCTAGCTACAAAAATTAAAAAAATAATAATAAAAAATAAGGTTCTTTTTAAATTAATTTTTTCTATTATTTTCTATTTTTCCCAATTCAGCACTTCATAATATGCATTTCATTCTTTTACAACTCTTTCAGGTTTATAAGAAAATCAAATTCCTCTTCACCGCTGCCCCAATATCGTTCTTATTAGCAGCAAACATGACAAACAGCAGTAAGAACTTTCATCTAAATAAGTGGGGGTGAGGGTGGGATGAGGGGAGTAAAAAAGGAATGAGAAAGGAGTTTATTCACAATAAAAAGTAGGAGCATTTCAGGGAGTACTTTTTTCACATTATATACCCTATAAACACTCTGGCAAATTATCACAAACTTAATGAGCAAAAACAATCCAAATGTGTCAACTTACAGTTCTGGAGGTCAGAAGTCCCAAATGGGTCTTGCTGAGCTCAAATCAGGATGCGGTCAGCTGATGCTGCTCTGTGGAGGTGCTGGGGGGCAAAGTCTGTTTTCTTGCCTTTTCCGCTTCTAGAGGCCGCCTGCATTCTTTGGCTCATCGTCCCTCTATCCACTTTCAAAGCCAGTACTGCAACTCAAGACATCCTCTTACGACCTCACTCTGATTCTCTTGCTGCCCGGTTTGGTCTTAGAAAGACTCGTGATTCCATTGGGCCCACCTGGAGAATCCAGCACATGCTCCGTATCTCAATGTCAGCTGATTGGCAACTTTAATTCCATCTACATACAGCCTTATTCCCTTTTGCCTTGTCACACAACATACTCACAGGTTCTGGGAACTTGGACGTGCACATCTTGGAGGCAGGGATTATTCCGCCTACCATAGAACTTGTTTGTCTTGGGGTTTCTTTTTGTCGCTTTTAAATCATATAAATTAAAAAATAAAACGATAAAATCCTTTTCTTCTCTCAATCTCTCTTAAAATCCCAGCTAGCTCGCTATTTTTCTAGGCTAGCCCCCAAAATGCATACCACTGCGCGCATGTGTGTTGCTCATTCTCTTAGAACAAAAATTATAAGAAACTTTACGAACTAATTAGTCAGCTTTTTATGAATTGTTAAAACACAAAAATAAATAAATAAGTTCCAAATAAATGCTTAATAAAACCAAACTGGCTTTAGCATTTAACTAATTTTTGTTCTCATAAGCTTTTAATAAAAATAATATAGAGTAGAATAATTATAATTGCAAATAAGTAAAAAAATTATAAAATTTAAAGCATTCCTAACCCCACTACAATGGAAAAAAGTTCTCTCTTTTATATACATTCATCCAGACCATATTACCATGAAAATGTTTTGTCAATAATTAACTATTTAAAATTATGATGATTAAATATTTCGTGATGGAGCTATACTATAATTTATAGTGCACATTCTATGAATTTTTGAGCTACTTTCAAAAGATGTGGTAAATATCCCTGTATGAATATCTCTATGTTCTTTAACTTTAAGATAAATTGCGAGGAGTAGAATTACTAAGTCAAAGATTATGCTCATTTTTTTAGTTGTCATCATTTATGCATATTACGTGTTAGTTTCTAAATGAAGTATATTCATAAACTTCTTAGTCTGAAAGTAAAATATAATTTTGTTCCATAATATAAAATATTGCTTTTTTTTCTAATTTTGTGATTTCAAGAAATATTTTAATGCAAGTGGAAGCATTATAAGCATGATTATAAGTACTTAATAAAGAATGCAGCATATAGCGAGTAGTCAGTAAATGTTTTCTGAGTAAATAGATGAATGACCATGTTTGCTTTGAATTAGGGCTGCAAAATGTAATCAGCTTAGATGACACGAGCAATCTCACATGCACACACTGTGCAGCACCAACATATCCACACATATACTTAATGTTTTTTGTTTTTAAAATGACAGATTATATTGTTTTGGAGCAGTGACTCTCAGCCTTGGTAGCACATTATAATTGTCTGGAATGTTTAGGAAATACTGCAGACTAGGCACTGGTTTTTAACACCTCCTGGGTGATTCTACTGTGCAACAATTTTATATTCTATTGCTCAGGTTTTGTACCAGACTGGACCATAAAATTAGAATCTCCAGAGGTAGGACATGGGCAGCAGCATTTTCCAAAGGTCCCCAGGTTAATACCATGTGCAGACCAGATTGAGAACCACTGAAAGAGTCCTCAGGACCAATTCTCCAACCCGTTTGTTTTATAAATGAGTGTAATTGAGACCTGCATGCTCAATAGTCTTCCCCCAAAGTTACATGGCTGATTAGATCTTATGTTAGAGATCAGGTCACATTCAGCACAGGGATTCAAAGTATGGAAGAAACCATTTTTAAAAAGAAAAAAGTGCAGATCAAAACCACAAGATACCACCTCATACCTGTTAGAATGGCTATTATCAATAAGAGAAGAAATAACAAGGGTTGGTGAGGATGTGGAGAAAAGGGAACCCTCATACGCTGCAGATGGGAATGTATATGGGTGCAGCCACTACGGAAAACTGTATGGAAGTTCCCTCAAAATTAAGAATAGTGCTACCATATGACCCAGTGATCCCTCTTCTATCTACCTCCCCTAAATTTGAAAATATTTATTCATAAAGTATTCATTGAAGCATTATTTTCAATAGCCAAGATATGAAAACAAACTGAGTATCCTTCAGTGGATGATTGAATAAAGAATATGTGGTACATATGGACAATAGAATACTATTGAGCCATTAAAAAGATGAAATCGTTTCATTTGCAACAACATGGATAAGTCTTGAGAGTATCATGCTAAGCGAAATAAGACAGACGGAAAGGGATAAGAACCATATGATTACACTTATCATATCCCACACTTTTGTGAGATATAAAACAAAAACCAACAAATGAACAAACAAACCAACAAAGATACAGACAACAGAATGGTGGTTACAAGAAGGGAAGGGAGCAGGGAGAGTATGAAGACAGTAAACGGGGTCAAATACATGGTGACAGAAGGAGACTGAACTTCGGGTGATGAGCACATGATAGAATATACAGATGTAGTATTATAAAGTCGCATACCTGAAATTTATATAACATTAGCCAATGCTATACTAATAAATTTAATTTTCAAAAACTCCTGGGGAAAAAAATTAAAGAGAAAGACATTTTTCAGACTACCAAAAATAGATGAGAATATGGCATCAGTTAGAATCTTCCAGAACTAGCCAATTATGCATCTTATCTATTTATTGCTTCTACACCTTCTGGTCAGATTATTTACTGAGTCATCTAGGCTCATCTTGTACTTTCAGTGATTCTGAAAGGGCTTTAAAACTAAATTTGGGGAGAGTGTTGGGACTCGAGAATTACAGCCCCGAGGGATCGTATGTCCTGGTAACTGGTCCATTAATGTATTCATGGCTGGAGTTTAACAGAATGAAAACAATAGGAAAAGAGAAGATATATCTTTAGAGGACTGACTGTTCTGTGCTGGGTTTCCTGTGTGGAAAATCAAACGACTCGTTAGTAATTGTTTGTGTGCAAAAGTCTTTGGCAGTGATGCCAACAAAAGCACTGGACAGTGTGTTTGCTTGAAGCAAAACACATCAAATTATGTATTCAGCAAATCTTTATTATCAGAACCTTGGTCATGTGAATTATTTGCTTTTTAGTTAGGCTTCAGGAGGCCCTTCCTGTGAACAAAACGTCTGGCCTATTAAATACAGAGCTGCCAAGACAGAGCCACAGGTGGCCATGACTTGGCAAGTGATAAAACACCAGCCACACTCAGGACAATAAAAAATGAACAGGATTTTCCATCTGGTTTTCAATATGTATATACAGCACAGAGAGTTTCTTGGGGAAAACTGAGTTTTATGATTGAACATAACGCCCAATCTATATCCCTACGTTACCAGGCCTATACTTAAGTTTGGGACTTTTTTATTCAAAGTGACTGATTTAAAAGCCTGTATAAAGACAGTATTTTAGTTGAATAATAAGTATCTGTATTCTTTTACTTTTTCCCCATTTCTTCCTATATTTTTAAGGATTCATCATTAATATTTACATTCTCTGTAACCTTAGAGAAAAGGCATATAGAATGTATGCAGTGAGATTTTGCAAGCCCATAGTCAAACTTCATTCTTAGCTGTAATTCAAAGACAAGGGGATGTTCACAAGATGCCATTCACCTAACTACACAGACCTTCATACCTATTCTTTCTTGACAGTATGTTCATTTTATTTTTCATCTGTCTGACCCATCCCAAGCTCCTGAGACACTCATTTTAACCCAAACCTTATTACAGCTACCACTTTTCAATTTCACCCTACAATATCTTCTGTATATGATCCTATCTCAACACTATATATTTCCTCTCTTGTCAATCCTCCAAATGAATGTACATATGATAAAGCAAACCCTTGTGCCTATGTCTAGATGTCTCTTTGCTCCTGCTACTCTCTAGGGTTGTAAAGTCCAGCCCCAGAGATGCGGTGACTGAAACCCCAGAAACTGTGACCTACCAGGCTCTGCCACTTTATAGACTAACTAGATGGAATGATTTCAGGGCCCTATTTTCTTCATCCATAAAATAAAAATAATTTTTTTATAGCTTATTGTTCATAGTGGTTAAGATCAAGTTAGCTAATGAAAAGTGAGCCTCTTAAAAAGGAATGATTGAAATTTTATGTCAAAAGGAAAAATTTAGATATTTAAGAATTAAAATAATTTATAGTTTGAAGAAAGCTTAAAATACAACTAGTCTAACTTACAATTAAGTGGTAAAATTCTTTTTTGTTCTCTGGTAGATGGCCATCAGTTTCTCTCTGAACACATTTAGTGTGGGAATATGTCTAAAAGCAATTTATTACAATCTCAATAACGTGTATTTAACTATGATAGTAAAAAAAAAAGCACGATCTCTGATACAGGTTATAAATTGACAAAATGTTAGCACACAACATTAGGAAAGCAAAATAAAGCAATTCTTTTCCTTGTTTCTTTTTGCTTTTTGTCTTTATGATTAACAGATCGATAATTAAAAACCATGTCCAAGGCCACATTTAAAAAAAACACAAAAACAATCATTTTTTTGTTCTGAAAGTTTGGCTTCTGCACTATAAGATACTAGAGGGTTTATCTTTCAGTGATTTTTAAATTTAGCAAACCTAGGTTTAACTTAAAATATTTAATGAAAAGGAAACGGTGAATAGAACATTAAAAGGTAGTAAGAGACTGAAGTCCAAAAGGAACTTTTGAGTAGTCCTAGTGATCAAAGGCAACTAGTACTATGGCCAATAGCATGTAAAAAGGTGTCCAACACATTAATTATCAGGGAAATGAAAATTAAAACTATAATAATATATCAATAGACACAAGAGATTGCTCAACAAGAAAATAACTAATATGAAGTGATTGTGAAAATGTGGAGTAACTGGATCTTTTACACATTGTTGTTGCAAATGTCAACTGGAATAATCACTTTGAAAAATTATGTAAAGTAAAACTAAAAATACCTATGACCCAGCAATTTGAACTGGGGAATGTACTCGACAATAATGAGTTCTTATATACACCAAAAAATATAGACAGAACCTTTCATTGTAATTGTCCAAAACTGAGTTTTAAATGTCCATCTATAGTAGGATGGATAAATAAATTGTGTACTATTCTTGCTGTTCAGTAATGAAAAAGAACAAACCATTGCTACATAAAACAACATAAATGAATCTCACAGACATAATGATCATCAAAAGAAGACAGACTTAAAAGAGGAAGAAAGAGCATATGATTCCATTTATATAAAGTTTAAGAATAGGAAAAATAAACTTATGGTGATAAGGGTTACAATAATTGTTACCTTCGTGGGTTGACATGGGGAGGGGCATGAGGGAGCCTCCTGAGGTGCTAGAGATTTTCTACATATTGATCTATGTGCTGGTTACACAGGTATCTACATTTATAAAACTTAATTGATTAGTATATTTGAGAATTATATACAGAAAAACTGCCAAGAATCTTATAGCTTTATAATATTATATTCTAAAATATAATTCATATTTCATTTTCCATCTCAGCCTCTTTAGAATACACTAAAACAATACTGTGTATTATAGAGTCAAGTTGGAAAGAGTTGCCAAGAGTTTAATTTGAATTAATTATTGTATTTGCAGAAGAAAATCTTCTCTATAATTGTATATCTTGACAATAAGAAAGTATATTTAGCACTTCTGAATAACCTTCTGTTTACTTAATATAAGAGCTCGCTAATATGAGTTGCAGAGTTTCTCATTGATAAAGCATTCTTGAAAAGAAAGTATTTTAAGTAGCAGTTACTTTATTCACAATAAGGCAAATTAGGTACGACCTAGGTCAACAAATAAATTTAATTGAGAAGGATTACCTTGACATTTTTGGAATTCTATAGCAAATTGGATTAAAATGACTTGTACCACACATAACTCTCTTGAAAAATTGAATTTAATTTTTAAAAAGCAGTCACTTAGAATGGTATTATAGTCTATGGCCATGCTACCCTGAACAAGCCCAATGTCCGATCCTGGAAGCTAAGGGTCGGGCCTGGTTAGTATTTGGATGAGAGACCACCTAGGAAGGCCAGGTGCTGTAGGCATAAAATAAAATCAGAATTACATGCTGATCTGAAGTCAACAGCAATCTATGAGATCAAATAAAGGTTCTTCTCAAAAATCATCACACGCAGTCCTAAAAAAAAAAACAACAGCAAGGCGGGGAAGGAAGGAAAAGGAAGGAAGGAAGGAAGGAAGGAAAGAAGGAGGGAAGGGAGGGAAAGAAGGAGGGAAGGAAGGAAGAAAGAAAGGCATTATAACAGTATATACCCGAGTATCATGAACTCAAGAACCTAAACATTTTAGTCTTATTTTTGGAGGAGCAAACATTTTGGGAGGAGTGGACTGGTTCATCCTATGACCTTCCTTCTCTGAAAACTGTAGAGCTACTCGTGCACCCAGGCACACTCAATACTTTCACTTATTCAGAACTATTCTAATAGCATCAACCTCCCTTAGTGAGGAATATGAAATTAAAATCATATTCTTCTGCTATTAATAAGATAAAAATTAAAGAAAAATAGAGAAGACCAACTATCTAAAACATATATTTTAAAAATAAGTCACACACATACACACAAGAAGAGGAGAGACAGAAAAAAACTCTACTCTTTTCATGAGAAATTTTTTTTCAATTAAATGGAAAGAGAAATTAATCAAACAAAGGAAGAAGAAAGGATCAGTTAGACAATTGAATGCCAAATACTTACATCTTTTATTATATCATTATGACATTACCTGAGTGGGGCATATGAGATAAAAGAGAGCATTTCTCAGAAGGGCATGGAAACCCTGCTCCATGAGAGAGCAGGTAACTTAAATCATGTCTTTTAGTGAGGCCCAAGGTCCACCAGAGAGCAAGCTGTAGGAATCTTGCTGATACAAAGGTGCTGCCTACTTCCATCACCACCACTCACTCCTTTCCTCTTAAAGCCCTGCCCTCTACATCTTCATCCTACACTTGTGTTGGCTTCGTTTTTGATATTGAAAAAGTAGAGGGTATGCTCTAAGATGCAAGGAAAATGCTCTAGTTTCAGGAGTGTAGCCCAACTCTTCTGTTTTTATTCAATTTTGTTTTATTCAAACACTCAAACTTCTATTATGTGCAAAGCACTATGTTAGGTCCAGGAGAAAAAACGACTATAAAAGAGAAATAAAATATATTTTTGACAAGTTGGCTTCACATTGCTTAAAAGCCTGTGGAGGGAATGGGAGTGGTGGGAATGTCTGAGACCAAAACAAAAACAAAAACAAAACAAAACATAAGTATGATGAAAGAAGTACAATAGGGAAAGGATACCCTAAATGCATCACATCTGGAACCATTCGACTTTTCCATAGGAAATAAGGGAATTTTAAGACAACGAAGGCCATTTAAAGATAGAGTCCCCAGTGGTCTCTAGGGATGGGAGTGAGTGAAAGACACAGCCAAAGTCAAAATCTTCTGTAGAAAGGTAGGTATAGGATAAAACAAATAATTTTGTTTTAAGGAAGCTAAGTACATTCAACTATTGCTAGCATTACCTACTTATTATTTATAGCCAAAAGGACTGGAAATTTATACCCAAGAAAAATAAAATTAATTTACTTCAAGATATTAAATTATTTATAACAATTCTAATTCTTCCTAAAAAGTATCACTTGAACATAATCCTATGTACTAAATTTAAAAAAAAAAGAAAAGAAAGAAAAGTGGGTAATTAGTTACTAGTATTTAATGAAATGTTGCTCCATAATTCTTTTGAGATTAGTAGCTAAAATTAACAAAGGATTGAGTAAGAGACATTAGAACTTAAGTTGTTCCATTAAGTTAGTTATGTAAATGGATAAATAATGAGTATGTTACAAAATGGTCACTTTGCTATTATAATAAGAGGCAAAAGAAAAATAAATTATTGAATTATTTTATTTAAATGGACCTTAGAAATTATTTAATAAATTCTTGTTTTAAAAGGGGAGAGAGTGAAAGGTGTTTACATTAAGGATGTATTTACAAAAACAAAAACAACTGTAGTTGAAGTCAGATGATTTCATTTTAGAATTTAATCCTGTAATTTGATAGGTTGTGTCCTTGGACAAACCATTCAATTTATCTAAGCTTAAGTTTATCAGTCAAAAAAGATTTAACAACTTCATAGGATGGTCGGTCTCAGGATAGTAACTTAAATTAGATACTGTATAGGAAGATGATTTATGATATGTATTGCTTTTCTCAAATATTGGTTATAATTTTGAAGCCCAGGTCATGAAACTATTGAAGAGGTGCAACCAGGATTGGAAATGCAGTTTTATTCACTCTCAGTTCTATAGGTTATGTTAGGGCATGACACTGCTTGGATCCCCCAAGTTTCTTATGGGGCCAGGTGGGCCTAGAGTGCTCACAGCATAAGGGCTCTATTCTGGCTGTATTTGGCCCTTTCTTGTAATGCACTATACAAATAAAATTTCTTCCTACTTGTACAGTTCCAGAGCAAAGTCGGAGAACAATACTTTCTTAACATGGGTCCCCCTCCCAGCTCCACCAATGGCCTATCCCGGTTGTCAGAACATGATGGTTTGAGATAGAACACTCAGAGTTCTGGGAAGGCAGTTATAGCCCATAAGCTATTGGCCAGAGGCTGGGCTGTGGTGCCCATTAAAGCTAGAGAAGACCTCCTGGTGGCCACGAAAATGTCCTCCTGGCTAGTCTTGTGGCAGCTGTGCAGTGATGTTTAGATTATGGACACAAGAGTCAAGACTGTTCCAATTTTCCTTGGGATTTTGATATGTACTGCTTTGATTGTTTGTACAGTAAAATGACGGTATATTCAAGGGAAAATAAGCCAGCCAAAGATTTTCTGCCCAAGTTGAAAATATTGTAAAATCAGTGAGAATATTAGACTCATTACAGAAGCCCTCCAGTTACCTGCAGTGGAGATAAGCTCTCTGAAGTGACAAACTCTGTTTAGTAGCCTGTAGTAAAGATGTGAATAGGTCCACCTTTTCCCTAGGGGACACAGCAGACCTTCTCAACTAATAACAGAAAAGTAAGTCCCCTAAAACTTCACTTCACGAAGTTAAGATGCCTCAGATTGAAGAACAGACATTGTCACTCAAAGAAACATCAAAACCTCAAAAACTCTCCAGTCCTAAGTGATTAAAGCCAAAAATATCTTCAAGGCATCTTAGGAGAATGCAGACTAACGTCAGAGGGAAATAGTTTATGGTTTTGAAGAAAATGTTCATTTTCAGGAAAGCCTAAAGCTGCTGGCCCAGGAAGAAGTTTGGGTGGTTGGAAAGAGGGCATAGCTGAAGGGACAGAAAGAAATGCTTGAAAACTTCAACACACAAGGAAACAAGTTGTGAATGATAAAGAGTCAATTAAAACCCATTGTTGAATCTATACTGAAGATAATAAACTTACTTACTGTCTTTACAGAAGATTACATAATGATGGCAAAATAAAATAGAAGAAAAAAAAAAGAATCAGAAAATAGTGACCAAGATCATTGGTCAGGTGTCTATTTGAGGAAACTCATTGATGATGTTAAACATTACCTTAAAAAAATTGAAAGAGAAAAACAAGGGATATTTTTAATATGACATGAAGAAAATCAAATGCACAAATTATTTATAGTTCAAATTCAAAGCCTCTAACCAGAGCAGTATGAAAATTCACAATTTTAAAAGGAGGTTCACAGTTTTCAACTAAAATTCCAGACACTTCCAGAACATAAAATGCAACTTTACAGAAAAATCAATAGAGGCAGGAACTTATCACTTAGCGGAGAAACTTCCCAAAATGTATGAAAACATTGGCTTTATACATCAAAACCTTGTCTCATACAGGAAGATCAACAAATACCTGGAGGAAAAAATTGGAAAGCACCATATCCTTCACAGGAGGATCAGTTTGCATGAGAAAGTAGCTCAAGAAAGTTGGTTGGCAGTGCTGTTGACCAAGAAAAAGCTCAAGAATCTAAAGAAAGAAAATCAGAACAGGCAAAAATTGGCTAAATTAGAATTTCAAATCCAACTTTTTCCAGGGGGTCCCATAGCACCTGCTCTTCCACGTGAGGCTCAGGGCAATGAACCAGCAAGTTCAGGACATGTAAGGTTCCCCAGTGAGGCCGAGGGGTGGGCTATGAGGGCCCTGGATAGAGGGTGATCTGCAGGTTTGATTCAGGTTTACAACTGGCAACCCTCCCCCCAAAAAAATTCCACGGGCACACAGAGATATGGGATGTGTTTCTTCTCTTTAAATTCATTTTGAGTAATGCCCTTTTAGTTTAATCTTGTTACTTAATTGATGCTACATTTGTTCTCATTGAAGTTTTATATAATTAAGATAGTATTTCCACAATACAAATTGTTCTAATATAACTCTTAACAATATATCATTCCCAATTCATTGGACCCTCTAGAATTACACCTTATAAGTATGTATTATATTTTAATTAATTAAATTAAATCTCTTTTTCTCCATGTCTATTTGCTTCTTTCGCCCTCCTTATTTTATTCTCTCAAATACACCTTCTTAATAAGCTAGAATCATGGCCCCCATCTTCCAGGCTCTGTCTTCTCTCTTATAGTTTCAAAACCCAAAATAAAAAAAAAGCCTTTCCCCATAATGCTAACTTGAAAAATTCAAGGAAAGACCTGTGATTATTATCCTTCTTAGCATGCCCCCTCCTGTAGCATAGGAGGAGGATGCTAAGCAGGGAACACCATATAGAATCAGAGTTGCTTGGGGAACGGGTTACTGGAGGACAAAATTAATACACAAACACACAAAATGTGTTTTTCATTTTCCAACAGAAGATAAGGAGAGTGGCAAGCAGATAAAAACGATGGTTGTCCACTTTTTTCCTCCAGTTTAAATCAGTGGAAGTTCTTACCAAGTGTTGACTGAAGTAATCAAATTAGCCACAACAAAAGCGCAGAGGAAAAGTTAGAATTTAGTCTAGATAATCTGTAAGTAAGTTGTAAGATAAGTAAATAAATACTTGAGAATTGAAAAAATGCTTAACCCCTTATTACTACTAATTAAAAATACTTCTAAGTAAACACATCTATAAAAAAAATTACCAGAAATAAAACTCATCATACTTCAGCTTACAAATAACATGTGTCTAATCTTAAAGATTTCTGAGCTTCCTCAACCCAATACATGCAGTCGATGTCATAAACCCAGTTCATATATGCATATTTACAAAGAAACAAACATTTGAATTTTGATTCATATTTTAGTAGTACTTTGAATTCTTATTGCCTCCATGAACATATCTCTGAACCAAATATTAACTGTCCTTACCTACATAATTTTCATTGTTTTTTTAGAAATTAATTTATCAGCGTTTTTGTGTGTCATTGCCTAAATCAGCACTATATTTTAATACATCACGAAATCTAAAAATTTGAAAATATGTGTCATGTTGTATACATTGGAAAGTAAATAATTCTGAATAATTCTCTGGAGCTTACTCCTCTGCTTAAATTAGGGACATCAATAAATTATTTAGGATAATTAATTGATTGATGGATTAAACTACCAGAGTTAGCTTGTTCTGCAAGGGGAAGACACTGAGATAGAATGATTGGTAAAAGTAGTATCAGGACTAGAATAAAGGCTATGAGATATATAACTTCCAGGGGAACAAAAAGAAGAGAAGCAATAAATTTATACTTCACTCTGGCAGCTCGGGTACCTTGCAGACACCAGGAGGGCCACTCCTGGATCCCATTGCCCACATCAGAAGCTATTTCCTGCCATGTGGCATTGGTTGTTGATAAGCATGTGTTTACCCTGGTCTGGCAGCCAGACTCTGCACTGATAAATGCATTAGTACTGTTTTGTCATCAATTTCCTGTACATGTGTGAGCCTGGAGTAAAATGTAACAGATAGAAAAGAGAGACTTTAGGAATTAAGGAGAGAAATACTGAAGAGAACTACCCTCAGCCTCTAACTTTTCCTTATATCTCTTAGCCCCAAATGTCATATGTGGGGAGATGGGGGGAGAGGAGGAGGATGGGAAAGTGACATTATACAAGTGCACTAAAAGTAAGTTATGTATATAACAAACCACATCAAGATTTTTATCTTTGTAATGAAAGTCATAGTTCATAAAACTGTCCAAATAGCCAAATTTAAAAGAAAAAACAGGATCTGCCTCTCCCTACCAAAAAAAAAAAAAAAAATGCTTGTTAATAAAAACAAAAGGAATAGAATCTCCCTCCCCCCTCCAAAAAAGAAAAGAAACATAAAAAAAACAAACGGAGAAAAAATTAATTATGTATAACAATAGACAACATTTGTTGAATACTTACTCAGTGCCAGGTTCCATGGATTATCCCATTCAAAGCTCACAACAACATAATTGGGACTGGTAATATTAAATACTTGAATTTTCAAGCTCAGGAAATGAAATCTTAGAGAGATAACTTGCCCTGAATTTGAACCTGGTCATCTTATACCAAGTCCTGTGTTAAAGGACACACGTGCTACCCTTTCAAGTCAGTGCTGCCCTCCAAAGTATGAAGAAGGAGACTGCTTTCACCATAATGACAAAGCACCCTCTTGGAAAGCGCATAACTTAAGATGAATCACCAAAGATCACCTTAGAAGGAGTAGATGGTTCCGGGGAGGAAACTTCTCTTTAATTTTCTAATGCCTGATGAAGCTTAATCTTTGCAAAAGAAATAGGGTCATCTCTTTTTAATATTAATTCTTCTGTGGTGTGAATATCTGAGAAATGTCTAAATTTGTGCTGCAGCAGCACAGAATATAATGCAAGAATTATTTTTCAGTTCTTAGTTTCAGTTGCCACAAAACAATAAATGAATAAAATCTATTTGTTATCACACCTTTTTAGCTTATTCCATAGTACCAGGGATATAGAAAATCTTCCATTAGAAGCCATAATAACTTAAATGGAAATATTTTCAGTATTCAACTAAGTATAAACTCTGAATAACTCACACAAGCTTTTAATCTCTAAATGGAAAGGAATTTAAAACAATTTTAATATTTATACATTTTTTTGGAGAGAACGGAAAGATAGCACTGATTATACATTAGCTAAAGCACAAATATAAAAATTGAAAAGCACAAAATTATAAGAATAAAGCATGACATGATCAACCAATTTATTTAATTTACTGATTTCATATACATTACATTTTAAGTGCATTTGAATTGATAGCTTCATTTCATAGCATATATCTTTTGGTAAATAAATGCTGAATAACATATATCATTTTCATATTGCTAGACTGGGAAAATTTCTCTTGTGCCCTTCTACTCTTCAGAGGTTATTTATCATTATCATGGGTAATTGAGTCTATGGTTCTTTCATAAATTCATGTTTTTATTTATATGTGTAATGAAAACCTAAAAATCATAGTATATGGGTCAAAAAACTTGTAAAATGACAATTTCTTTATTATTCGTGACCTTTTTTTTCCTAAGGCTCTTCTTACACCCTTAGGATTTCATTCTCTTTAATAGATCAGCCTATACTAGTACATTAGCCCTTAGAGGTAATGTCTGTAATATAATAGAGGCTTTTAAAGACTTCAACAGACTCCATTGCTGAGAATTTCAAACTTCATCAAGCTTGGGAGGAAAGGTTCCTTGTACTATCAATACTTCAAATGTGTTCTGGATTCTAAAAAGAGGGGAAAAAATAACAAAAAGCAGAATAATGAGAATAAGAAAAATTTTTTGTGCTATTTTTTAAAAAATCAACTAATACATTTTTCATGAATAAATTCAGTAATATTAACTAGGTACTTGTTAAAAACTTTTCTTCCTACCACAAATGCAAATAAAAAGATGACCAAAATACAGTCTTGCTCTCAGAAAAATCCTAGAAAAAAACACAAAGCAATCATTACAATTGTGCTGAGTTCCATATTAGCAGTATGCACATGGAACAGTAGAGGCACAAGCTAGTAGAGGCCAAAATCTTCCAAATGGGGGCATAATGAGAAACAACATGAAAGCCTTCAGAATAGAAAAAATATTAAAAATGAGTTTTAGAGAGTAAAGACATATGGTGAGGTGACAATGACTACTATGGAGGAAGAAGCATCAGGTGTCATGGCTCAAAGGGGTAATGATGCATGGCTCATGAGTGGCACTGTGGGTGGTTTAGAATGGCAGGGGATGCAGTTGAATACTTAGAGGCCAAATCAAGAAAGGCCTTAGATTTCAATCAAGAGTTTGACATCATCCTCTGAGCAATGACATGATGGTTAATTTTATGTCACTATTTCTCTGGAGAACCCTGACTAACACAAATGGGAAACCTCCAAAAGGTTATAGCCAGGGAACAATGTGATTAATTTTACATTTTAAAGAGTAATATCAGTGATGGTGAGTAGAATTAGACTATTTTGTTATTTTTTTAAAAAATGCATTCAGTATTTACTGTGTTCGGCACTGAGATGGCATTAAGGTTACTAACAACAACAATGAAAAAACTATAACCCTTGCCCCCATAGTTAGTTAAAGTATCTACAATATATACTTTTTGGAAGCATGATCAAATAGGAGATTACTGAAAAGCTCCATCAAGAAAATATGAAGCAGAAATGACAGGCTAGTTATAAAATGGTTTAGGGAGGCATCACTGGCAAGACCCTAGCAAAACAACTGAATGTGGGGTAGGAGTTATTTAAGAGAGCAAAATAAATAGAAAATGATCCCCAAGTTTCTGTCTTGGAACCAGCAGAGAAATAGCATCAAGAGTGGGAGATTAAGCCATTCATTTATAAGAGCTAAGCTATATTGTAAACAGAGAGAAGACCTTCATATAGTTTATTCAATTAGTAAAATAATCTTACGGGGTAGGTGTTATTATCCTCATGATTCTTTTGCAGATGAGGAAAACGGTGTGAGGAAATGGACACATCTTGCATGTAATAGAGCTAGATTCAAACTCAGACAGAGCTCAGGCCAATGCAAACCATTTCATAGGCAGCATATTGGCCACAGCATGCTGCCTCTCACTTAGTTCTTGGATGACTGAGTAAACAGAAAGATGTAGAGTTAGAAGTTCCTTTCGAAATGAAATTCTTTAAAGCACCATCCCTTCATTAAGACTTTTAAATAAGACATTTATACATCACCAAAAGCATAGTTTCCCCTGTTTGAGTCTTCCGGCATGTGAGTTTAGCATGATAAATTAACAATCTTTTGAAAAGTCATAAACCAATACATACTTGCTGGTTGACTGATTTATTTAACTAGAGAGGTTTCTTTTTCCAACAAACTATTTGCAAATTATTCACCCAACACTTCTATTGCACTATTTCAGCCACTGCAAATGACATCGCTAGGGTATAATTCAGTGATTGTGTACATGTATTTGGTTCTGATTTACACATGACGATTCTATTCTAATGTTCAATAATCTGAGTATATTTAACATTAATGTGCTCTCGCTGTACTTTTGAACATTATCTTTAGGTATCATAAAGATATGCTGTGCTGCTGATATTTCAAGCGCAGAAAAAGTTCTTCAGTGCCAAATGATATCCAACATTTATTTACGTAGAACTTGTGTAACAGTCACCATTGTAAGCACTTCACAGAGATTAACTCATCTACTCTTGACAATGGCCTTATGTAATAAGTATTTTTTTTATTACAGTTCCCCCTCCATATAAATCTAGGAAGTGAAACCTTGAGTGGACTTCATGGCCCACCCTCCACTAAGGTTACCCAATAAAGCCATGACTAAATTTTCTACTGCTACATATGGAGTAGTGCTAGAGCAGACAAAACTAAATATGACTGTGGCTGAAAAGAGAAAGATAACAGGACTAAAAATGCACACGTCAGGAATCAGAGTCCTTGCCATTAATTTAATTGTTAAATCATTAATAGTGACTCTGGACTTCTTATTGCAAGATTGAGACAGCATTGGTTGGAGGAAAAAGACAAAGTTTTGAATTTAGACAAGCCCGGGGTTTAGACATGGCCCTGCCATTTGCTTGCCAAGTAACCCCACAGAACATGTGTAATCTCATAGTCTCTGTTTCCTCATTTGCAAAAGAAAATCAAAACTATTTTGTAATGTTACTCAAGATATGAAACTCTGTAAACCGTAAAAGCACTATTCAACGATGAGATAGCATCATTATGGCTAAGCAACCAGAGTTTATTATCCTCAGTTGCTATGCACATTAGCCAATTGGCTATGCCATTCTGAGTATGAACTACTACATCAAAACATTTTCTTTATGGGATAAAGAAAATATTTTATTTATATGTATAGCAATATGTTTTAAACATACATGTATATATATTTTTATAAAATGTTTATTTCTTTGTATTCTCCTTTCTAAATATCACATTCGGATAATTTGGTTTCTCTGTATCTTCCCTGAATAGCTTGACCATATTGACACTAGCTAATGATATCTTTTTCTGGACAATGTGAAAAATGTGGAGATATTGGGAAAAAAGAGGATCCAGGAAGAAAGGAAATTTTTTGTGTGTGGGAAATTCCTTACAAATAGCTTGTTTATAAGAAAAGGGCTTAAATCATTTTTTATTTTCTAGACATTCATTATTGGGGATCAAGTGTGTGTTTGTGAGTGTGTACATGTATGTGTGTGGTGTGCTCTAGGAAAAGCTATAATTTAAAACTCTCCTGAATTACTTTGTAAAATTTCTACTTAATCATTTAATATTACACAGGCAAATAACGAGAAAAATAATCCATGTACAATCTTTTGTCAAATGAGATCATTCAAATTTTTAAAAATAGATTTATACAGGTTTTATACTAGAAACTGAGTCTGTAATTCAGCAAGTAACTTTTTTTTTTTGCTTTATTTAGGAAGAAGGAAATCATTACAATTATTACTTTTGAGCTTTTATTTCTTTTAGAGAAAATATTTTTTAATGGCAAAGGCTCAGCATACTAAAAAAAAAAATATTATTTTAGAGAAAAATAATTTCCAGGTAAAATCTAAATACAGTAACAACTTTAGTGAAAAATTACTACAAGCTGACCTCTTTTTAATGGCTTTTGGGACTCTAAATGTATGCTCTGAATAGAGAATAAAAAGGCCTGGAAGAAAACACAATACATTCAAGATAATAGCTGACTTGAGAAGCAGGCAGGAAAGGGAATAAGTCCAGAGATGGTGGCTGAAATCTATCTGAAATGAAGAAATTTCATTTATATTAATTAGAGGCCATTTTAAGTATGACTATAAGATTTTTGCCTTCATTAATTAGATAATTCATAATTTCAATTTAAACTCTACTTTGTCCCTAGTACTTTTGGAAACCACGCAGATATAAAGCCCATGTAAAGAAAAATAACGATCGCGCATATGAATAACCATATTTTTAATATCAGTATGAAAATAAATATATAAATTTTACTACACTTTCATTCAAATATGATATACAGGCTGTACATTTCTGCCATATTTTTAAATGTGGCCTCATTTCATGTACTTTCTAAGTGAACAAATATACATGGAAAGATTTCAAATATGGAAAAACTGAAATGTAACATCAGTAAAAAAAAAAAGCTAAACGTAATACAAAACGCTTTCATAGAACTGGTCATGCAAAGTTTTGAATAGATTGTCTGGTATCACAAAATGACATGCCATTACATTTAATATATAATATCCCAAAGACAACATAGAGACAGCATTTTCCTTCACCACAGATGAACCTGCTTGGGGAGAAAAAAAAAAAGCATTCGATGGAGAACACATTGTGCTACTCGTGTGCGAATACCAAGATGAGAACAACGCAGGCTTTGGTGGCGATTAAAGGCCAACGTGACATCTGCAGGTGACTTTGGATTCTGGAGTCTGCCCAGTGATTATGCTGACCGTAGTGAAGTGCTCTCCATTAGTGCTATAATGCTCTGCTCCGGAGATTTTATTAATGAACGTGAACTTCATGGTTTTCTGAATGGATGGTTTTCTGAATTTGGAGATTAGATGTTGGGCATATCTTTGTAATAGCTTGAAAATTCATGTGCATTTTTAAAAATTCAATTCAGTAGCAAATTCTTTTGGAATTATTCCTTACATATTGTAAGGATTTTTTTGAACTAGGTTTATTTTTTTAATTTTTCTGGCTCTTGGCTTTTATATTTATGTATTTACTTATCAAATTAATCAATCTAAGGGCATAGACCAACTCCTAATACTATGAAATGTATTATATATGTTGTATTTTGATTAAAATCTGATCCCTGGATCTAGGAGGAAACTATCATAAAGTATAAAAAGGTAAAAAGAAAGTTGTTTATTTACTAGAGATCCACAGTTAACTCTAAAGATATTATTGATCTTTGAAGGTAGCCCCAGAAGAGGATATTAAGTCACCTATTTGTGACATAATTATAATTATTCTCTAGGGCAGTGAAGGGTAGCACAATGTGCCACCTCCAAATATGCCACTTGGCATATTGATTATTTTGAGCTGTAGCACTTGAAAAACAGCAAATGCAGGGAGTCTTTCTCTGAAATATTTTCCTATTGACAGATCCTACAAAAGGAGTTTGATTGTTATAAATTTCCTCACCAGGAGTTTCATCAACCAGAGAATATTGCCTCTCGTCACAGGAGAGGAAACTGGAAGTCCATACCACACCCAGAAATACTTTGTCACGAGCTATCATACCACCAATTGATTCATCTAAGGGCCCATTCATCCTTCCTAAAAATCATTTGATCTCCCTTAGGAGGCCTATATTCCCTCACCCCTTTCCCTATTAAGATGGTTTTTAAGGCTGACTTCTAAGCCACCTCTTTGAGTTGCTCATTTTTTCTGGGTATCTCCAATATCTATGTGAATTGTACATGCTAATAACATGTTTGTTTGTTTGTTTTTCTTTTCTTAGTATGTCTCTTTTTACACGGGTTTCAGCTAAGAACTCAGAAGGGTAGAGGGAAAATTATTTTTTCCTCGCTACAGCAGAACACCAAAAAAGTTATAAATATTAAAAAATAACATCACTTATAATCAAGTGAGGTATAGGCTATATCTGACACAGCCTCTGAAAATTCCATTACCAGTTCTATGTGAAACTAGGAATGGGACAGAAGTCATTTGATAGGAAACCCACATATGTCTTCATGAAGAAATGTTCCTTTACTTATAATCAAATTTCTACAAACCCGTTCCAAATGGCAGCTACTAAAATTGAAATATAATTATGCTTGGATTCTTGCAGGCTAATAAAGGGTAAGTGCATATGATGTCTTCTCTTCTCTGGAATAATTCGATAGCACACCAAGATCACTTTTTAATTTATTTCATTATAACAGTGAAATATGCTCATAGTAAAAATCTCAAACTGTTCAGAGGGTATAAGGCAAAAATCAAAATCTCTTTTACCCCCCAAAAAACCCTGAAGTTTCACTCCAGAGAGGTAAATACTATGTAAAGTTTCCTGTACACCTTTCCAAAATTCTTATAACTTGCGTTAATTTTAAGTCTCCTCCAAGGGTATAATTATCTAGTCTTGGACTAAAATGAAAAGAAATTAGTAATAAATATGATACAATTAATGCATCAATTGACAACTTTCTCATGTAGAATCTTTTTGCTCTTTTGCATCTACATATGGGCTACAGTCAGATAGGGATGATGTAACTATCACAAATAACGCAAACTTAGTAGAAAAGCTCACACATTTCTAGAAAATTACTGTTTGTTCCCTGGACAATCTCTTACATTGACATTTTTTAAAATTTATTTGAAATATTAAGTTTGAATTTTTTATGTAAATCTTTATTTTGAACTCTGCTGCGGGGGAAGCAATAACAATTGTTTGGGGATTGGATAAAATCCTGGAGGCTTTTAAGGCAATTGTGGAAATCCCGGGTGTTTGATGGAAAATGTTTGGCCACTCAAACCATCTGCATCACAGTTAAAAAAAATTTACAACAGTAATTTGTGATATTGCATTTTTGTACTATACATAAATTTGCAGTATTAATTCCAAAACACAGTCTCCAAATAGGCCAAAGATTTCTAGATAGCAATACAACTGGCCCATATACTAGGAAATCTTTTTAATGACAGGAATAGAAATGTTCAAAAGAAAGCATTTTTTATTCTAATGTAGGAAGAGCAGGGAAAGAATTGTTAGAAGAGAATGGGTGGAATTCCAAGTCACTTCATTATATCTAATTTCTCTTTCTTTGACATGTATATTAATTTCAATCAGTTCTTCATATTGCAACTAAGGATTTCTCAGTTACTAGTAACTATTGCCCACAAATATACAAATAATAAAATGGTTGTTCATAGGTATTTTTTGACTCTCAATAGATTAAAATGAAAATACCTGAGAACAAAGACAAACTGATAAATGATCAACAGATTATTTTATAATGAAACTTCCCTCCTGCTAAGGAGAAAAAAACGTTTCCATTTTTAGCGGGATAAGGAATCTAAAAGACAGCATGGCTCTGGGAGTCTTACCCTATCTTGGCCTGCAGATTTTCTGCAGCAAACACATTTATGATAACTTTTCCTCTATTAACCTTACAGAGAACATATTGGAAGTTACACCACAAGTATCTGAACACATATATCTCCGTGCCTCATCCTATTTTTTCATCACGTATGGGGTACATATCTACCTGAGCCTCGAGAATATATGCAGTCGCTAGCAAAACTCATCTGGACAGAGAAAAAAAAAGTGGTCTTAAAAACAAAACTGAGATGTGGAAAAATCAAGTTTTCTAAATCTTGTTTTGCCTTTGACCTCAAAGGATTTCTATATAGAATAAGCTTTGTGGAATACAAAAGGAAGGGAAGGATTTGGCCAAGAGAACAGAAGGGTAAGATCAAAGTCCGAAGTTGTGAGTAAGCCTAAAAAATACTTTATTGCACTCAGGGCCCTTGGCTCTGCAATTTGAACAAAACTAAAGACACCCAGACTTGTCAACTGAGTCAAGAAGCAAATGATGCCAAAGATAGCATTTTAAATGTTTTAATGGAATGATTTAAATTAGTTAAGCATGAGGATTTTTTCCTAATCCAAAGCCACAGTAAACTGGTGTATATTTTGAATACTGTAAATTTCTATTTGCCATTAATTTTGGATGTCGAAATTATTTAACAATTCAAGTATGCTTGAGGCAAAAAAAAAAAATCAATACAGTGCTTGTTCAGAACTCTAAAAATAAAACAGTATTTTACATATAAATAAGAATAGTCAAATTTATGATAGTATATCTACTCAAAGATGTCATGCACTTATTCTAGTAATGCTACTGTTATTCAAAATATTTTTTGAATTATTTTTATAATGAAATTTTGGGCCTCTGAAGAAAATTACTCCCAAATTTTCACAGTTTCTTTAATGGAAATATTTTGTTCTGGCTACAAACTAATATTTTTCTAGTGTAAATATTTTAATATATATTCTTCCAGAATGTTTCTATGAATTTGTCACATGGAGATAATAGTGTACAAAATGGTATCATTCTATAAATTTTTTATTTTACTTAATGTATGTGTTATATATACATAGATTATGTGTATTACTAAGACTATGTTAATAAATATGCCTTGTTAAATTTTTGTTAGTGAGCAGTGTTTTATTGAGTGGGTCTAACACAATTTTTTTGTTAACACTGTTTTCCAAACTACTTTCTAAAATTCTCTCAAGATGTTTCAAATTATGAGAGGAGGAGGAGAGTGATCTGGATCAAACAAAGCTAAAACAGTTGTTAAAGTATCTTAGCTGCAGGATTCCTCAGAGTGTTTAATAACACAGATTCAAGTTGTGAATTTTCAAAAGTGGAATCTTTTATAATATATTTACATAACAAAATAACCATTGGATTATTCATTTGATAAAACCCTATTAAGCTTCTGAATTACTTAAATTCCAGGGTATGTACCTGGAAAAACTGATTTGATCATCTCCCTACTATTGAGTTTTTAGACTGTTTTAATTTTATTAATTATTATTAATAATTCTTTGATAATCATTTTCAGATACTCATTTTTAAGCATTTTTTTCTGATTATTTCCTTTAAATTTTGAGACAGAGTTGCTGGCCTATTCACATATTTAAGAATTTTTTTACATATCACCGATTTGCCCCTAAAGATTTTATCAATTTACATACAGTACTTTCTATGACTATTTTCCCCCAAGTTAAACCAATACTTGTTATTAACATGCCTTAAATTAACTTTTTTTCCCCACCTTAATTTTTACCAGTTTAGTCAAAAGGCTTACCTCTAAATGATTTTTGGTAATCCTTTCTCTAATAGACCACTTCAGCCTGGGGTTATAGACATGGCATAAGAAAAAAATTAATTTATGGAGTCTCACAAACTATTATTCCCTCTTCCCCTGTCTCAACCCCCATCACCATCACAAGTGCTCTGTTTTGTAAATTTAATTTCTAAGTCACAGCAGGAAAGCCACACATGAAGTTACACTGGTCTAACTTATCTAAGTAAATGGCACCATGGTGACATTACAAAAATTCAAATTCGAATTCAAATACTGAAGGTTTTCAGAACTCCTAATATCTACCTGGCAATTGTACTTGCTCTACAAATAGTGCTGGAACTAACAGTTACTCTAACAGTGAATCTCAAGGAAGAAGTTAATTCCCCAGCCAAAACTTTCCAATTATTCAAGAAAAGCCAATACTATGAAAGAGAGACAACAAACTAAGAGTGGGAAACTTTTGTCTAATAAGACATCAGTAATAAAGCAATTAAAAATAGAATTTTAAAATTTTAAAATAGTAAACATAAAAAGAATATACAGTAGAAAGAATAAACAAAAATAAAACCTGATATTTTCAAAAGGGAAGAATAAAATAGGCAGATCTAATAAAGTAAAGAGAGGGGGCACAAGTAAATTCAATATAACATTTGAAGATACAGTAGTCCCCCCTTATCCATTAGAGAGATATGTCCCAAGACCCCCAGTGGATGCTTGAAACCACAGATAGTACTAAATCCTATACTGTATATACTATGATCTTTCCTATACCTACCTACCTATATATAGTTTAATTTTTTAATTAGGCATAGTAACTAATAATAAAAAAAGAACAGTTATAACAATACACTATAAAAACCGTTATGTGACTGTGGTCTCTCTCTCTCAAAATATCTTATTGTACTGTACTCACCTTTTCACTTAAAGGAAGCGATTTCCAGCTTCTCTTTTTCATATCTAAATTGCCAGCATCACTACTCTTGGCAGTTTAGGGCCCTTATTGCATAGAATAAGATTACAAAACACAAGCACTGTGATACTGCTATAGTCAATCTGATAACCTAGCTGGCTACTAAGTGTGTGGATACCCAAAGAGATGATCCATGTCAGGGGAGGATGTAAATGGAACAGGATAACTTGAGATTTCATCACACTACTCAGAACAGCATAAAATTTAAAATTTATAAATTATCTTTGGAATTTTCCATTTAATATTTTCAGACTGCAGTTGACCACAGGTAACTGAAACCATGGAAAGCAAAATCGAGGATAAGGGGAACTATTGTATAAAGAAAACAATAAAATCTTAAAAACTATAAGATAATAATACAAACAATTCCATAACAATAAAATTAGATGAAATAATTAGCTAAGAAAATATAAAATTAACAAAATTGACTCAAAAAGATGATTAGACTTGTACCATGTCAGAAACTGAACCAATAGGCAAATATCGACTCATCATAATAAGCACCATGCCCACAGGTTTACTCAAACTATAAGAAAAAAAATTAATTCTTACTTTATAAAATTGTTTCAAATTATAGAAAAAGAGAAAAATCTATCCAGAGCTTTATTTTATAAAGTTTTTCTAAAACTGAAACCAAAAATCAAAGACTGCATAGGATTATAAACAGAAATCCAAAAATCCTGATTAAAATATTAGCAAACTAAATACAACAACATAGAAACAAATTAATATATCATGACTATTTACAGTTTAGTCATAGAATGGAAAGATAGTTTAGCATGACAAAATTTATTACCATAATTGCTACATTAAAGTTTTAAAGAAGCGATTATTTTTGTCAGAAGTTGATAGAAAAAAACATAAAAAGTTTCAATGTCCATTTTATAAATCAAGAAAAACTTAGCAAACCATGAATAATAGAATATGGTATCCCATTAAAAACCTGAAGCAAATATTAGAGATAATAGCAATGTAGTAAAAACATTTTGTTTACTATCATGAGCAACACAAATTTGTCACCACTTAGAAATTCTTAAAATGTTCAGAATAGCTCAGAGTGAAGGGGATGCACTCTTACACATTTTATGTGATAGAGCAGCTGAGGAGGAGAAATCTGGCAGTGTCTGTAAAAATATGAAAGTGTGCTCACTGTATAACTTGGCAGCTCTCTGTATAAACTCTTACTAATACTTACGCATAGAATAAAAAGGTCTGTATATAGATGTAAATTCCAACATTGTTTATAATTAAGAGTTGGAAATAATCTAAATGTCCATAAATAGAAGAATTGTTAAATAAATGATAGATTACTATATTACTAACATAGAAAAATCTTCAAGGCTTTTAGTTGGGGAAAAAATAAAAAGCAAATAGCAGAAAATTATGTACACTATGACATAATATAAATGTATAATCACGATATTGTACACCTGAAACTAATGTAATATTGTATGTCAACTGTAATTAAAATTTAAAAAAAATAATTAACTAAAATTTTTAAAAGAATAGCAAATACTATCATTTTTGTAGGCATGTGTATATGTATGTCTATGCCTACAAATAGTTCTGCAAGAGTCCCCGTCAAACTGATAAGAGCTGTGATACTGCTATAGTCAATCTGATAACCTAGCTGATAACGTAATCTGATAACGTAATGATGGATGTAGTCATGAAGGAGTTTAGCTTCATCTGCAATGATTGAGTAAGCTGATATTGATATAGTATATATGCAATTAGACACAAACGTAAACATTTTTTAATTTTAGAAGCCAATAAATAATATTTTCCCAAATTAAAAAAATATATATATTAAATTTGCTACTTGAATTTTTAAGAGAATGTTTCCACTATGACAGTAATCCCCAGTTTCTTAGAAAGACACTAGACTTGTGATGAGAACAGAATTGGCCCTACGACAAACACACTAGATACTAGATGAGACCAGAACAGCCTTAAAACAAATGAAAACAAACAATTACCAAAAAACTCAGGAAACCGATTACATCCCAGGCTTTTCCTTTATGGTATGAATTCTAGATTCTTTTGTATTGATAAATGCTTCCTTCATGCACAGCTACTATGGGTTCCCCAAATCTTCCACGGAAAAACCATAAGAATTGTAGCCCTCTCAGTCACCACACATCTTCTTCTTAGCCCAGAGGCAGAAGCAGGGTCTCTAAGGCAATGTGGGTGAGCAGACTAGCACCAAAAGTCTATGGAAGAAAGAAAGAGAGCTATAATCCTACCATTCCATTACCAATGCTTGAGCTGCAAGCCAGGAGGCCAAAGTTCTAGTTCCCGCTTGGCCATGTTACTTGGTCAAGTCGTGAAGTTTATTTTTCTCATTTGGAAAATAGAGAAGCTAGATCTATCAGCTCCTTTCCATTTCTATTATTTGGTGACTCTAATTTTAACTGGTCGGCATGTACCTAGAATTACCATTATTCCTTAAAATATCTTGGGCCAACATCTATAATGATAACCTCTATGCCTCCCCTCAAAAACTCTATCCTTTGAGACATTAATCAGTAATAAAATTGCTAAATGTATGGAAGTTGTTACAAAAACTCTATCATTGCAGACAAATGGAATTAGAAAGTAAAATAGGAATAAGGGATAGCATAGGCATTATTTGTATAACTACTCAACCAGAAGCAGCAGGGATATTGTGCTTACATGACCCCAATATTTCTTCCTTTATAAAGACTATTTGTATGAAAGCAAAAGTTTCTCAGCAATTTTGTTAAAAAGCCCTTCGTGGATTTCTCAGAAAGTATTTTTAAACAAGAGCGTGAGTTATTTAACTCTAAGTATAGCTGGCTTTACTCACTGGCAAAGAGAGGGGTTGGCTTCATGGAGGGCAAGAACTTACCTGTCCTAAAATAATGCTTTCAAGGGCTTGTCATGGAACAACTTCCCCTCTTTCCTGGCTCCAAATTGCCTTTCCCAGATTCAGGTCATGGCAAAAAATTCAGGTCAAGAAAATCAGTGAGAGCAACTGGCAATCAAGCATAGTAAGATGAGTGAGCGCATGAAGCAGCATTGAAATAATTCTTAAGGTGTTAGAGAACACATGGAATGCTGAACAGGAAGTGAAGGGTCCCTCAGGAACATCAGGCAGACAACCTGGGGACAACGGGAAAGTACTAGGAAAAGAGAGGTAGGATAGAATGGAGCACTCAAGGGTAAACACTTGGCAAGCTGGGGTGGACTGGAGAAGAGGCCAAGGCACCTCAACTCAGGGTTAAACTCTTGCCAGAGGCTGTAATTAATTTTAATCATTTCAAAAGGTATTTTGGTAAATTACTTTTTGGTATTTGCTTCACTTCTCATGAGTAGTGCTGATTCATCAAGATGAATTCCACTCCTGGAGTTTTCTGATTTTTTTTTTTTCTCCTAAATGAACAAGTTAACATCGTGCAAAAGAGCTTAATATCTAA
Organism: Pteropus medius; assembly: GCF_902729225.1. Taxonomy (NCBI): domain Eukaryota; kingdom Metazoa; phylum Chordata; class Mammalia; order Chiroptera; family Pteropodidae; genus Pteropus; species Pteropus medius. The sequence goes on along the minus strand of NW_024342467.1, from coordinate 3,492,037 downwards.
AAATAATCCCCCTACTGAAAGAAAGTAGCACAAGCTTGCGAAAGTCCACACTAGCTGCGATAATTGCATCGTATTTTCTAGTATTTTGAGCATAATTACCAGCTCCACCTCACTCTGCCTCTGTGACAGCCAGAGGGAAACAAATTATAGCAAAATCACTCCCAGTAGTTATAATGGATGTAAAAGCAGAATGGAAACTTCATGACTAATCACGCACCCCTCTCCCCAATTTTAGATGATTAGACAGATGAGGTGTGTGTTGGGAGGCAGGGAGAAAAGGGAAGAGAGAGAGAGATCAGAGAGAGGTGTGTTTATCTAAGCTTATTGAAATTTGAAATACTGGACCAAAATTTGGGGGGGTGAGTTGCTATCAAGAACTGAGAGAATGAGAGAATATCTATTTATGACTGAATGCTAAGCAAGATTCATGATGGAATGCTGCTGTTGGTTCAGTGTCTTGTATTCTCTGGAGAGTCATTTGAAATCCACACAGACAACTGGACTTGAATGATTTACATAATATCACATGAATCCTATTGTCTCTGAGGGTAAAATTTGATGCATTCAACATAAAGTCATTTTTGTGGAATTGCTACATCAAAAATATCTATTGAAGTTATTTTAAATGGTCTGGCCACGGATGATTTTCATTGACCACATTTAAGTTATATATATTAAACTTCATTTAATATTTTTCCCCAATACTACTTTTGCATAATTCAAATGTCAGTAAGCCTCTTTCTTTAAAATTTGCCACCTTAAGTTCCACTAATCCCCAGTATCAATGCTGCTCCCAACAGAAAGGAAAAAAATATTAAAATTCAATTAATAGACATACATTTCCTTTAAAAAGATTCGTTGCCCTTTCTGTATGCACAAACTTGGACTTTTTAAAATCTCCATGTCAAAAAGGCTTAATTCTTTGTATCTGAATTTAAGAGTTTGAATCATAAACTCAGGAAAAAAAACAAAGATAAGGACAACAAAGTAAATGTACCTTCCCAAAGCAGTTAAAATGACATTTATTTTCACTTCTACTTTTGCTTCCTATAAAATTTTCTTATTATCATTTGAGCTGACAAAACATTCTGTATTGTGGGTTCAATAGAGGAATAGCCAAATGAGTTATTCCAAGCACCAAAACACATAAGTGACTTAGAAAGAAAGGGGTTCCATTCCTGCTGTCCTCCAAGTCCTTCTGTGTTCTTAGACTTTCTAAACTTCACAAAATAAATATGTTACAACCTGTTCTCCAAACTACTTTTTTAATGAATGGATTTGATACAGGATACAACATGATACATAAAGCCTAAATGTTATTCCTGTGGACCTTTTATTGATTCACCCTATGTCAAATCTAACTGCAGTCCTATAGAGAGAATTAAAGGCCTCAGTTGATCCCAAGAGGTCAACTTCCATGCCAAGTACAATTTACATATGTTCAAATTATACAGATACCTGCATGCAAAAAAAGAAAAAAAAAAGAAAAAAGAAAGAAAGAAAGAAATTAGACATCTACCTCGCGCTATTCTGAAAAATTAACTCAAAGTGGATCATAGACTTAACTGTAAGAACTAAAACTATACATGATATTAAAAGCACAAGTGGCAAAAGGCAAAGTAGATAAATTGGACTTCGTCAAATTTAAAAACTTTTTTTCTGCAAATGATATCATGAAGAAAGAGAAAAACACCACACAGAAGATATTTATAAATCAATCTGATAAGAGTCTAGTATCCAAAAAATACAAAGAACGCTTACAACTTAATAATAAAAAAGACAAACATCACTATTAAAATGAGGAATTAATTTTAATGGGTATTTCTCCCCAAAAGATATAGAAATAGCAAAGAGCATGAAAAGATGTTCAACATCACTTGTCACTAGGAAAATAAATCAAAAGTACAATGAGATATCATTTCACAACCACTAGGATGGCTATAATAAAAAATACAGACAAATTTTTCATGAGGAAGTAGAGAAGTTGGAACTCACATATTGCTGGTTGAGAATGTAAAATAGTACAGCAGTTCCTAAAAATGTTAAACATAGAGTTATTACATGATCCAACAATTCAAATCCTAGATAATAAACCCAAGGAAATTGAAAACATATGTTCACATAAAGACTTGTACATGAAAGTTCATTGCAGCATTATTCATAATAGCCAAAAAGCTGAAACAACCCAAATGTCCAAAAATTGGTAAATGAATAAACAGAAGATGATATATTTATAGCTATACAATGAAATATTATTTGTCAACAGAAAGGAATGAAGCATTAAAACATGTTATGTGAATCAACCTCAAAAAGATTATACAAATGAAAGAGGCCAGTCACAAATGGCCATACACTACATGATTTCATTCATATGAAATGTCCAGAATTAGCAAACCTATAAAAACGGAAAGTAGATTGGTGGTTTTCTAGCGCTGGGCAGCAGTAGGGGAAAGGAGAAAAGAAGGGAGTTAGTGCAAAGTGTTAGCTAAAGTGTATAATCTTTTCGGGGCAGATGATAAAATGTTCTAAAATTTGATTTGGCAATGGTTGCACAATTATGTAAATATATTAAAAAGCACTGAATTGTGCATGTTAAATTATGAAGTATATACATATAAATTGTATCTCAATGAAGCTTTAAGAAAAAAAGCATGCATTAAAAAAAGTACAGAAAAAACTACACCTTCATGCCCTGCCTCTATAGCTTACATTCTAATACCATATTCTCCATCATATAATGTTACCTACATGAAATTCAATACAATTATATATCTGGTATCTCTAAAACTTTTTTACTTCATCATACACAAATTATTATACTATTCAATTACCAAGCAGAACTAAACTCATTTGCTATGGGAAGGGGAAAAACGCCACATTTGTTTCTAAATTATGTATCACGAATGTTGTTGGAGGGGAAGTAAAAGAAGACTAATGATGCTATAAGCCAGGGGGTATTATGATTTAAGTTACTGTGGTGGTCTTTTTAAATCTCTGTAGTTGCATCCTGCAGAGAATTGGGGCTGAGTTAGTAGCGGACACGTTTGAAATACACTAATCCAGTCCTTCATAAATGTGTACTGATCACCTTGATTGTACCAGTTAACACACAGTCATGGCCAAGACCACAACTGGACCCAGATATGTCTGCATGGCTGATAGATTATTGCTTTGGCCCCACAGGGAAGTGAGGAGCTTTGTGGAAAAAATCCAAAGGGATTTTTATGTAGTTAAAATGCACATTAAAATATAACAGTGCTTCAGTCCACCAGATTGGCCCAATAATCAAGTGTTGATCAGAAGGGCAGAACAAAGTACTTTGTGGTCTCTGTCACTTTAATTTCCTGCCAGTCCCAGCTCCTAGGGATTTATTCTTGACATCTGTAACAGAGAGTAGACTATAAGTAAAAACTGAAGAAAATGGATCTCTTCACTAAGAGATCTGGTCTCACCTGATATTCTGGTCTTATACTTTTACTTTCCTCATCCATGTATTTTTACCCCCCAAAATGAAGTGTAGAACAGTAGGGACAGCACACCATCAATTGTATAAAAAGTAAATTTATTTATTTTGTATTTGCATATATATGTGTGTGTGTGTGTGTGTGTGTGTATAAAATAACTCTAAAAGGATTAAATATTACTCACATGAAGGAATTTTAGCATCTGGGGGTGGGAGGAAGGTTTTTTGCACTTTTCTTTTGTATATCTTTTGTACTTTAGATTTTTCTGAACCATACGGACATATTATCTATTTAAAAATAAAATTAAAACTAAAAAAGTACTATATATATACCCATATATACATAATATAGGGAATATATATACAAATATACATAAATACATGCATGCATTTTTGTATATATATGTGAGTATGTGTAAGTTTGTGTGTGTGTTTGTATGTCTCTTGGAATAACTCTGTGTACCTGAAAAACACGAAACAATCAACTGAAAAATTATTAGACATCATAAGAGAACTTACTAATGTGGCTATCTTTAAAAAATTAGTTCTCAAAAATAGTTTTCCTATATTAAAACTTATATACATGTGATCCAAAAGAAGAAATGCAACCATTTGAAAAAGAAACACAACTATAAATTTAATAGAAATAAACAAAGAATATATTCTGAAACAGAACCTAGGTAAAAATAACTTGAAAATTCTAAGAAATAAATAGAAATACATCTTGTTCTTAGACATAAAGACACAATATTGTAAAGATGGCAGATCTCCCTGAATTAACGCATAAATTTAATGTGATTACCAACAAAAATACAAATAAAATTTTATATTTTGGAACTTGATAAGAATTCTGTGGAGAAAATAAAAAATAAAGATGAAAATATAGGCATGTTGGGATAGCTAGAATGGACATGAAAGAAAAGAGAGTGGTGATGAAGAACTAGCCCCTTATGTAGTTAAAACACACATTAAAATATAGCAGTGCTTCAGGAACAAACATATCATCAGGTTAGAATCCAAAAATACAGCCGAAGGTATGTGATAATTTTGTTTATGATAAGGGTGGCTTTATGAATCAGCTGGCAAAGGCCAGAAAAATAAATGGTGTACTAAGAAAATTAGCTAGTCATTTGTGGGAGGAAATGTAGAGCCTTAAATAAATTCAAAATATATTATACATTTTAAAATAAATATGAAACCAGAGCTACGTTATTAAAACAATGGACACTTAGGAAAAAAATTTGGAAAGAGAATAGTGTCTCTAAAATGATATAAAATCCAAAGCCCTATAAAAGAAATGAATATAGTAGACTCATTTTCATAAACGTTACAAATCTCCATATGCCAAGAAATTTAATTGACAAAGTCAAAAGATGAATAAAACACTGGGAGAGTTTGTTTACAACAAAAGTAAATATGCTTTAATCATCTTAATATACAATTCCAACAATCCACCAGAAAAATAGGCAAATAGACACACTGACTCAAAACAGAAAAAAGAAAGATAAATAGGTTATATATGACTGTAAAACAGAAATGAAATGCAATTTTTACATTTTAATGTGGCAATGATGAAAAATATTGATAATACATTGTGTTGGAAAAAGTGTAGAAAAATGAGAACTATCATTTCTGTTTTGAGTGAAAATGGTGCAGCCTCTTTGAAGGATAATTTGTCAATATCTATATTAGCTACTGAAATTCTAAATACAAACATCTCATTCAAAATTTCTATAGAGGAATACTTACATGTAGGCAAAAACACAAGTTGAAATTATTCATTTCAGAATCTGCTAAACTTAATATTAGATAAAATATGGATGTACACTGATACAAAATTAAGTAAATAAATTAATACTATACCACTGTTAAAAATAGTAAAATAGATCCAAGAGTGCTATGAAGAATAATCTCCAAAATTAAATGTTAAGTAAAAATGGCATTATATATATATATATATATACATTTTTATACGTATATATACATCATGTATAATTCCATTTATGTAAAGATATTTTTAATATATTTTTACAATTATGTCATTTATATATTTTACACATGTGAAAAATTCTGAGAAAATGCTCCAGAAATCATTAGTAGTGGTTGCCTCTGCAAATGGGAAGAGGTTGGAAGGTAGGGAAGTAGGGAGTGGGGGAGACTTTCTTTTTATTGTACTCATTTGTACAATTTGCATGTTTTTACCAAATACATGTATATTTTTAATTAAAAGAACAATTTAAACATAAATTACTTATTATTCTGATGTGTAATAATATATACAATATTCAGCAAAGAAATCTTAATTCCTTTCTACTGTAGGAATCTTCTTAGAGACAGTCATTGGCAACTCACAACCTGCCATTCGAGATAACTTCTGACCATTGATCTGCTTTTATCTAAGGGATTTTAAAGGTGTGTGTAAGAAGGAAAGAGATATGATCTTTTACTGTCAGTTTCTACGACCTCAAAGGGCAGACTGAAAGGATGCTGCAACTACGTAGGCATACCATACAGCAGATAATAGGAGGACATTGACAGAAACATGCTACTAGGTTTCTGATTGTTTAAACAGTTGTTACCCAAGAAGAGCCCATTCTGCAAAACAGCTAACGTGGAACAATTCTGGACTTGCATTTGTCGCTGTTATTCATATTTAGCTGGGAAATAACAGGACACACAAAAACACAATGCCCCTTTGTCTGTACTTATCCTACAATCATGTATGCCTAATGAGTTAAACTATAATTTGAACTATGCCTTGTAAGCTGTGAGACCTAAATTTAGGTGATGAGATAATCTTGGTCTCAAATCAAAGTTCAAAGTCCATGTCCATGTTCAAAGGAAAAAAAAGATTCCCCAGTGCTTTTCCCCAGGCTATTTTGTAAGAGCGGAACCATTAGAAGCATCCCTTCTTGACACTTTTGGTACAACATATTTGTCTTTGCCTCCTTAGAGCTGAACAATCAATAGTTTTTGAAATTACTAAGGAGACACCTTCTGATATTAGACCCCTGCTCAACAGAACACCAAGAAAGTCTCAAAGTATCCTAATTAAAACAATATGTTTATTATATGGGGAAAAAAAAACCCAGCAACAACATTTATCTTTGAGAATATAAAATGGAATGCCAAGATTAGAGTAGCAGAAGTATGTATTTTTGTGGTATACTCTTTTACCTTTTTAAGTGGAGATATATATATATATATTTAGAAATAATAACAATAGTGGGCTTTTTGAACATTATAACAAGTCATTGTTGTGGTAAATGAGGTCGAAAGCTACCATACTGATCTTTGTGCTTCTGTTTCTTTTACATGCCTCTTTGCTTCTTGATGGTTCCATTCCTACACTGTTTAATTGTGAGAGAAGGTAATTTTTAGGAGGGTTAACTTAGAAATACATTTTATTTTACACTCACTCACACAGCACACAATATCTGATTTATTATCATATCCCTCATTGCCTCACAAATTAGGTATCCATTACATGTTCTGAATATTAGATAAATTAATGATTCGGTCATCTCAATATTGGTCCATGAAGAGCCTAACGGTTAACATTTATTCATAAAATATTTAGTATAAAAAACTTATCATCTCTACCATTATCAATATTAAAAAATAATTTCTTATAATTTTTACATGAGCTGATATTAATTATTTTAATCAAATATCTTTGAGATTCTGTTGAAAGCTATAAACCCAATGCTAGGGAGGGGGAGTATATAAATGTATTTATACACAATTTTGTATATATCAGGGCATTCACAGGGTATATCAAGTCTTCCTATGGATCACTTTGGTCTCAGTAAAACCCAGATTAAGACCATTTATTTATACCGAATCTCTGTGTACCACAAAATGCCCATCTCAAGTCAAAATATGTAAGTTCTTCTTAAAGATGTTGTTAAAGAATTTTTAAACTTCTGAATATAACATGTTATCAACCACAAATAAGTCTACATGAAGACTGATTTTAAAAGAGAATCAAATAAGGGAAACAATGAGCTCTTCCTCAATAAATATAAAGTGAAGAATTTTTTTGTGGGAAGGTAATCAAATAGTTTTGAGAAATATTCAGTAGAAGAGTGATTAAGATCATCTTGTTTTAACAAGTATTATGTTGTCTTATAAAACAAACATTTCTAAAGAGCCACGTAAAACTAATCTTTTCTCTTTGGATTATCTTGTATTATTTATTATACAGTAAGATTGCTAATTCTTTCCTTTTATGTTCACATATGTGCCCAAACTGCACTTATTTGCTCTACAAATGCAAGCTTAGTGAGTGGAAAAATTTGTATATCCGTCATTAGACTTTTGTACTCTAGTTTAATGCAATACCAGGCAAAAAGCGAAAATCTAAAACATTGCCAGTTCTGTAAAATATGTACTGATTTAAGTTTATTATTATATTAACAGATGAGACTATTGCCAGGGAGGAACAATCTATCTCTTGAAACAATTGCTGTCAAATGAATTATATGAAGTAAAAAGTTATTTAAAGTTCAAATCAGAACAAAGTTTTCAAGACCTGGGAGGAGAATAAATTGGTATTTTCAATGTTGCCTTGCCATATTCATCGATCTTTTGATAAAGGAAAAAATACCTAGAAAGTTAAAATACAAAAGTCTTTCTTTGGCTGAATGAGGTTTTTTTTTTTTTTGGACCCTATTTTTATACAAAAATAAATTTTGCTGAAGGCTAGGCCTAATAAGAACTTCCACATCCTATCATTGGCCAATTTCGTGTCTGGGCCAAGTGTGGCCTTACATCAATTCAACCAACATCCCAGGCTCCTAAACACTCCTGAAGTTCCTGCCAGTATCAAGTGCCACCTCATTAAATCTCTCCAAGACTAAATCTAAAGAAACCATAGGCAACAGGGAGAGAAGACTCACAGCATTGCCAAACGATATCTTAATAGTGTTTGTTTCATTTCCAATTGTCTGAGTGGGACTTTTCCACTGTCTAGTGAAAGGGGCTTGAGGGAACTCTATACCTCAGACACAACATGACTTCAGAGAGATTAAAGGGAAATTCATTATAGTTAAGGGCATGATTGTAAAGAAAAATCTAAGTTTATTTTAACAAATTTGTTTGAATAGCTGCATGAAAGTATACTCCGCACATTTGTATTCATCCTGCAATCTTTCCTCATCTTTCTCTTCTGTTTTTGAATTCTGCTCCCCAAGCAACACTGATTAAGCATTAAGCAAGATCATAGAGGAGGTTTAAACAATGATGATTATTATTCAGAGACACTTCAAGTCAAAACATGTTCTAGAAAACACAGTATAAATTTTGGAACTCTAGTATACAAACATTCTTAACTTGCATTACAGGAATTAGTCTTCTCCAATTCCACTCTGTTTACTGGTGTATAAATCAGGTTCCAACAGGAAACAGATGGTGCACTCAAACTAGGATAATTTGAGGAGGGTTTATTTACAAAGGGACTATTTGCAGAGGTCTGGGTGTAAGAGCATCACAAGGAGTAATGCAAGAATGCTGAGCTGGTTACATGTTAACACTTCTAGGTCCATGAAGACATGAGAAAGAGCAGTCATTAGAACAGGAAGGAGAAAGTGCAGAGATGTTCACCATGAAAGGATGGTGGATCTTCCAAGGAGAGTAGAGCCAGTCCTAGGGCATCTGGCAGGGAGGTCACTCTTTTCTTCCCCTGTTCTACAATCCAATAGAAAGCGTTGAGAGAATGGAAGATTTTATGGACTGTCACCAGTGCCACTCTAGGAAACTTCTCCACAAGTATCAAGAAGATTAAATACTTCTGGATCTCCTGCAGGGGTTCCTCAGTGGTAAACCTAACCAAGCACTAGAAGGCACAAGAGCCAGTTGAGAAAGTATAAATGAATCAACTTCCTGGGGCAAAGATCAAGATATGAAAAAGAAGGCCTAATAAGATGTCCAACACACATGATTAAATTCCCATGCCTATGCATGCTCCTTAACTCACAACTATACTTACACATATAACTTGAAAACCTTCCAGGAAAGAATTTTCTCTGGAAATTGGCACTTTATTAATGCCTTTCATGCTCAAAATTTCCACCATCAGATACTTCAGAGATTTAATACTGCTGATAATCTATAAATGTTGGGTAGCGTTGATTGTGAGTTGGAAAGGAAAAAGGGGAACACTTTTGAATAGTAGCCCTTTTATATATCTTATCTCATTTAATCTTAAAAAATGATCCTATGAGTTATAAATTATTATCCACATTTTACAGATAAAGTGAGACTCAAATAGTTTAAATAATTTGTCCAAAGCCCCATGGAAACTGCAAAGTAAACCACTGAACTCAGGCTTGTTTAATTCTAAGGCCCACTCAGCTCATCTCTCACTGCATTGCTATTGTTAACCGACTGCACTTGAGCACTTCGACCCAAAAGAGTTTAACATTTTCCTAGCAGAAGGTAGGAAAAGCAAGAGTCAAGTAGAGATATAAAAGGGGAAGATTAGTTAGTTGCACAGGGTCCAATGTCTATCTAGAAATATTAAAGGCAGAATCCTGGAAGTCAAGGGAATAGGGTGGTTATGGAGGGGCTGGATGTATAGGGTGAAAGGAAAGTAGAAAATCTCTGAATTTTTCTCATTCCTCTATCTTTCTGAGACAGCTCTGTCACTTTTTAGTGCCCACGGACTTTGCACCTGAGGTCTACACCTTTCCACAAAGGAAGCATTTTATTATGTCTACAACGATACAATGCCTCGCCCATAATAATTTCACCAGCCTCACACCTTCCCCTGACCCTAGTTGCTGTAAGGCAGCAGTGTGTAATGGTCAATTGATAGTAGGCTCCCTGAAATTACCCTGAGGGCCAATGACTATCTCTGTTGTGCCTGCCTTTGTACACGTGTGCTATAAAATTAAAATTACGCCTACCCAGGTAGGCGGATGTTGTTGCCACTGAGCTTACATCTCGATAGGACTAAATGAGTCAGTGACTCTAAGCAGACATGATGATATCACAAGAAATCATAAAGGGAATGTGCTATCTGACTCGGGATTCGTTTGTCTAAAGAACAAACAGATGAGCCCAAATATGTGCAAGTCCTACTTTGCTTTGAGAAGTAAGAAAGAATGGGTTCAGACTCCAAACAAGAAAATCCAAACATCTCTGTTTTTCCCCATAGGCAAAAATGGACAACCGGAAGTGACTAGTGAAAAAGATTATGGAGTTGTACTCTTTTCTCTTTAAGAAAAAAAAAAAAAGATGGACTCAATGCCCCGCTAAAGTCATTCAATAGTTTCTTTTTGAGAATAGAGCTAGAAACCTCTATAAACAGAACACAAAGAAATAACTTCCAGGGCTGGGCAGCCACTCCCTGAGTCAATGGGGAATCACCAGCAGTACTTTTATTTTTGACTCAAATTCCACAGTTGTCTTAAGGCCTAACATTCCCCCTGGCTTCTTCAATTTCCACACTAGATTCTACAGAACTTATTTGCAAATGATTTGTTTACCCAGCTAGCCTTCTTGCCTGAGCTATGAAATCATTTCAGACAGCTAACTGGATAAAGAGCTTAAAATAGGGTGGCCTTTATGCTTTATCAGCTTAAAATTGCCAACCAGCAGCCAATTTGGGCTTCGGATAAATGCAGAAATGTTTTTGAGCTATTTATATTTTCTTTGCCATCCACAGAATAATTTAATTCAGCACTAACTTAAATAAGGAGACTATTTAACTCATAGAATATTGTTTTTGATCAAATATCTAATGAGGACTCTTTAAATTACTCAAATGGTTCAAAAATTGATAATAGATAAATTGTTTGGAAATTAAGGGATAGTTCAAAAATACCTTCTCTCCATAAAATTCATATATGATCATAATATTGTGCAATATTTACATTATGATTCATATGTGGACATGCAAGAGTTCATGTGTCTATGTGATGAAACAGGACCCTGTCTACAAGTCGGGGACATGGGATGTGAACCATGTCTCTACCACAAGTTATCTGGGAGATTCTGGTAATGTCACTTAAAACCCCAGGCCTCAGAGTCCTTCTCTGCAAAATGAAAAGGTTGGACTAATGTATAGTTTTGAAATCATGAGCTGAAGAGTATTTGATAGTCTGAAGGGGCGACTCTGTAGCCATTGTTGGAGGTGGCATTTGGGCACCTACTCAACCCTTCACCACCACTACTATCACAGCAACTCCACATCTTCCACTTCTGTGTGAGATTTTGGTTGAAGATCACTTTCAAAATGTTGAAAAGCTTTGATTACAGTATATCTTTGATCTAATTCTAAGAATTTTTACTTCCATTGACATAAATTTTTATGTTAAAATCTAAACACATCTCTTTTTTTCCTCAGAGCATTATATGATTTCAAATACTTTCACACCTTTGCAGAGTAACTATTCTTTTCTCTGATATATTAAATATTAAAAAAAAAAAATCAGTGTGGCCCGCAAGATATAAGACAATGATAATCGTATTTTATTCCTCTGAAAATGGGCAAACCACTCTGCTCAGAGAGAGTCCTACAATTTTCCTTATATGAATGCTTTACTATTTATATCTGAACAGTGTGATAAAACCATTTAGGTCTTATCAAAGTTGAATAGGAACTAACTGACAACTGGCAGAATGACGTCTATCTTTGAAATGGCTGAATTATGTGATTGGTCTTTCAAAACACATAAACACACAAATACAACACACACACACACACACACACACACACACTATTCTTAGAAATATGTCCACATTTAGGCAACCCAAATTCCTCAATAGTCAAGAAAAACAGAGCAGGGATTCGGAAGTAGAGCCAGGATTAGGAAAGGGGTGTGATTTTTCTGGTTCATCTCTCTGAATTTAGAACAAAAATGAAAGAGGTCTGGACCTCATTCAGTTAAAGCCACCTTGGAGGCCCACACACATGTACATGTGCAGGTGGGGTCGGGTGGGGCAGGGAGAAGGATTTGAAGCCTAAATCCCTGGGGAAGAGCCCTGAGGAGTCATGGCTATGTGGTCAGTCCAAGAACTGCTGCAGTGAGAAGGACCCAAAGCCAAAAGAACCCAGGAGTCCAATCCTCAGATTGGAAATAAAGCAACTAGTAAACTGAAGATGAACATGTGAGAGCAAAGTGGGGCTGGAATCAAAGCACAGCGGAGGTAAAGGCTATTAGAAAGAGAATGTCCTAAACAGCTCATCTCACATGACATAATTTTCAGGGTTTGTCATATTTTCAAGGGACTAGAACTTATCCTTAAAGTGCACCACATATTGTAGGGATTATTTAAGGGTATATAATCTTGTGTGAGACAGGGGAACAGGGGCTTGGACGATGATGACAACATGGACAGACTTTCTTTTGCAATATAAGAATTTATGTTAAAATCCAAACATAGTTTTTTTCCTCAGAGCACTATATGGTTTCAATTACTTTCACATGGTAGTTAGTGCTTTGGATATCATAATAACTATATATTTTAATAATTTCATGACATTTCTTTGGCTAATAGATGTCCTTATATTACACAAAACTAGAGAAATTTGAAATTTTAAAGTACCTTGTAAGCTCTCAGTCCAATTATAATTCCATCCTCCATCAGTTTATACTATTTTTAATAACATATTTGTTTGAACTTTTTTCTTATCCATTTAAATATTTCACAAAACTTCAACGAATATATTGTTGATAAAATAATTATATTTTTCACAGAACAACACCAGAATTAAAAAGGTCTACTACTCCTTCCTTAAAATATACTTTTAAAGTAAGGGAATTTTGGTTTCAGCCAAAATCTGCAAATGACTAGACCTTAAATTTAAATAGAGTTTCTGCCCCCAAAGTATTTGAGAGGAATTTTGTCCTTAGAATTGAGTTTAATAAGCCTTTATTTTTGGCCTCCAAACAGTCTCATAAGTAAAAAGGAAGTCAGATTTACTATATTTCTCAACAATACACACACACACGCACACACGCACACACAAACACACACAAAGAACAGTTATGATTTTCATAAATTAAGATAGGCAATAGCAGGTTCTGATAATACACACAATTTACCTGAAGAGAAATGTCATTATTCTCACTTTCGTTAACAAAAGTTTTTGGGGAAAAGCCATAAATCACTTTGAGGTAAGAAAGGTAACAGGAAATTAGCTAGCAATTGAGTGGTCTATGTCATGAGTGGAGATAGTTTAATGTTTTGTTTGTACATGTTTTTTTCAACCTATGAAACAGAAGCAACCTGAATTTTTATCTACAAAACCACAGAAATGGTATTTTTCTCAATTGTTTTCATTCAAATGTAGGGAGAAATCATAGATTTTTCACAATAATGTAATTCCTCATATAGATATTAGAAATCCGACAACTCAAAAAGCCATCATCGTCTAGGTCATCACTGTTTTCACAGGAGGTACTCTTATTGTTTTGGAGGATGGAGGGACTAAATGTCCCTTGAGTTAAATTTCTCCTAGTATGTCAAGATCTAAACTAGACCTTGGACTACAGAAGAAACTAAACAGACCATCAAGAAACTTGTTGATATGTTACTTGTAGCATTTTAATAGTGATTGATGACCCTACTAGTCATGAATGCATTTGGGCTTTTAAGTATGTATTTTAAGCATAAAGGATTATGTAAATAGATTTCAGATTAGCAGTTTTATGACTGCTGATCATGAATGTTACATATTTTTTTCTGGCACTACTACTAAAGACAAGATGAATATCAGAAGCTCAAATCTATTAATTTAATTGATAACTCATATTTCAAAGTAAAAAATAATGGGGATATATAACTGTTGTAGGTGAGAGTTCCCGAGAAAAAAAATTAAGAAACAGAAATTTCAGTGCAAAATCTTATTGAGGAATGCTCTGGGAATGAATTCCCTTTAAGAGAGTCAAAGAAGTAAGACTGGGAAGAAGTTGAACTATGATGTAACAGAAGCTTCACCAGATCCCACAGGGTGCTATGGAGATGAAATGGCCTTTTAGAGCTGTCCTGGATGAGGCAACAAGGCCAAGCACCTACTATCCCATGCCCCTGCCTCCACCAGTCATTGGACATGGTCTGCCCCTGGTAAGAGTTTGTAAACTTGGGTGAAGTAGCTCCCTTCAAAAGAGGCCAATGTCCTGAAAGGTACTCGTATGTGAGCCTTCACAAGTTGGTACAATGAGTACTTTCATCATAAAGGAGGCATCCAGATAGCAAACCATAGCATCCGCTACAGTGATGAAATTTTTACGAAGCCTAGGATTTTCAGATATTTTTCCAAAGGCAGTAGTAATTATATTTAGTTTGATACACTAAATGGCTTAAACTTTAAACTTTTGCATATCTAGAATAACAATAAATATATCTCTCATAACATGAAATAAAATTCAGAGAGGGAACTAAGAGAATAACTCATTATCTTAAGAAATCATTTCTAAGAAACTAATCATCTTTGGTGCTCTGATAAGCTCCATACAGCTAATTCTCTGGACCTCTGAACTATAAAACCACTCTTAGGAACTTATCTCTGAGTCACTTCATGAGAAGAACAATGAAAAAGTAATCCTCCCTTCCTAACAGTTTTTCATATTAACCTGGTGTCCCAATGTCCTAATTTTGGAGTATGGTTTGTTTAGGTCTTAATGCGTAAGAATCCACCCAAAGCAAATGGATGGCATGGGAGGTGGAGGGTGGAAAGAATTGTGTACATACTGCAATTTGGCAGAAAAGACATAAAGGTTCTCAAAATACTGGACAACATTTTTCTAACTTTTTTTTTCTGGACAACTATGAAATGACATAAGCTAATTGCATCAGCTAACAAGCTCCTATGAGATCATATTCCCTTAATGCTGTATGTGGCTCCAGTTAGAAGGTATTCATGAGATGTACGTTATCTTCTAGGCCATAAAACAACTGAACTCAACAAAGGAACTTTAAAAATTGGTAAGAACGAATACAAGACACTTTCTGAAAATCATAGTGGAGTTTATGGATTATTTTTGAAAAAGAACTGTGCATATTTTAAGACTACATTTTAATTTTCTTGAAACACTTTCCTGAGAAAAAAATATGTATTTGTCTGTGACACATGCTAAAACAATATATCACAACGGTATAGTTCCTAGACATCATAGAAAAAAAACTTTCTAAAATAGTACCTTCCAAAGTTTTAGAAAAGAATAAAAGAAAAATAAATAAATAAATGACTCATTTTAAAGTTACAAAATGAGTCATAAAATAATTTTCTTGACAAAAAGGCTCTCTACTTTTATAAAGTACTAGGATTTAGAGGGAAATGGGTGCATTGAATATACAGAAAAGTGAAACTGTATCTAAGAACAGTTTTACTGGAAAGGCACATTCTGCCAGATGCAAACAGGTTCTCCATGAGGTGACAATCACCATGGCACATATGCCACAGTTCAAGATCTGCTCCTCAGTAGTCTTGCCAGCTTAGAAATTGATTTTGTCCCAGAATAGTTTACTCTCAAGAATACAGATTCACACTGCAAAGGTCCCAAAGGACTGATAAGTAAACCAGGTTATTAATGTATAGCAAGTGTCAGCCAATGAAACGAGCTACACCACTGAACTGACCAGCAGAACCTCTCGTCTCAGGAAGACTATGTGGAAAGTCAAATCATCAGGCAGTGGCTGGAGGAACATGGCATATGACTTGGTTATTTAGTAGAATATTACTCTGATTGACAGACACAGATTTCATTCTACACAATTGAAATTTCTGAAAAGTAACTGGGAAACTCACTTAAGATGGGCAAGGCCACATAGCTCCTGGATGAAGAGTTCTTTGATGGAATCTGGTACTGATTGTGTGATTATTCTATTTCTATAACTTCAAGGGTGAACCAAGGTTTGGAATTTATATAATTTGGTGACCCCTCCAGGGGGGTGGGGAGAGAGACAAATGAATATAAAATTAGGTATAAAAGTGATTATTTCGAATGACGAAAGAAATTATAAACATTTATAAATTTCGAAAGCTAGTAAATATCAAAAAACTGTCACAAAATCTACAAAAATTGTACATTTGCATTAATATTAACTAACTGTCTAATTCATCATTTAATATTTTTCTTACATTTTGATTCCTTCTTCATATGACTACAATTTTGCAACAGCATTTTCTATAGAGAGAATAGAAAGATATTTCAGTCTTTTCTCTAACATAACAATTTTTTTTATTATTTATTTTAGTTGCTCAAATTGTTATAATGCCACATCTGTATCTTCTTCCCTTCTTGCTCTGGCAGTGGGTGGAGCATGAGGGACCCCTTGGAGAACCCCAGTCCTTTGAGCTTGCTGGCTAACAAAGTCCCTGCTGCTACAGCTGCTCTAACAAGAAAACCCTTCCCACTTTACTACTTATCCCTGCCTGGTGGTCCTGAGGGGAGGAAGTGGACAAAACAGCCATAAAACTAGGTCACAGGAGCCTCCAAGCACAGGTCAACTCTGGTTTGGATTTTTTCTTGGAGTCAGACAATGCTACAAGGTTTCCAGATCCACCAGGGCCAGTTACCCTGGTAATCTTCACAAGTGGAGGTAGTGCTGGCAGTGGAGGCCCGCCTTCTGCCCCAGGACTGGTCTATCCCAGCTTAGAAGGGACCACTCACCCCATGCTTGGCCAGAAGCATCTACCTCCTCCTCTCTTTCCAGAGAAGAACACAGTGAACCTTGAGATGGGCCCTGTGAGTGGGAGTGCTGAAACTTAAGCTTCCTTGGCATCAGGTAAATTGAACCCTGCCTCACTTGAGTTAGACAAGAGTTATTAGAAAACCTTCTTCTCTCAAAGAAGGGGTGGATTAAACATACAGATTTCAGGCCTCTCCCAGCAGGTTCTGTTCAGAACTGGAGCCAGGGCCCAGGCTGTAATTTTTAATAAGTACCCGAGGTGATTCTTATACTCTCATACATTTTAAAAACAGGACTTGAAGGCAACGTAACACATCTCAACTTTGAAACTCTAAGCATGGGTTAAATATTTTAAATCTCAAAAAGAAATCTTATTGCCTTCAGTTCTAGGATTTTAAGGCACGAATGTGTGGGTGTGTGTATATGGATGGTGATGGTTTAGTGTATATGTGTGTGGTGTGTGTGAGAATGTGTAGGTGTATGTGGATTGGTGTGTACATTTGTGTGGTGCGCAAGTATGATGTATGGAGTGGTGCCTGTATGTGTGTGGGTACGTGTGAAGTGGTGTGCGTTGCAAGCCTGAGAAAGAAGAGGATGTACCTCATTTTCACTGACATATTACCTACAATAGGTATCCTGGAAATCAAGACTCTCATTTGTACTAGAAATGTATGACTCTTTTCTGAGAAAAGTAATAAAGATTAGTTTTGAGCTAGCAATTCTTAAAAGAGTTACCTTTTAAACTGATATTGCTTTTCCTCATGTAGATTTCTACTTATCACCAGGTTTCTGTGATTAGTTATTAAGTTGAACCTTCTCCAATACAATTCTCATAATTAAGTTCAAAAAACAATATTGTTGATGAAAATAAAATTATGTATTTTAAATGGTAGAATAAAGTTAGAATGGCATTGCCCATAAACACTCGTGTTTTTGTAGGTATACTTTGATCTGATGAACCACTAAGCTAAATTAAAACTTAAAAAACAATAATAATATAGAAACCTGCTTTTATCTTTCACTTGAAAAGCACTATTCATATCAAAGGGATTAGCTTGTGGCACTTGCAAAATAAACTACAAGTGGTCAGTCTTTGTGTCCATTAAAGATGAACAATAACAGGCAACAATTTATAATGTTATAATGCCATTTACCAGTGGCACGTCCAGAAATCCAACACAGCTTCCTACATGTCTTTTTAGCCTTATGCTCTATTTTCTCTTACCTTGAGGGGAAAAATTTATGTCCTTCAGAAGCAAAGAGACCTGTTTTTAGAGTCTCACTCCACCATGCACTTGAGATTTTTATCACCTGCAAATTATGGATAACAATACTTACCTCATAGGTTTGAGAAGTTTAAATGGGAGAACAATTGGTAAACAGCTGCCTATGGTTTCCTGTTTTCTTCTGCTCCCTTCTAGTGTTTTATTACTAACAAACACTCTTCTCCTTACTTTAAATATCAACTCACAAAATTCATTCACTTGAAAAAAATCTTTCAGAAATTTTGCCATTTTCATCTAACATTAACATAAGATTATATCATTTCTTTACATATTTTCTTCAAATAAATGTGTTTCTTTACTTTGTTCACCTTATACAATAACATATATAAAATTATGGGTTTAAAGTTTAGTTGTATCGTGAACATAATACATGTTAACATAAACATATAACAATTTTTAAAAAATGTTTCCTTGCAATACCTGAAGTCATGTCTCGTACCATTGGGGTACAAACACCGTATTTCAGCAAGCATTGGCCGAAAGTGATTCGGTCTCTAGATTTGTTAAAGAAAAGGCTCCTGCTCTTTCTAATGGCCTGTCTTCATGACCCAGGAATAGATGCTGCTGGGTCTACTGCATACATTTACCATGGCCACAAAATAATTTTGAAGGTCCAGAGTGGAGCCATTAAATAAATTCCAAGAAATCTTCAAAGTTACTCCATAACTGCACTTTCCAACTAAATGCACCTGGTTCTAACATACATTGAGCCATAGATATGAAGGTATCTCAGCCACACAAGGCTCCCTAGAGCAAATCCATAATTATATACCCCTTCAGCTCCAGAATACCAAATATTAAGAAAGCTAATTACATGTTAGTAGAAAGTACCATTAAAATTTATCAGATTTCTTTTTAATGTTTAAGCTAAAACTTGTGTTTTATAAGCCTGAGGCACATGTGAATATATCAGACTACATATTGCTTGGGATATTAACATGAGAGATACATTTAGCAATTTTAGTACTTTATACAATAATTCTTACTCTGTGTGTTCAAGATGACTAAGTCATGTTTTAAATATACTGGTTGGTTACAAAAGACATGCTACACAAGTTTAGCATACAAAACAATGGGAGGAGAAAAACCTTTATATAAGAGGGACGAAAGAATACATGGGTTTATTTGTGGGCTTGTTAGCCTCTTCTATTCAGCATTCTCTGAGAAGAACCAGAAGCCATGTCACAGCCTCTGGTGAGTGGATTATGGGGAAAGCTTTACACTAGAAGCTGTCATTAAGGTGATTACTGATGCTTTCAGGTAGGAGTTGTGAGGACCATGATCAGATCTGCTAAAGTCTGCAAAACACTGGGACCACAAAATTCCTTTGGAATATAAGTTAATAGTTCTACATAAATGTATGATACCCCAAGATTTTCAGAATTAGAATATTTTTCATAAATAGGAAAATTAATTTCATATTTAGAAAAAAATAGATCTAGTTTTGGGGAAAAAAAGTGAAACTAGGCTCAAGGAATTCCTTGGGACATGCCTGTGTTCATTTTTTAATCAATTTCTGAACTGTGACATTTTAATTGTGGAATAGAAATCAGTCCCATTTGCCACACTGAAACTCAAGATAGTGCTAGACAATCTGCCAGCATGGACTTTTCAAGCCAATTCTAATTTGGCCCAGGAAAAGCCAAGCATTTAGAAATTCTAACCAAAAACATGAAGAAAAATAGGAAAATGTGTGGCATTTCAACACACTTTCTGTGTGACAGAAACCAACATTATTATCATTCCTTTCAACAGAATTCCATGTGTATTAAAATAAAATTTAACCGCAGTTGCACCCTGTCCATTATAACAGATGTATTTCTGAGAAAATGTTAATCAAACATTTTAGTAGAGAATTATATTTTACATGCAGTAGGGCAGTGATTCCTGCTTTTCAGATTTCAATAACAACTATATTTTTAAACTCTTTGTAAAAACTAAATTGAAATAAAAATAAAAAATAAAATACATAAATTTTAAAAGTTGCACATGTATAATCTCATAATAAAGAATACTATTTTCCAATAAGATATTTGGTAACCAATATGTATAGATCAAAAATGTTTATGAAGTTTTGAATAGACAAAAAAATACTTATTGGGTTGAACTGCATATTTTAAAAATTATTTTTCTAAAATATTTTACCTGTATCATTAGATCTCTACCAGTTGATCTCTATCTTATACTTCTTTTGGAATTGTATTATTTGACAGAAGTAAAGAATTGTTGTTTTTAAATAACCAAATCATTAAATTTACCAAACACATTTAAACATGGTTTAATTAACTTTCAAGAATTATAAATGACTTCTCAGACTTTGAAACAAACTACATTACTATTTTTAACTGCTCATTTTGAAATAATTATGGAATCACAAAAAGTCGCAAAAAAAAGAAGGTACAAGGAGATCCTGTGCACCCTTCACCCAGCCTACATTTACATCTTAGATAATTTTAGTACAATAGTAAGATCAAATAATTGACATTTAAACAAACTTTATTCAGATTTTACCAGTTATACAGGCACTCCTTTGTGTGTATGTGTATGTTTAGTTGTATGAAATTTTATCATATATGTAGATTCATGTATCCATTATTATTGTCAAGATATAAAACAGTTCTATCATCACAAAACTTCCTGTGCTATCCCTTTATAACCACACCCACCCACCTACCCCCATCCTTTATTCCGGGCAGCTATTAATCTGGTCTCCTCTATAATTATGTTATTTAACAAATGTTACATAAGTCAAACCATATAGTATATAACCTTTGAAGATTGGCTTTTTTCACTTAGCATAGTTTCCTCAAGGTTCATACAAGTTATTGTGTGTATCGACATTCCATTACTTTTAATCGCTGATTAGATTTCCATGGTATGGATGTTAACCATTCACCCATTGAAGGACATTTGGGTAGTTTCCAGTGTTTGGCTATTACAGCTGTTTTGAATATTTATGTACAAATTTCTGTGTAAAAAGAAATTTTCACTTCTCTGAGATATATACTCATGAGTACAATAGCTGGGCTATATTGTAAGCCTATTTCCAGCTTAAGGAGTTGCCAAGCTATTCTCCAGTGTCATTGGTCACTCCCACCAGCGGTGCATGAGTGATCCAGTTACTCTGCAATCTCACCAGCACTGGCCGTTATCACTATTTTTTATTCTGATAGGTGTGTGGTGATATCTCATTGTGGTTTTAATATGCATTTCTCTAATGGCTAATGATGAACATGTTTTCATGTGCTTATTTGCCATCATTATATCCTCTTTGACGAAATATCTGTTCCTATCTTTTACTCATTTTCTAGATGAATTGCTGAGATTTTTTCCTCATATTGAATTTTGAAAGTAATTTATATATTCTAGATATAAATCCTTTGTTAAGATATGTGTTTTCTTCCTATATGTGGCTTGTCTTTTCATTTTCTTAACAGAGGTTCTCACAGAGCAAAGCGAATTTTCAGTTTTGATGTTCGATTCTTTAATATGCGTTTAAGAATATTTTTTTCCTATTTACTACACAATGCACACTCATCACTTACACTTTAACTACAGAATATTTCTCTCCAATAAATCTTTTGAATTTTGTATTGAAATACTTAATTTTAAATATCTTGTAAATGGGATGGTTTTATAAATTGTTCCAGAGGATAAACGGATATACTATACACTCCAGGGATAGTTTTTATTTACTTCAATAAACCTGAACTGATTTATGAATATTGTCTTTGTCTCATTTCTCCATGGACCAATAAAAGCTTTGCCATGTAAAGAGGCAGGTGCTGAGACCTACCTGGGCAGTCACCACATTGGAATATAAAGTCCACTGAATTAGAATCAAGAAAAGAAGACTGGTTTGGCCAAACAGCTATTTTGCCAAGGTAATTTTGAACTATATTTCAGCTCTAGTGGAGGAAAAAAGGAAAAAAAATTATGACTTTATATAAATAAAATCTTGAGATTCATTTGACAAGTGTCAAGGGAAAAGACTATCCCTCCAATACAACACTGAATGTCTTACTTGCAAGGGGAAATTGCTGGAGAAAACAATCTCTCTGAACAGAGCAAAGAGCTCAATTTATGTCACATTTAGGGGAACTGAGCAATTTAGGGATTGTTTGATTTTCCAAAATGAGGAAACTAAAGCAGCACTGATGCATGAAGTTGCAGTACTGGTAGACTAGGGCTGAATTAAAATCTGTTCTGTGGTTACTTGTGCATAGTGTAGAACGAGGGACAAAGAGTCTGTCCCTTTTAAAAACTTAAAGATAGGAATTTTTTTTTTTTAATATGGAATTCTCAGTTTCCACCTCACATCACTGAATCAGAATCTCTGGTAGTGCCCAAGTAGATATATAGATTAGATAGATAGATAGATAGATAGATATAGATGGATAGATGGTAGATAGATAGATAGATAGATAGATAGATAGATAGATAGATAGACAGACAGATAGATAAATGATAGAAATATATATATATTTATATATATCAGTCACGCATTTCCTGTTTAAAGTAAAGTAATGTGAAACTGATTTGGATTTGTAATAATTCTGAGACCCTTGGAAACACCCTGAGGCAGAGCACACTCAGGTGAGGAAAGTATAGAAAGAATGCTACAACCTCTGCCAACGAAGGCACCAAGAGCATTAACTACGATGATTCCCCTTGTGTATCCTCAAACACAAGGCACTCTGCTCTTATCTCTATTTTTTTTCCTCCGTGAAGGGCCTGAATCATGGGGAAGGAAAATCCTCTCAGAACATTTGGCCTCTAGTTTATCCCTCAGACAGAAGACATTAGCACATCATACGCTCAGTCACATACTTTGAGGTCAAAGTTCTTTTCGTTATTGCAAAATGAGAGTCTTTAGATAAATTAGAGCAATTCAACTTAGTTATTGAATCATTTACTAAACCAATCAGCTCATACTGTTGTGCTCTTTGGGTTACTCTTTTAGGTTACTCAATGCTATTAGAAGTTATAATCTTTATGTTCAGATCAAATCTGCCTTATTTTCAGCCATCTGAACTCCCCATTTAATTATCTGCTTGCTTATATTTGACCCTGGAAAATTTTTAACTTAGTTATTACTCTCTTGAAAACTTCTAACTCAGAAATACATGTAAGTGTTAAATCAAATATAGAAGGCTTTACTTTAAAAATCAAGAGAAATCTCTTAAATCTGCCCTCTCACAAATCCTCTCCCAAAGGCATCAACATTTAACTGCTTTTGGTTCTTCTTGTAATTAGTTATATATATATATATATATATATATATATATATATATATATATATATATATAGTTTTAAAAATATATATCTACTGTAAAAAAATTTTTAAAGAAAAAATAATTTAAAAATATAGTTAACATATCAGATTTCTAGGGCTGCTGTAACATTAGGTGGCTTAAAATAACAGAAATTAATTCTCTCACAGTTCTGGAGGCTAGAAGTCTGAAATTATGGGGTCGGCAGGGCCATGTTCCCAATGAAAGCTCTAGGGGAAAAAATTCTTCTTTGCCTCTTTCTAACTTCTAATTACATCACTCCTATTTCTGCGGATACTTACAGCTGGCAAATGTATACCACCACCAATATTAAGATTTCTATCACACAGAAAAATTCCCTTTTGCATACCTGCATTTAATCTCTCCCAATGCCAGCCAGAAAAAAAAACCTCCTTTTATTATTATTTTTTTTTCTATAGATTAGAGCTTCCTTTTCTGTAATTTCATTTATATATATTCTTTTATGCCTGGCTTCCTTCCCTTAGTATAATGCTTTTGAGATTCACCATGTTGTTACTGTGTTAGTAGTTGCCCTGTTATATGCCTATATCACAATTTGTTTATTCATTTCATCTACTAATGTTTCCACTTTGGAACTGTTATAATGCTGCAATAAATATCCACGTACAACTCCTTGCATGAGCATAGATTTTCATTTATCTTGGTGAAAAACTTAGACCTGGACTTGTTGGATTGCACACTATTTTGTACAAGTATTTTGAACTTTAAACTATTCTTTAAAGTAGTTGGACCATTGTGCAATCCTATTAGTAAATACAACAGTATAATTACTCTACCGCCTTGCCAAAACTTGGTATTATCACCGCTTAATTTTAGCCATTTACCAGGTATGTAGTGATAAATCATTGTGATTTTATTTTGCATTTCCAGGACAACTAATGATATTTGAAAATTTCACATGCTCATTGATCATTTAAAGATCTGTTTGTGAAGTACCTGTTTAAATATATTTTTCATTTTTAATTGGGTTGATTGCCTTATTATTGAGTTGTAAAACTCTTCAATTTTTAAAAATATAATCCTTTTTCGGATATATAATACCCTATTATTGCTGGAATAAATTCTAATGATACTTCCTAAGAAAGGATGCATAACACGATCCTCAGATGCCTAAAAACATCTTTATTTTCCTTTAGTTATATTTGAAATTTTAACTAAGTATAGAATTCCAGTTTGAGCATCCTTGTTTTACTCTCAACTTTGAACACTGTCTTCTAACATTAGGGTTAGTGTTGAAAAGTATTCCCGTCTGGTTATTTTTCCCCTTTTAGATAAACAGCTTTGGTAGATTTTACTTTCTCTCTTCAGAAACTTTTAAGTTTGTTACTTTCCCTTCATGGTATGAAGTCTTACTCATTTTCTCTCCTCTTGTTGGACTTTTTCCAATAACTGACCTAGGCACTTGGTGGGTCCTATCAACCTGAAGACTAACGTTCTTCACTAATGGTTCAGAGCATAGCCTCTGGTGTCATGCTACTGCCATACGAGCTTCAGGCCACTAGGAATGGTTTATAACTTATCAGATATGAGGACTTAATTAAGTAATACAGTTAAGTAAAATAACTGGCATTATATTTTTACAGTTCTTATCATTAGTCGTAATATTAGTATTATCAGTAGCATAATTACCAGTAGTAGTAATACTAGTATCTCTTTGACAGTATTCTGTTTGGCATGTTGGACCCTTTGTTTTGACTTTGCTATTTCTTTAATTTTGTTTCTCTTATGTGTTCTGTTTGTGTTTTTGTTATACTCTGTAGAAAATTTAATTCAGTGTATCTTTCAATGCTAATATTAATATTTTTGGTAGTTGCATTTTTAATTGTTAAGGGCTCTTGTTCTTCTGACTTTTCCTTTTCATTGCATTCTGTTCTTGTTTTACGGATGCAATTCTCCTTGATGCTCTATAAGAATACATATCAGAATTTGAGGATTTGCTCATCATTTTTCATTGCTTGTTTTTATTTTTTATTTTTATTTTTTAGGTGAGGCAACACTTGGTTGACCTCACAGATTGCAAGGACCTTGTCAGCTTACAATCTCTTATTTTTTTATTTTTTTTATGCCTACAACACCTGGTTTTCCTAGGTGGTCTCCCATCCAAGTACTAACCAGGCCCAACCCGGCTTAGCTTCCGAGATCAGATGGGATCGGGCTTGTTCATCATTGCTTGTTTTTAATCTTCTTTTGTTTGACGAATTCTCTAGTATTCCAAAGTAATTTTTTTTTAAATTTGTTTAACTTGGACTTTGTCTTTCATTTTGCAAGCACTTGTCTCATATGTAGTGATTCATGATTTTCAATTTATACTCAATTAATGCAACATTGGAATTATTGGAGAGCTCTGGGTATATAACACAACTTGTTCCTTGATGGCCTCTCCTGATCTGTAATCCTTCTTGCATATTCTAGGTGTGACTTACTTTTCTACACTTCATCAACTGTATATACTTTCTAATTCTAGAAATCTATGAAAGTAAGAACTAAGCAGATATATTCTTCACATTCAGTTCGTTTTTATGAGTTTACATATCTTTGTGTTTCATTTTCATTATAAATACTTCCTCATAAGAGAAAGCAATTATAAATATGTGAGCTCACTTATACTGTCTTCCCTGGCACATTTTCTTTGTTGTTCGTTTGCTTGTTTGTGAAGGGTGGTATTATTTTGATTTTTTTTTTTTCAGTATTAAAATGTTCAAACCTAGTAAAAGTTAAAGAAGAGTTTAACAACTATAAATACTTTGCTTGCATGCAAGAATGTGCAAATTGTCACAACTGCTCCATCTCTCTCTAAACACAAATACATATTTTTCTTTTGTAAAACCATTCGAAAATAGGTGACATAGATCTTAACATTTTACCTCTCAATTCTTCCCCAAATGAAAATGTTTTCTCGTATATACACAATACCATCAGAATGCCTAAGAAATCATCATTAACCCAAATACATTATCCAACATTCCAGCTCATTATCATATTTTCTCAATTATCACAAAAATATCTTCAATTAAGTTTTATGCATCTCAAATGGCTATTATGAATTCTTTAGAATCCCCAGCCTGGAACATTCTCGCACCTCCCTCTGTTCTTTATGAAATGTGAGGAGAATAGTCTCCTCATTAATAATGTCTTCCCCTATGGATTTGCTTCTCTTCCGGGAACAAAATCTACTGGCAATTTACTATTCTCCATCTTGATACCTCCATGCCTTTTTTTCTCTTCTTTCTTTTGCTTTTCTTTAAAGTAAACTCTTCCAAACTTCTCCTACTACTTTCCTTCTAGATACTCACAGTAACTCCTTTGTCCTATAAAATCAAGTTTTTTAGGACACTCATTTTCTCTATGCCATTATTTTAAACATCATCAAATCATATCCTTCACACTATATTACTTGCAAATATCCTGAACCAAAGTCTTGTTATCATTCCTCTTCCTACACCAACATCACCTTTATGCACAGCTAAGTAAAGTGTTTTCTTTGTATAAAAAAAAAAAAATCAGAGGCATGCTTAGAGTTCAGATAGACACAAGCAAATGTACATGTGCTCACATTCTAAACTATTTAAGGATAAGAGTCATTTACCACATTATGCTTTAAAGAAACATTTCCTTTTGGTATTTGATCCTTATATTTCAAACAAGTTAATATTTGTAAAAATTTTAATGGTCTAATAATTAAACAACCCATGTAAATTTTTGTTGTTGTTGTTCTGTATCCTCAGCTCAAAGGCAGATAAGAAAGAAAAAGAAACCAGAAATTGTATCTAGCATAAGCAAACTAAACCAGTTATGAAATTTAGCATAATAACATGCAATAAGTATTTCCAACTTTGGGCATAGAAAAATTAAATTCTCTATCTTGTAAAATACACACCACAGATGAGATTATAATAAATTAAGTAG
Source organism: Pteropus medius (assembly GCF_902729225.1). NCBI lineage: Eukaryota > Metazoa > Chordata > Mammalia > Chiroptera > Pteropodidae > Pteropus > Pteropus medius. The sequence continues at coordinate 3,464,426 of NW_024342467.1, read as the reverse complement.
CTGCTTAACTATTTAAATAAAATTTATGATAAAAGACGTTTTCCTCTTTTCCTTCACTCCTTAAAAATAAAAGTGAGTGTTGACATGACTCTCAGTGGATTTTTAGAGAATTAATCTAATAGGGAAGAAAAAGAATATTTTTGAGGCATAAAATGTGCTTGTCATGAATACACTTCTGTACTAGTGGCCTAATACAACTATAAACTGTGATACTCTTTGGTTCATATGTGCATTCTTAATTAGGCGAATGAAATAATTTAGGCCTAACAGGAATAATTTCCTGACTATTAAGCCAGTTCTCTAGGGAAATTTCCAGTAAGATGGTCAGAGACTTTGGCATAGTGCTCCTATTAACTATAATAAGAGTTTTGCATCTTTGAATCCTAGTAAAGCTCATCCTTTTATCTTTACTTTGAAACTCAAATATTCAGGGATTATAAGAATTTGGTGGGAAAAGTAGCTGATTAGTATCTGCAAAATTAATTTGTAATATTTGCTTTCTTTCCTTTAGGACGAAGTTGATAGTCACACAACATAGAATGTAATGGCAGCCTAGGGAGCCATCAGCATTTGGATTCATCATGTGTTCTCTTGATTTGAAATTACATTTTTTAAACAATAAAAAAAGTACATGTCAATGGTACCCAAGTATATTTCTTTTGTCTATTTATCACAAGTAAACAGTAAACCAAAGTGTCAATAAGCAAAAAATATATATAATTAGAGCAATATGAAAATCACAGCTTTTAACAAACAAGTGTGACCTAGAGTAATATCTGACCACCAAACTGATTGTACTTCAAGACTTTGTTCTACAGAACCATACCCTATCCAGATCCATGCCTTTCTCTGGCCTCATTTAGCCACAGGCTTCTTCTTGCCTAACTTTTGAGCTAACTATTACTAAGGTAAGCAGGACATACCAACCTGAGTCTGTAATGTGCCTGTGGCCTATTCCCACAGCTTTCCCAGTCTACCTGACTGGCCGTGACAGCAAGGCCCTCTCTGGGGCTGGAGCCCTGGCTGACATTCCTGTCCACTTGTTTGATACCCTGACACAATGCCTAGGAAAACAAATGGTTCTTGCCTTAAGGACTTTACATCATTCTTACTGCAATCTCCCTGCTCTGAACAGAACACCAGGGATGTTCACCTCTCTTCAACAATCCCCATTGCCTAGAACTTTATTACCTCTCCATACCTCCCCCCACATGGTTTTAAATATCTACCTGGATCAAGTTCTTTGAATATTTATTTGGACTCTTAACCTCTGGTGGAGATACATTTTGTAGCCACATTGGATTCCAGAGTCCAAGTCCATTTTATCCTCGCTTTTTTTTTACTCCCTTCAGGAGAAAGCAGGATGTCTGGTGGCCACACCCTTCAACTATCACTGCCTGGGAGCACTAGTTTTTAACCATGTTAAGGCTGAGATATTTTTGAAAAAGAGCTATGTAGTGTCCTCACCCCACAGAAAAGCACATATGCACAGACACTCAAAATTTGTTTCACATGTTATAAGGGATTAACAAACTTCCAAATATTCTCCCAGGCTTAAGAACTCCTGCTTCAGACTTTGAATCTTGTAAAGTGCGGGTAAACTTATATTTTCAGGTGCATGTGTACCCCTAATTCCTATTACTTTAAATGCTTGAATATAAGAAGCCCCTGCCCCTTGAAAAATCTTATCTATATCAGGGCTAAATTTAAAAATAAAATAGATAAACTTTTAGAAAAGCGTTAAAGGCCTACTTAAAATATTTAATATATTAACTTAATTACACATCTATGTTTAAGATTACATTTATAGAATAGACTTTTTTTAAAATGTTGCTCTTTTCCACTCTTAGATTTCACAAAGCAATTCTGTCAATTCTCTATATTTCCCATCTGCATCATTTATATGCGTCTTCCATCCTCACTAGAGCTTCTTGTTGAGTCATCTGCCAGTTTTTAACGACATTTATTTTTTACTTCTGTTCAAACTTTCAAATTTGAAAATTTTAACCCATATAAAATTGAAACTATAATTTGAGCTACAAACCAAAACATTAAACCTCTTATTCATCCTGTATATGTGGACTCCATTACAGAATCACTTGCTTTTTAATGTGATCTTAACACTTGTCCACTACATGCAAGAGTGAGGTAATAACTCTAATAATAAAAATCATAAAGATGCATCAAATCCTTGAGTGGAGCACATTTCTGGCTAATGTGCCTACTCTAAACTGTATTTTGATGTTCAAATTGAAGTAATTTTTTAAAAATATAAAAGAATTTAAGATTAATTAAATATTAGGCAATTTTTCCTTCTTCTAAGGTATAATTTTAAAGAGAAAAACAAATTATATTAAGACAAATAAAATAAAAACTTTATACTGCTCTATAAAATTCAGTTAAAATTTCTCTACTTCAAACACAGATATACATATTCCCAAAAAGAAACTAAAGCCTTCTTAGGTATATCTTGTATAAAGTCACTTTCTAAAAATCCTCCTCCCAATTTCTACATTTTATAACTTTATTGAGAAAACTGCACAAACATCAAATATAATAAGATAGATGGATAGATGATAGATATATTTTCTCCATTATTTCCCATAATGACATATACTTTCCCCCTTTACTGCTTCTTCCCCATGATCTGTTCTTTTCTGTATGTTCTTGGATATTTCTGGGGTTTTCTTGCTGAGATACTTCAAAATGTTTTATGAGCCAGCATACTTTATTAAGTAATTAGTCTTTACTCTTTTCTATTGTTGTAAAAGAATAAGGAAAAAAAATAGAACTACTTGTGATTTGTTCTAGATATTCCTTTACCTATTCCAAGAAGATAACCAGGCAAGAAGATAACCTCAGTGGATGAAGATACCTTCCTTTCTTTAACTAAGCCTGAACTCATTGACTTTATTGTGCCAGGAGAGAGGAACTTCAGAGGGCAGTGGCCGCATGGTCACCCTGGAGGTCCATGGTCTCCCAGTTCTGGAACAACATTCCATTCCAAGAATGGACCACAAAGCCGTGGAAGTGGCTGATTTCAAGGGTTTCTAAGGAGTTAGAACCACAGTATCTCACAGGGACCAGCAAGATTGAAGACAAGCACCCTACTATGTATTAGACCCCTTGGACCTTTGTGGAACCCCAGGAGAGGGACAGCCCCAGTGACTTCCTGGAAGCCCTGATGAGTAAGAGCTTGGGATCAAAATAAATTTGACTTGAAGAAAATAAAGAAACGTTTCATTTTTATATATATCCAATATTGCTGAGTTATACACATTATCTCTCTAGAATATCAAGTTCTGAACTCACATCTTTATCTTCTACATTCCTTTAAAAAAAAGAAACAAAATCTCTACACTCATGCTCCTCGAATTTTCATGTACATCATTCTACATTATCTCTCACTAAACTCTGCTCAGAACTATTCTTTCATCCTTAGAACTTCCCTTATAGTTATAAACAAAGCTGTATATTTATTAGTTGGATTCTAAATCTAGATTTTATTGTTATTGCATTACAAAATATACTGCTGTACTAATAGCTAATCTTAAATTCTAATTATCTTTAGCATTATAAAATGTAAAGCAAGTTATATAGAGGCATAAACTTAAAATAGACAATATAACGAGAAAGATTCATTTTTGATCAGTCATTTCACAGTATATGGTGGTGGCTGCAAATTAAGTGGGAAGGACAGGTAAGAAAAAAGTTCAGTTCATAAAAGCAATTTTAGTGGGAAAATCTGGCTTAAATTTTCTTTGAGTAATCGCAAACGGACTAGAATTCTGATAATTTGTGAGATTCTTTCCTAATTTATACCAAACAACACTGAGCCACAGTTTTTTGTTTTGTTTTGTTTTGTTTTTAAGATAACATTGCAGGGAGTGACTTAAGTAACTAAATACATCTATCTAAAATTACATTTAATATGTCTTTGTACCAATAATTATAACATGCCCTTTTGCTCAAAAAAAATCTCAGCAATGGATGTGGACGGATAATTACATAATTTTTTTTTGCCTAATATTCTTCACATTCTTTCCCTAAGAGTACTGTGAAACTATATGCCTGAGAAAGAAATAACATGATAGAAAACAAATATCTATATTATGACAAAATGGCAATCACTAAGAGGATTACAGCTCAATACTTAAGAAAGAGAGAATGATCTGGACCCTGGGGTAAAGCCTTAAAGGAATTCATTTTCCTGTCATCACTGAGAATACTTTGTCATAGAATGAGAGGCACTAAAATAAATTGGCAAAATGAAACCTCTCTGCATATGGTGTTTACTCAGAAGGGTGAGATGCCAAAGAGACCGTCAGCCACAGCAAGTTGGACCTTCTCTGGCACGATATCATTTCAAGAGCTGCCCCTGACAAAGGCTCAGGCTTTTGCACCCATTAGACTCAGTGTGAAAGGTCTCCATTCACTTGCCAGCTGGCATAGTAGACCATTATCTAAAGATGTGAGCAGCTACAGCACTGGCCTCACTGCAACTGGAAACCAAAGCCACAATTAATTATGGATGGAATGCCGCCAGGCCAGGCTGCAATTGTAATCAAATGAGACCACACTGAGGAAAAATAACATTTTATCCTGTACCGGGTACCTCACAGATAGATTTATGACTATACTGCCAGTTGGAGATAAAGTAAAAATCAATCATATTATTCATATGAGTAACATAAGCAAGTACTGGTGAAACAAAAAATATGCTTCCTATGATTGTGTTGCAAATACTTCATTTATATACAGCTTTATTCAGCAGAATTGCAGATCCACAACTTTTTTTTTTTTTAATGGGAGTTGAGAAATACACTATCAGCTGGCACTGTAATGAAGAGATCTGGGAACTTTGCACATTCAAAGCCCTGGTTGCAAAAATATATTACAATATTTCCTGCTTTACTGCCCTGCTCATATTTTATTATGATAACTCTATTGCATTTTGACATGTGGAGCCTGGAAGCTGCAGAATATCCACAGTCAACAAATAGAACAGCTTTGTAATTATGTCCATGACAAATCAGTCAAAAAGAGAAAAAAAAATAATGCTAATTCTGTGCAGTAAAAAAGCTAAAGAACTTATGTTTCTTTAGAAGCATGATTTAAATCTCAATCTAGTTCTGCAAAGGAAGGCACATCATTAGCATTTCCTAAAAAGATGGGCTTTGGAAGGTTAATTTGCCAGGCTAAACAGAGAAACTGCCACAATAAACCACTGGTTAATGGGGAAGAATGTCTCATGGACCAGAATTAGTTACAATCTAGCAAGCCCTAGTTAACTTAAAAAAAAAAAAAAAAAGAAAAGAAAAGAAAATCTGTTGATGCTACAGTGATGCACTTATCCATTAGTAGTACAAGTGACACGTTCTTTTTAAAATCCCTTAGAATGTGACTTTTTTCATAGAAGTTAAGTAACTCTGGCGAGGAAAATGAAAATGTATACTTATTTAACCTCCAAACCTGTAAAGTATCTGGGCAACTAAGATCTTCAAATCAATAGCTTAGAATATTTCACATAGAAATTGGGATCTATCTGCCTAAATCTTCAATTCCATCTCACATTCTACCCCTTTCTATCATTTGCCAAGCTGTCTGTGCAGTGAGTACAGTGACTGGAGGGGAGCCAGGCAGGGGATTCCAGCAAAAAAGAGCGGGGAGAAAAGAAAGGTGGCAGAATGCTACAGCAGGCTCAACTACTCTGGAAACCTCTGTTCACTCACCACTCTCCTATTCCCCTTCTGGCTTATTCTAGCAGCAAAAGCCAGCTTCTATGAAGTCACATTTTATAATCGCCTAACCAATAAGAAAGAGGTCTTCTAAAAAGCAGAACATTAGGCATGATCGTGGAAAGGGACATGGATAGATGGCAAAAATAATAATGATAATAACAGTAATAATAATGATGATAAATAAGTAAGCTACAAGCCAAAAATGAGTGTGATTGCATTGGTGGGTGTCTACATTCCTCGCTCTAGAGAGAGCTGCAGCTTTGGGTGTAGCTTCCAATTAAAATTAAACCATAAATATTGCTATAACAACAATTTTTACAAAGGTGTCTTTGTTGGCTTAGTGTGGCATACTGATGTTGCCTTTCTTAGCTGTCTTGTTCCTCAAAATTAAGTAATTAAACATTTTTGGTCACTTTAAAGGTAGTTTTTGCTTTGGTCCATTTGAATTCAGGATCAATGAAAAAGTACACCTTAAAGAACCAAAAAGAATTCTAGGAAGCTGATGTTTTAAAGGCGAATGAGGAGAAGCATCATCAGTAGAATATTTTTTAAATATGAAGACTTAGGGTGCCCATTAGCAGTAGTTTCCTGGAACCCCTTTGCCTATGTGGGCCCCCCTTATAGATGAGTAAAGTTTCAAATTATCTTTGTGCAGATTGAATTCCTTCTTTCTCTGCAACAGAACGACAGAACATCACGATTCAGTTACTCTTTATTTTCTTTCCTGAGGTAAAAAGCAAGAAAGACCGAGAAGCAGAATTTTCAAAGTGCTGAGGAATGTGAATGAGTGAGTGTGTGTGTGTGTGCGCACGCGTTTGCGTGTGTAAAAGTATGCGGGGGAGGGGGGTGGAAATAAGACCATTATTCTAGAATGAAGTCTTCTATTTTCTGTCATAATTCAACATTCTATCTTGAGTTTTGGAGAATATCTCTTCACCTCTCTTCAGGCTGGTTTTGTCCTCACCCCCGAACTACGGTATTTGTTACTCACCTGAGTCTATGAAATTCTTTCTACAATCCCCAAATCTGTCACCTTTCTAGAGGCTTCTCCTCCTGCCCCAGGCAGGAATAAATACCTCAATTATCTGTGTCCCTACACTGGAACTATACTTACATTCATGTCATTGAATTTTTAGCTATTTCTGTGTCTGTTAGCACCTCAGCTTCCCACCCTCCATTCCTCTACCCACCTACATACACATCTGCACCCCGATTCTCCATTCCACTGAGACTTGAGGCCAAGAAGTACATTTTATCTGTTTTGGGGTCTGAAGTACTGTGTACACAGCCTGACACCTAACAAGTCCCGAATATAGTTTGTCAAATTGAATAAAGCTTAAGAATTCAAAATGTATCTGAAGAATTGCTATGTATACATAACCTTTTTAAATTTATGTTGTTCTGTCTCAGGAATATACTGCAGAAGACATTTTAATCTATCTAATCTTATTGTCCCTTCAATATAGTCTTATAAAAACAGCCATCATATATGGGATCCCTAAATAATTAAAATTCATATATATTTAACTAAAAAATCCATAAAGTATCTGAGGAACTATGATCTTCAATCAACAGCCTAGGAAATGTTACATAGAAACTCTAGCCTCTGTTCTCTGCTCAAACTTTCTGTTCTCCCTAACCTTCCACTCATTTCTATAAATCACTGAGCTCTCTGTGCAAATGGGGTGAGTGGAAGAAAGTCAGGAAATTACAAGCCGTCTTGTACGAAGTGAATTGTATTAAGTGCTCTACATATATTGTTTTATTTAATCTCAAAGTATAAGTATTAATATCCTTGTTTTACTAATAAGGAATTGAGTCTTAAGGATTTTCAACCACACAAGTGAGTAAACAAGGTCGCAATTCAAACTCTGATTTTAAAGACTAAGTGGTTCTTTCCATGACTTTAAGTAGCAACTAAATTGTTGTATATTTACTGCATTGCTGTTTTTTTTACTAGCTGATGAAAAGTATTTCTCGTTCTATCAACAGATACTTATTGAGTGCCCAAGAGATAGGTACACAATATCTGATATGTATAATATATATATATTTTTAAATCCGCATAGTATCTATCCAGAAACATACTAGGAAAAAAAAAGAAAGAAAAAGAAAAAGCAGAAGCCTACTATTATGTGCTTTGTTTTTCTACCAATGGTGTTTCAGAGTGAAAATTCCTGGATCAGAGGAGAGAATCTCATAAATATACATTTAGGTCCCCAGCTGTGGCTTGATTCTCTATATAGCGATTTACATAAAGAGTGTTTCAGATCAATATATTTCATCTATTTAAATAATTTTCATTTTGAAAGTTGGCACATTAATATTCGTAGCTTGATATTATAAAATAATTTATATATTTTTCTCACTAGTATGTAACCATAGAGAACATTCTATAGAAAGATTTTTATGTATTCTGTTTACATAACAAAGTCTAATAGAAATCATACTTGTGCCTATATTGTAGCTGCACAGACTAATTTAAAACAATGAATCCCTTTGCTTTTCACTGGACGTACATGAGCCTTAACTTTTGGGCTCAAAAAGCAAACCCTGTGCTCTGTCCTCTTACTGCTGGCTCTTTCCACATAATGCTTCTCTTGCTTAGAATATAATATACTTTTCTGCTCCCTTGCCATTATTTGGCTATTTCTTCCTGATGTTTTCCCTCAGCTTAGAACAAACTTCCTACCTAAGTTTGTGGCCTCCGTGGGTAGAATTTGATTTCATTATAATCAGTTTCTTGGGTAATGCTATGTACATTTTCTTTCATATATTTAATTTTTTAAAAATTTTTTCTCAGAAAGAGCTCATGTCACGAAAAAAGTTAAGGCAGTCCCCCTTTCAGGCTCCACACTGCCCTGGTCTTATTCCTAGATTAAAAAACAATTTGTTGTTTTTTGCTTCCACTGAAGTGTAGACACCTCAGGGCAGGAAAGCAGCAGTGTTCACACCATTCTCCTACCCACGCGCTACTTGTACACAGAAAGGGAACAAGAGATATTTGTGGAAAGGGTGGATGTATGGCAGGATGCATGAAATATATCAACTCAAAGTGCAGCCCTGGTTATCTCATGCTGCTCAGTAGCTCCATTTGAAAGTTATAGATGAATAAAAATGGGAACATAAATTATGGTTAAATGCCATTTATATAGAAAGAAAATCTTTCAAATACTGCAGTTCATGAAAAGAGTAGATTATGATGTGACTAACAGACTATAAAGACTCTGAAGGTGGTCCGCCTGATTCTATATTTCTCTAGCTCTAATTCCAAACTGTAGGTTCTCTCCCACTTCATATCAATTTTGGCCCTGGAAAGGATGGATATAAGAGGTTGAAGTTGTAGAGTCCAATTCTTTGTGTCCACTGGCTACCCAATGACTAGATGAGAATATCCTTGAGTCCAGGGAAAAGCCTGGTCCCTGAACTTGACTATGGCTCCTAAAATCTCTGGGTTTGTTTCCTGACCTCAGTTGCCTCATTGTTATCTAAGAAAACATTTTACATTGAAAGAAGGGAGTAGAGGGAAAGAGAGGTACATAAAATTTATTATGCATATTATATGTGCAAATATTACACTACAGGCTGTTAGGGATAGGTATAATTTTTAAAATTATTTTTAAATGGTAAGTAATTTGTGCAATATCATGCAGTGATTAAATTGAAGGGCCTAGGTTTGACCCAAATCTTCGTGTTCCAAAAGCTAGTGTCTTTTCTGACTAGAATAGGGGTCTAGCTGCTGGGAGAAATGAAGTCATCAAAAGCAGATGGTTGTAAAACCATCTCGATGCCAATCTATGCAGTGATTCCAAAGCATATGCTTGGGCCAGGATTGCTGTTTTCTGCAGAAAACTTCTTTCTCATGTTATCTTATAGTCAGAATGGTTGTTATAAGAATGAGATTTTCCAGGCAAAGAACATGAGCTAGACACATAGTAGGAACCCAATTAAAAGTGGCTCCCTTTCTTTAATTTCTTAGCTAAACTATGATTGGCATTAATCTCTACATAGCGTATCTTCAAAACAATAAGACAATCTGCCTGACTCTTTCACATACTACCCATTGAGATCTATTTATTCCCTAAATCCTTTTCTGATTGTTTCCAAATAGAAGTTTTTGTTCATTCTTTTCCAGTCCTTAACTTCATTAACTCTAATTCATCATCAACCATTAGATATATCCTTATTGTACATACTAAGAAAAAAAAACATTGCCAATTAAAGTACGACAAGTCAATTGTAAGGTGCATCCAATGTCGAACATATAAAAATGTAAGAAAGTATGCCTCTTAGATCATTTCAAGATGTGTCTATGGTAGTAGTCATTAGAGTTTGTGTGCTTTGGAAATGGACTTGTATATTCATGCACAATAAGTCCTTGGACTGGTCCACCCTGGGAAGTGAGAACTCCTAGACACTTCCAGCAATCCAGCCTCCAAGCTGCTGAGCAAGGCAGCTTAGTGGCCCAAAGATAGTCTGTGGAAGGGCTGCAGGTGACAACTGTTAGTGGCAAAACTGTTAGCACAAAAGCTTGGGAATGGGTGTTCAAACTCAGTGAAGGGAATCCAGGGTGATCACAGAGTGCAGTAACGGCATCCACTACTAGACTTACTTAATATATAACTAAGACAGAGAGGCTGGTTTGAATGTATGGGCTATGGGATCAGACGTCATAACCACATTTCCCTTCCTAACCACATTTCATATAGCTAAGACAACCTTGACTACATTCTGATCTAAAACAATAATCATTTTATGAATTATTAGAGAATTTTTAAATCACTTATATTTTAGTGGTTTCTATTAACACTTCAATTATATGTAATTTATGGTTATGTTTATAAATTAATTGTACTTTTTAACTGGTTCTTAACAAATGGACATCTTTAATGGATATTATATAAATATTCAGATTATATGCAGGACAATCTGTTTGGTTGCCTTGCTATACTTCCTGGTTTAATAAAAAGATCTTGCTTCCTACAGATCAGCTATATAGTTTATGTCACTAAACTCAAACTTGAGTAGCCATTAAGAGTCTGAGAATCTGCAATAAATATTTTTGAACTGAAGGATGTAGAAATTATCTATTTCCGTTCATCACTAAAAGATATGTGAGATTTGTCATTAAAGCCTCTATTATTCTCTTTCCTAGAATGCTATTGCTGGGTATGCCTATAATACTCTAGCTTCAAGGCAGGGTGTAGAAAGACTAAAATTAGGAGAATGCATGGAGTTAGTTCCAAGGACAGAGTTCAATTGCATCCAAGAAGCAAAGACAAAATCAAGGAACAAAGCCAAGGTCAATCATGGTGTCAGGCTAGAAAACGCCAACTAATGAATGAATAAGTACATGAGTTAATAGTCATGTTTGAAAGCCAGAGGTAAATGAGGAAGTAAGAAATAAGGGTACAACAAGAATAGCCAACTGAATTCTGGCAAAGAGTACCTTGATGGCCTTTAAAAATGTAAGGACAGTCTTGCTCTGTTGTACAGAGGCAGGAGAGGCATTGAAAAGGCACTGTCTGCTTGAGAATATGGTAGTCTTTGTATTTGATTGAAGCACCACATTGCGCATATGAAGTTTGTGTTTCTTATATCTATAAATAATGGTGATTCAGAATCCAATCAGTGGCATTTCATAGAAACACACTCTGCCTGGCATGCAAGAGCCACAGCCAACTTCTCTGGGAACCTCCAATCAAAGAACTGAGACCTATTAAAATGTTGACTTCTTGTAGTTTTTAATTAGCTTAATACCACAATTAAGTATCATCTATTTAATAGTTCGAGGAAGAATTTTTTTAAAGTGTTAATGAGAATGTAGCTCAATGTCATCTCAGTTTCTCAATGACTCAATTATATGACATTTACTTATGCCCTTTGAATGACAACAGTCATGCCAGCTGCTGGCTGAAAGGGGATTTTCCAGCAGCACTTAAATAGACTGTTTATCTTCATTAGCTTTTTGTTAGAATTCATTTTGAACAGACGTGGAGGCTGTCATTCATTGAATTCTAGAGAAATCTTATCATGTTTTATGTGGCCCTGGTGTCTGCTTAGCTATTTCTTTTTTTGGTTATTCATTTGAACTTTAAAATCTTAATTATATTATCATCATGTTTTAATACATGTCATGCATTAATCTTTATCTAAATTTAATGTTTCTACATTTTCAATCTTAAATTTGTATCTACCATATATTTAATTCATTTTTACTATACATTCTAGTTCGAGAAATAAATAGAATAAATGGTAGAAAAATCTCTTAATTAGGATTCATATCACATTAAATGCCTTTGTTTATAATCTTTCCTTGGCATGTAATACAGCAAATTCTCAGATATGATACTTGAACAACAGGATAGTGTAGTTGCTTAAAATTTTCTTATATAACACTCTCCATTTGCAATTTTTAAAAAATGCGTAACACTAAATCTATACTGAATAATCATTTTTTGATCATTTAAAATTTGAATATACATCTTCTATCACTACACAGAAAAAAAAGCAGAAGTGACTAATAATAGAGAGTCCTACTAGAAGCATGAATGTTAACAGAGTTTTCCATATATGGGTATATGAATTTCAGACTTCAAAAAGGTAGTAAGCAGTCTCCTATTTTTGAAGGATCAATTGATGTTAAGATTGAGTCTGGTTCAAACAAATGGAAACAATAATTGCAAAAACATTAAATAAAAATATATTTCTAGCGTTGCTGAGAAGATACCCATTTGGGATTTCCTGGATAATACCCCTTCATGCCACTTTAAACAGCCTCTCTTCCCCTTTCCACTAACAATTTTAGTTGCATTCATAATACGAAGATACATTAATAAAGAGGGCCATTTTAAACACTGTTCTGACTACCGTATGTAATCAATGAAAGAAGTAGTTTGTTAAGCTAATTTCCCATGGTATATAATCGAATAGATGCCTTCTTGTTTCTAAATATATATTACTCACCATAAACTTACTAATTTGAGGAACTACTAAGTGTATATCTTCCTTCTAACTTCCTTCCCACTTCAGGGTCTTGGAATTTGTTGTTCTCTCAGCCTGGAAAACTCTTCTCCAACTGAATGGATGTCCCTGGCTCTTACAAGTTTTAGTCTTTCCTAACAACACATCAAAAAGTATAGCTCCCAACCCTATCTCTGTCACGTCAACCTATTTATTTCTTTTAAAGCCCTCTTCCAATTCTATCATTGATCTACTCATTTGTTTATTAAAGTGTTTATGTCTAGCTTCCCACTCATCCAATAGAATTTCCAGGAGGGCAAAAACTTTGTCTTCTATACCCCTGAATCCCTTACCCTAGTACATAATAAATGCTCAAAAATATAGACTGAGTGAATGTGCGAGTGTTTTATAGATAGTATCATATTTAATCCTCCAAACAATCCCGTGATCATTTCAAAGGAATAGTTTAAGAATCTAGTCCAAAGTCACTTGAGCAGTCAGACAGCACAAGAGTAAAGTCCTACTCTTAGTGTGGATTTGTGTGTGTGTGTGTGCATGTGTGTGTATGTTTTTTTTTATCTGCATAAAATTTCACTTAAGACTATTATCATCTTCCCAGCACCTATAACAGAAACCTGAAGTCCACTCCAGTTTCCCTCCCTTTATACTTCCCCCAAACAATTGGTTACAGTCCAACAACCCTCCAGGTTTAGTTCCCCTCTCCATCCCTGTCTACACAGCCTTAGTTTTGGCCCTCACCATTTCTCATTGTCGCTACCCTAGCCCACTACAAGTGACTTCCTCCATCCTCAACACCTCCGCCAGGACAACTGTACAGATTTAATGCTTCTGTTGAATTCTCTCAGTGGCTATCCCATTGTTGTGGTAAAATTCACACTCCTTAGCTCTGTAAACCCCTTGAGGACCTGGCTCTTGCCTTCTTTCCCATGCTCACTTCCTTACTCCCTACATTAGGACCTATGCTCAGCGCCTGAAACGATGGCACTCTTCCACATTGCTGTGTTTTTATCTGTTTCCTCTGAATGTGTTTCCCCTCCTGTCTGCCTGATTCACATCTAATTATCCTTTAAGACTCAAAACAAACGTCATTTTTTTTTGAAGGCCTCGCCTTATCTAACCCCCACAGGTCACCACCACAAAGGCGGCACATGTGCCTACTCTGGACCGCCATGAACCCAGAATGAGTCTCACTACCATGGCATTTTACAGCATGTAGTAATTGTCACATTTTATTGTTTGTGTGTTTCTTTTGTGTTATTTCATTTTTTAAAACATCTGGCCGTCCTTGATGGACTCCCCAAGGTCATGTTCCTAGCTGAGTACCTAGTGTGCACAATTTTGTAGAAGTTATTTGTTGAAAGAATGAATCAAAAAGTGATTATACTTTTGAACACGACTGCAATTAAGTTCAATACATAAAAGAAAGTTGAGTATGTACTGTGCCATGAATTGATCAAATAGTGTCAACAGTGGTAGCTCAGAAGCACAGAGGATTCTGTTTCTACCTGTGGCACTAAAGAACCCTCTGTGGGAGAACATGGGGGGAGCCCTCCACTGCATCAACCCAGTCCCCAAAACAGCTTCAAAGTCCTGTGCTCAGTACAATGAAAGATACATAAACAAGACAATCAGCCTGCTTTGGAACCTTGCAAACCAATGCAAGAGACATCATTTTCTGAAGACATTCAAATGGACCCCATGACTTCCTTTTACTAAAAACATATGACCCAAAAATTCATCAGAAATCATTTGACCTGATCTTTACTTTCAACTAAAAAATTGTCACAAAATACCAAATTGCCTCTAACCATTAATTCCATTTATTTGCTCTAAAGCTCTCTCCTTTAAGATCTATTTCAAAGATTTTATCATTTGAAAGGCAACTTCATGGTCATAAGTTCAGTAGCTGCTTAAATGTATGCTTTATTATTTTTTTTAATCTTATTGTAAAAATAAATAAATAAATAAACCTCTGTGGTTAAGTCCTCTTGAGAAATTACTTTCTAGTCATTCTCACCAAATCCTATTTTGCAGATCTCAGAGATGCATAATGCTATATATAAATTTCAAACAGGGCTTCCTAGAGAGCAAGCACAGTGCCAGCCCGCTGAACTGCTCAGGGGGCACAGAACTGCAAACAAAAAGCAAGGTGAATTTTTTTTTTTCCTTGTGGGCCTCGAAGAATGATTTTGCTTTGCCTTTGTCCAGGTTTCCATGGAAACTCCGCTCCTGGAATGTGCAGTTCTTCAGAGTCCTCATCGGGAATGCAAGCAGAAGACAAACCTAAACTGTAATCTATTTTAGTTCTGCCATGAGTTGATGAAATCAATGAATAATTGTTATATTCATAAAGAAGTCGGTCATCATGAAAATTAGAAAAATGAGCAAACAATGGGTAAGATGATACTTTTAATTTTCCTTCTGCATTTGGGTACATATAATATAGGAATTTACAGTGTGTAGGTTTCTTACTTAATACATAAATAATTAACAGTACAATAGCAGTGAGATCCAAAGGTACCAATAATCAGCCTAATCTTTACTTTATCCTATGAACTTAAGCAAAATGAAAGAAAAAATTTCAAAATAATATAAGTAGACTCAGAAATCATCTTTTCAAATCTGTAAGAAGCAATCCTATTTTAACAACAGGTAAAAGTAGTAGAGCTTATGCTTTAGGTTCAGAAAGAGTGACCTTGATTGAGAAGGTCCGCAAGCAGCACCTCAGAAGTGTTATAAGCAAGCAATATGCTAAAAATACCGTGTATGATAAGAGAAACACAGGAATTTCCAAAACCCACAGAGGAACAGAGGAAGGAAAATAAAACTGTTGGTTTCTGGGTATGAGACAGAAGGGAAGCAATGCTTATTAGTAGGGAAGGATATGCCATGCACTACTCTGGTTTCCACCAGTCGGCTTTACTCAAGGGTGTGCTAAGCTCCGTGGTAAATAGGTGAGGTATGTTTCTTTCCCTCAGGAAGTGTATGTCCCAGCAGAAGGCAGGGGAGACAGAATCAAAGAGCTGAGTTTACGGTTGCTGAACTGCAAACTGCAAAATGTGCTATCAAAGAGAAGTATAGGATTCCATGGGAGCGTGTAAAGAGGGAATCTAACATCACCTGTGTTACCTCCCTCACAATAATCCCTTGAGTTAGATGCTGTAATTCTGTTTCACAGGCACTAACAGACACATAGAGAAAGTAAGAAATTTCCCCCAAGGTTAATCAGGAACTACAAATTGGAGCCAGGATTTGAGCCAGTGGTGGCCTCTCAGGATTCATGTTCTTTTTCCTATGTCACACAATTTTGTGAAGTGGCCATCTCAATTTTATTCTAAATGCTGAAGTCAAGAATTACAGAAAGATAAAATATATTTGTCAGGAGCTGCTAGAATTTGTGTGCTATCTAGATCTCTGAATTATTTACTTAATAAGCACTGAGGGATTCTCTTATAAGGAATCCTTTGGAATTAGCCATTTTATTGTAATGACTCTCATTTAAATATTTATGAGTTTACCTATCTGAGATACAGACACACACCTCCACTAGGATTCTAAAAGCCAACCAAGTGGCAGAAATGGGGAGTCCACAGGTTTATATCACTATGCTAGCATGTAAGTGTGGAATCAACAGAGCTTCGCACTGAGCCCTCACTCAAGTCTTCGTGCTCTGCTGCCACCGTCTCCTCTCACTCCCTTTATTTTCTTGGTACATGCTTATCATTCTAACTCAACTGTAAACAACTTTGAAGACATAAGGCATCTTATCTTACCTATCTTTGCACCATAGTGACAATCATAGTACTTTGTCATTGTAAGTATTCAACTGTTAGATAAAAGTTAAAATGTTCTCCTTCTAATATTTGACAATAATACTTTAATTAAATACTACTGTTTCAAACAGATACAAAGTTCACATAAATGATTCACATTGTCAACTAATTTTGAATTCTTTTTTCGGGAATCTTATTTCTGTAAGAAGCTTATTAGCCACTGTTGTGATGACATTATTCTGAGATCTGTTTTGGAATGAGTCACACTACCTTCTGCATGAAAAGCTGAAGGAAGGGATAGAATATCAATTCTTCTGCTATTATCCCTAAACCTCCTAATTCCTGGAAGTAAGGGGTTTTAAGTTCTGCAAGTTTTCTCCTCCTTTCCCAGAACTATAAGATTTGTAATCTTAGAGGTGGCCTCCCCTTATGTCTCACTGTAAACAATAAAGAACAGACTAAGGGCTTTTGTTTTTAGAATACATTTTGGTATCCGCTTTGGTGTAGCATAGTGCAAAACACCTTGAAAACACCATGTGACAATGTCAACAAAATATCATCCTCAAGAAAAGAGCACTCCCATTACCCTAGATTACCATCTAAGGAGGAGGAGGAGGAGGCTATGCTCCTGCCATTTGGTAAAAATGAGCACTGTAAGAACACAAGCCCTGACTCATTTCTTCAGATTCTCTTAGTTCAATTCAGTTCAAATATTTACTAAGCACCTACTATATGCCATAAGCATTGAGAGATGCTGCAGATACAAAAATGAATCAAGGTGCATGCCCTGCTCTTCAATGGGGGACACAGACATAGCAATATCTTCTAGTATGAGAGGAACAACATCTCTCCTATCATGCCTCCCACCCTGCACCACCGTCTCTCTATGCTCAGACAACTCCTCTCCCCCACAGAAATTCAAAAAGAAAAAAAATTACATAGAGCTTTAATAATGTATAGAAAATACAACGACTCTGACTCATGATCCCCTGCCACTGACTCATCATCTTTCCCATGTCATATATCTTTTCTGAAAATGTCTCACATGCTCCAAATTTTTCCAGCCCAGCATCGAAGTGCAGACTAGAAGTTAACAAAGATTCTTGACTCTTAGTCTCTCATCCCTGGAGATAAACATTAGGAGTACAGTAAAGATCCTCTAATTCTTTCAATGCTTGCTTTTGAAATCCTTAAAACTCCTAAAATGAATATCACATTTTCTTCAATATCACCAAAATCCATCTATCTCTTTTTTGTCTGTCTATTGAATTTTATATGACTCTGTATTCCAACACTCCCTAATACATGTTCTTCGTAACATTATCCAGGAGATACTTAGGAAAAGAAAAGTGATTGTTGAGGAGAAAGTGCTGTGGTCAAATAAACTTTGAAAAGTCTACATACTACCTATCTTCCAGTGATTCATAGGACACATTAAGATTAAAAAAAAAAAAAAAAATCCCTGAGAAGTCTTGCAGTACAGAAATGCAATTTATTTTATTTAACTCAGCAGACTTCTAACTTAGTCAAGACATTCTTTGATCTTAAAATTTCTATCCTAGGAAATTCATTTTTCATGGAACACATTTAGGACACACTATTGTAAATTGATATCACTGGAATTATTTAACTGAAAATGGAAGCTTTCCATTTTCCAGAGCTAAAATCCTATAATTCCTTCATTTATTCAACAAATGTTTATTGAGCATCTGCTAAGCATGTAACTCCCACTTGTTAGTTTAAATTTAATCAAAACTTCAGGGATCAATCAGACTCCTAAACATATGAAATAAAAAGACTCTCCACAGAGCTCAGGAAGTGAGCATCAAATCCATTTTGTTATTAGCCCTGTTATGATGATATTCCCTCTTCCCAGTAATTGACATGTGGTCATACACCTCTCGATGAGCCCCAACCTCAGCTTCGCATCCACTTACTGAGTTTCCATACTGTCCTAGGCATACTTGAGTCTCTCTTTGGCTTCCAGTCCAATCCCTTCTAGACTGTGTCCTCCTTATCCCCACCAAGGCATCCAGGGAATAGGACCATCCAGGGAATAGATCTCTGAGGAGGAGTGTTCACATCTGGCTCCTTGATACCTGTTGTCAAACCCATCACTAGGCCCAATGTTATATTATATTCATTTTTCTTTCAGACACCTTCCATGATTCACACCGTGGCTTTCTATGTCTGGCTCCTGAATCTCAGCTATTTCTAATTTCCTCTGTCCTACAAAAACCAAGCCCTACTTGTGAAAATTCTCTCTTCCTTTAGTTTCTAGAAATGTTCAGGCCTATTATGTTTTTCATCCTTCCTTTCTGAATACTTCTTTGCCACTTCTTTCATGGGTTTTATTGTTAGCTACAGCTTCTCAAACATAGTCTATGCTCAGGCACAGTCCCAGGCCCTGTGCTTTGCTTTCTCTACACTCTCTTATTGGCAGTTCATTAACCCTCAACACTTCAACTCCTATAAAATATATAATCATATGTTAAATTTTGACTTATCTTTCATCTTTTCTAAAACTCACAAATTTGTGAACACCAAATATGAATATTCTGAGTGAAGCATTCACAAAGAGTTAGACACTTCAAAAACTTCTGTACATCAAAATATACCCAGATAATAGAGAATAAGAATCATAAATACCATTTTAAGTTGGTATCAAAATTTCAATCAATTTTTGTTTTCCATACTTACTTTGGAATGCTCAGATTCCAAAATATCTAATATATCCTTCCTCCAGAAGATGTAAGATGCTTTGATTTCCATTCTAACATCGTTCACACTCATCTCAAAAGGCATTAAACAAATACTTCATGTATTAATATTTAACAAATGTCTTACACAAATCAAGAGTTAAAATTGTCTTCATATATGAGGGTAATAATTTACCAACTGACTAATAGAACAACTGATTCTCTTCTTCAGTAGATCATTTCAATAATACTTTATATTTGTAATATATCATACCCTTCAAATACTTCCAGGCTGTCTATCCTCAGTAGTTTCCAGTGGGAAATGAGAAATACAAATTAGAATCTTCATAATATTATTCAGATACCAGGTCACAAAGAGTTTAATTACCTGTTCAAGATCACACAGAAGAATCCCACCAGAATCCAAACAAAACTTTTCTCTCCTGTTTCCTAAAAGACAAGACTGAAAATCTTCACGTGGTCTCCTGTAATCATTCCTATGGTGAATAAGTAACACAGATGAGAAAAACTTTAGTATACCACAGAACATAAATTTTAAAATACTGTCCAATCTTACAAGTCAGAAAAGTTTAGACTCAGAGGTTTTGACTTGATCAAGTTCAGAGAGATATAAAAACTATTGCACAATAAATTTAAACTCTGAAATTTTATTTAGATGGACAATATAAATATAGATAACGTGATCATATTTTACTCTTTCTAGTGTCTTCACCAGCTTTTGAACACATTTTCTGGTTTATTTTTCATCTCTAATGTTGAAGTTGAATTTGTCCTCTAACACTTCTCAGAGCTAATTTCCGAAGAATAAAATGATGTGAGGTGAGTGATTTAATGAGGTCAATCACTTAATTTCTTGTGCTATTTTGAGGTAACTGGGCTAATAATGACTTTTTAAAAGTCTGTCCTTTATAAACTTCATATCCCCTTTTGTAGAACTATTATTGGTAATATACCAGTCACATTCGAAGTGAACATAAGTTCCTGAGTAGATGTATCCTGCCAAATCAAAGATAGTCTCATATTCCCTTTAAAAGACATTATTACACTTTTTAGATGTGATAATGCTTGAAAATAGTCACCCGATGGAGAGATATAAATAGATATATGTAGATAGATGATTAGATATAGATATAGATACGGATGCAGATATAGATATAGATAGATATAGCCCTTCATTATTACATGCAATTGATGTGGAATATAGCTCTAAAATATTTTATTTCCACTGTTTTTCAGATCTTTGGTTGATTTTGATCTCAACTTTTCTCAGTGTATATGCATACTTATTATTTCAAGTTGATAAAACCTGGCTTCTGAATTTCTTAACAAATAACTAAACAGATATAACCATTTACAGATACAATCATGTGAGAAAAAAAAAATTCCAAAGACTTACAGTAGTAATAAATGATTTTTAGTTACATGCATCTCACAAACAGCAATAATGTAAAATATAGAAATATGGTGAAGAACTGATTAACCACTTTTCAACTTACATTTTGACATGTAAATAAATACATATCTGGTTTTAATGTATATTTATTCTGCAGATTTTTAAACGTGAGAAATTTGAACATATATGTGACTTTGAAATACTAAAACGGATCTAAATTCCAATCCTAATTTTACCATCCTGGCTAAGTCACTTACAGTTTA
This sequence comes from Pteropus medius, assembly GCF_902729225.1. NCBI lineage: Eukaryota > Metazoa > Chordata > Mammalia > Chiroptera > Pteropodidae > Pteropus > Pteropus medius. The sequence goes on along the minus strand of NW_024342467.1, from coordinate 3,443,552 downwards.
GCCTCAGTTTCTTCATTTATAAAAATGGTAGCCAACAAGTCCACCCAGAAGGTTGATGCGAAGATTAAATATAATAATAGGTTGCAAATTTCCTAACATTAAAACATGAAAAACAATAGATATCTTTCATTTTCTTTCTTATTATATCTTTGCTTGTATATTTCCCTGGTAGAACCATATTTATTCTGCTTATATATATGAAATTTTAAATGCATGTAACAAAATTTTGGCTTCGTTCCAGTATAAATCTTGTAAGTACTCTGAACTCATTGCTCTAGTTTCAAGCACACAGGGTATCTTTTAGTTCATTATTGTTGTTTATGGCCCAGAGAAAAAATAAAAATTATTGATTTGCCATCTTTCTGAATTTGACCTCACTATATTCATGACCTTTTTCATATCTTTGTCTAAAAATGGAGTCTTTTTTCTTAACTTTAATTTTAGCCATACTATCCCACTCAGGCATTTGTTCTATATTTTTCAAAACTCAATATTCTATAGCATAACATCAAATGTTTTTTTCGGCAATTCATCTCACGTGAATATCGCAATATAAAACAGATCACAGGCATCCACTGCCTGGAAAACTAAGGTGTTTATATCTGACCTCATCCAGAAAACTCTACAAGTAAGTAGAAATCATGGTTCTCCCTGACAGTTACTATTTTATCACCCAGTAACTAAAATCCTTCTTTGAAAATCTTACCTGGAGTTCATACTGTTAGAACAAGTAATAACAAATGACACTCCATCTGGAACAAGGTTTTCAAGGAATTGGAGATCTGTGAGGAATATTACCTTCTCTGAGGCCCACAGATCTACTGTACTGTGTCACTTTTCCGGTTTCCTGGAAATGAAAGTAATCCAACCACAACATGGAACAGTAACCTAATTCTACTTATACTGAAGTACTTGCTCAATATTAATTGATTAATTTCCACAATCTAATTCCATATTTTTCAAATTACATGTTGAAATCAGTGTGTTATAAACAGCATTTTAAAAATTAAAGGAGAAAAGAACAATATGAAATGGAATGAAACAAAAACTGAAATAGAAAATATCAGAAGATATCACATTCAACAAAACAAATACTAAAATATTATTTTGTAAACTTTTTGTTTTATTTATATGTGTGCATGCATGCATATGTGCATATGCCTGGCTGGTGATGTAAGAGGTATTTCTTAATTTGGATCATAGTAAAAAAATTCTTTGAAAGTCACTGAACTGGTGTAATGGACACATAGATCAGAATCCCAGATGTCACTTCAAGGAAGGGCTTGTTGCCCAGCTGCTGAAAGTGCTGTCATCAAACACCTTCAGCTATCAGCCCCTTCAGGGATTATTTGTGCTGCAGAGAGCCACCTCATTCCTCAGTTAGGGTCTCACCCTTCCTAGATGTCCCACATACAACAGCTGACATGGAAAAAAAGACAGGCTATTTTGTTCAAAACTGAGACAACTCTGACAGGCCATTTGAATTTCACAGCTCCCCATAGGGGTCAATTGATACTGTTGTTCAGATCTGCAGAGCAGTTCACTCTCTCCCTCTGCCCAGTCCCGTTTCATTCCTTTCTCTTCTACAGATGTTAATCCCATGGCATTTCCTTATAAACACCCTATACACTAAACTTCCTTATAAACACCCTATACACTAAACTTCGCTTCAGCATCTGCTACCCAGAGAAACCAACCTGGGACATCTAGTTGATGAAGTAACAAGTTTTATGGGTCAAGCGAGCTAAAAAGGCCAAATATAATAAGCAAGCATCTTCACATAAAGTATAGTGCTTGATTTTTCAATGGAACTGCAAATTCAAAGGCTTACACTATGACCATTAAAGAGGACCCAAACCCTAAAGTTGCCTTTTGGGATATTGATTTTAAACTGGTTATTAAGAAACAAAAAAATCAGAAAGAACCTTTAACTATTCTCCTTTTCTGCCGAAGAGATGGGAAAGGTCTACTCCAGGAAGGAAATCTTAGGATGTTCGCTTTAGCCAAATTTGAAGTGAGTATGGTGGATGGGAGGACTTCAGGCTGGGAGCCTGGTAACTAGATCATCCCCTGAGTCCCATCGAAGCCAGAATATGCCTGTCATGTGTGTTCTGCTCTTCCTCAATTACATGTAAATCGCCCATTCTCACTTTCAAAATCTCAGACCCCTACCAACCTTTCTCCTTTGTCCAAAATGACATATATACTCAATTTTACTTTACTGTCTTTAGAAATTTCCACACTTATGTGAATTCCTAATGCACATGTATTAAAATTTTATTTTCTCCCGTTAATCTGTCTCTTCATTTATTAGCCCAGTTAGAATAATTTAGAAAGTGCAAGGAAACGTATTATTTTAGTCCCCACACCATATTCTACCCTACAGGCTACTGATGGATTTGATCAAAACGAACACTCCCACTTCTTAACAATGGTTAGTGGTTATTTTTTTTCCTTAATTTGCCCAGCTGACCTATCTCAAAAGAAATATTCTGAAGTAGCAGTAAATAGTGCTTCTTCAGCCAGTAAAATGGTATTCATCCCATTTTAGCATCTCTTTGGCTATTCTGGTTATCCTTTGTCTTACAAATATGCTCACATCAATGCAGCTGAGAAACAGTGACATCATTAATACCTTGAACTTGGGTGGGTGGGGAGGGAGGGGGAGATGGGGATGGAGGATATTAATAGTGAACCATGCTAGTTATGTGTGTTAACTACTATTCAAGGGGAAATTTTGAAAAAGCTGTTCCGTAACAGGGCTGTGTTTTCTGGGGCAAACAAGTAATTCTCACAGCAGGTGAAATATTCTCGCAGTAGGTTAGTTTGTTTTCTAGAATATAAATATTGGCAACATAACCTGACTCAATCATTCTAACTAATTTGGTCAGATCAGTAAAAAAAGAAAAGAATTCATTGATTTTGGTTCTTTTATTTATTTATTTTTAAATTAAAATGTGTGTGTGTGTGTGTGTTCGACAGTTATCCTGCCTTCACACAAGATATTTCTAACATCTTGACCCAACTCTGAGACCTCATTTATTTTCTTCCTCAAGTATATTCCAAATTCGTGTCTTCTAGATAGAAACCAATGGTGGAAGGCAGGTCAAATGCAGGGGAGAAACTTTTTATAACAAAAAATGGAGAAAGTAAAAAAATTTTAAGTAGAAAAATCCTCAAATAAGGATATTAGCAAAGTGCATGTGAACTTGGTAAAAATATTCATTTAGCTCATAAATATAATTGTTGTATAAATTCCAGCAATATTTAGCATGTTCGCATTTCTTTCTTTTTTTATTATTATTTTTAAGAATTTTTCATAATAGGATATTTGAGCCAAACTGACAACATATGCCAGGGAGCAAGATCTCAAATGCTCCCTGCATGCTCGTATTTCTTTCCATTTTATCTCCAGGGAAAAATGATGGTCATTTACTGCAGCCTTTTCTTTTTTTCTTTAAGTAGAGTTAGATAAACAGGCTGATAAATAGCGGTGAACCTATTGTACTTTCGAAGGGAACCAAAATGTTGCCATCCTTAGGCTGCCTTTTCGGGAGATTGATTTTAAGCCGCTTATTAAGAAAGAAGACTCAGAAAGACCCTTTGACCCTTCTTGCCTTTCCTGCCCAAGAGATTCAGACAGGAAACCTTCCTTAGGGAGGGAGCCTGGGTCTGATCACCCTAAGGACCTTCACCCTGGCATCAGCCAGGAAGACGCCAAGCCTGTTAGCTAGACACCCCCCGTGTCCCATTGTCTCCAGGCTGCCTAGCAAGAATTTGCCTGCCACGTGTGTTCCACTCTTTGTCAACAACCTGTAAATCGCCCATTCTCACTTCTAAACTCTAATACTCTGCCCACCTTGTCTCCTTTGTTAAAAAATGTCTTAAATAGCCAATGTCACCTCACTGTCTTTGAAATTTTCATGTTTATGTGAATTCCCCATGCACAAGTGTTAAAAATTTGATTTTCTCCTGTTAACGTCTCTGTTAATTTGATTATTACCTGAGCTAGAAGAATTTAGGAGGTGAGAAAGAAAGTATTAAATTCTTTTTAGTCCCTACACTTTGAATAAAATGAGGTTTATTGTCTTCCATCCTTAGAGTACACTCAGAGAGGAGATGGAACATCATGCAGGTTTGGATGGGGGTAATGGAGGACTAAGCTGACCTCAGCTCCCAGCCACGGTATGAATGAATGAGAGGAAACAGCTGCAGCCTAAGGTCTCCCAATAACATGATGCAGGGATTCCGTGTGACTTGGCGTTCCCAGTGTCTCCATGGTCCCCCAGATTGCTTTGTTTCTCATGCATTTTCTCTGCTGGGAATGTTCCCCTAGCTTTTCAGCCTCCCCCCAGATCTGTCACTCCATTTTGGGAGTGTACAACTGTGATTGCCTGAAGTGGTGACACCAACACAGGGCCCCATCTGCCTAAATAAAGCAGTTATCTACGAGAAAATGACTGAAGAAGTCCAGAAACAGACTGGCGGTTGAAGGAAGGTCCTCCAAAGATTCACTTGCAAATAAAGCTGTAGACTCACCTCTAGGAGGAGAGTTCTCATTGGAAACCCAGGTCTGCATCCCTGAACTCATTGAGAATGAGAAAGAAATGGATAGTTTTAGCATGATTGGACTGAAGCCATATTCATACCCGCCACCTGACTCTGTCATAGAAAAATCACATTGTTCCAGGTGAAGGACAATGAGTGATCTCCATTCTCTTCTATGTCTGATGTCTAGGCCGGACATACAACTTCAGGCTTTTATCAAAGAGATTTTTCTTTTACGGGACCTTTCTGTTCACTGGAAGACTTGGATTCAACAAAGCAACCAAGAAGATTGAACATAATCTATGTCTGCAGCTAGATACCTACACTAAGAATGAGATACAGCGTTTTCACAGGGTCCTTCAGCTACTCTGATAGCAATTAAGTGAGTTTCAGGGGGTAGCAGACTATTGTTGCTACTTCTTTCAAAGTACAAATTTCAAGTCACTCTACATGCCAAGAGGGAAATTTCTAGGACCCTCTTAGGTGGCATACCTGTAAGTACTCAAAAAAACAGAAAATACAAAAAGAATAAGATCTAAGTAAACAACAAATAATTCAGTCATATTAATCATCCTATCTGAAATAAGTTATGATATCGTGTCAGTACATGGTTAGACAGGCACACATTGGCAGCTATGAAACGCAGCTTTATAGACTCAGACAAACATAAATAACAAAATATTTTCTGCCATGATTTAATCTTGAGACAGTTTGGCACTGATACTGGTGTGAACTTATCATTCTGAATTTGGTCACATCTATGCTCTTTTTACATAATATCTAGATTCCATCCCTCGGAGTCTTTCGGTGTTTTTCTTTGAGTGGTTTCCAAACAGTATAAATCAACCATCCTTTCCAAAAGAGCTTAATCCTCCTCTAATTATATGACCTGACTATGAACTGTGAAAGTAAATGATGTTAATTAGTAGGACAGACTTCAAATAAAGGGGGGAGAAGAAAAGCCTTTTTTTCTTTCATCCTTTCATCCCCCAATAGTCACTCTCATGCGAATACTTTAGTTTGTCTCTCAAAAAGGATTTTCAAAGTATGTGATTTCTCACTTTTCCACTTCTCTAAACAAAAAGCATCATCGAGGCTGGACCATTTCCATTTTCTCTATTGCTAAAAATAAAAAAGTAAACTATCTCTTACATGAAACTAATAATAAAATTTAGTTTAAAAAAAGTAAACCATCTCAGTAATATTAGGATGGTTACTTTACATAATAGAATAATATTATTTAGCTCAAGAAAAATATGATGAAAGGGTATATTTGTTTTCTATTAATACAAAAAAAATTACCCCAAATCTTAACAACTCAAAACAATAAGTATTTGTTACCTCACATGTTTCCTGAGAGTCAGGATGGAAGTGACATACCTGAATGGGTCTGGCTCAGGGTTTCTCAGGAGTTTGCAGTCAAGGCCTAGAACTAGGCTTCAGTCATCTTGAGGATCCATTGGAGCTGCAGGATACATTTTCCAGGTAGCTCATTCATATGGCCACTGGCAGGAGGCCTCAGCTCCTTACCACTTGGACCTCTCCATAGGGCTGTCTGATTGTCCTCATGACATAGAAGCTAATTTTCCCTCGAGAGAGAGAGCACAGGAGTGGGCAATGCCTTCACGACCTAGTCATGAAAGTCAGATGCCATCATTTGTGCAACATTCATTTGTTAGAAAAAAGTTAGCCCGACCTACACTCTGGAAAGGACTCTTGGACATATTTTAAAACTGCCACAGAGGGGAAGCCTATGGGAAGATCACCTATCTCATACACAATATCTGGTATCACCATGCAAAAAATAATCACTCTTCAAAAAAAGTAGATGAATTATTTGCCATAAAGAAGAAGGAAATCCTGCCATGCAACAATATGGATGAACTTTGAGGAAATTATGTTAAGTGAATGAACCAGCCACAGGAGGACCATTACTGCATGAATCTACTTATATTAGAAGTATAAGCAAAATTATCAAAATGACAGCAGCAGAAAGTGGAATGGTGATTGCCAGGGGCTTGGGAGAGAGGGACATGGGTAATTCAAAGAACATAAAGTTTCAGTTATGCCAGATGAATAAGTTCTAGAACTCTTCTATACAACACTGTGCTTAGACTTGACGATACTTCATGGTATACCTAAAATTATACAATGAATATAAGTCTGTTAAGTATAGACCTCATGGTATATATTCTTACCATAATATAATTAATTTATTTAGAAAGGAAAAGTGTATGATTCGCAATAAAAAGTTACTCTAGGTGGCTTCCCTACAGTTAAATACAGCTATAGGTAACTTGTTATATATGCTAGCACTTCCGGATGATTAAATTTTTGAAAACTTTTAACTAAAGTTATTAACTTACTAATTACGAACTTAGTAGGAAAATTTTCTAATGGAAATTGTATCATTCCGTCATTTTTACAATACAAATGTGTTAGTTTCCCATTGCTGCTATAACGAATTACTACAAAATTAATGGCTTAAAATTACAATCATTATTTTACAGTCCCAAAAGTCAGAAGTATAAAATAGATCAACAGTGCTATGTTCTTTCTGGAGGGTCTAGGAGATGATCTATTTCCTTACTTTTTCTGGCTTCTAGGGGCAATCTACCTTCCTTGGCTTGTGATCCCTTCCTTCAACTTCATAGCATCTTCTCTCCTCTCTGACCTGTGATTGTACCAGGCCTGCCTAGAAAATCCAGGAAAATATCCTTATCTCAAGATCCTTAACTTAATCACATCTGCAAAGTTCACAGATTCCAAGGATTAGGTTCCTGGACAAGTGTGTGGGCCTGTTATTCTGTACACCACAATTACTGATTTTAGGAGGATGTCAAGGTACAATTAAACTGTGGAAAACACCCTGACAGACTTAGTTAATGCCATTGGTCAAGTTAATTTGACAAATCTGTTAACATGTATCTAGTGACCAAAATGATTGATTTTATGTACCAATATCACATTTGGCCTTCTTTTCCAAAATCAAGACTTAAGAGGCTGGCGAGTCACATTCGCTTTCAATACTTGTTATAGTTAACATCTTAGATAAACTAGAATTAAATCCTGAGCTGTTCGTAGGTAATACTCTCAAAACATCAGTTTCTTTCACCCGTGGCTTCAATCTCATGCCCTTAGCGCAACCACCCACAAATGATGAAGAAATACAAACTGCATTGGGAAATGTTCATTTTGAAATATATAAAATTTGCCAAAGAAACGCTCAACAAGTTTTTTTGAACTTGGGAAACAGCTTTCCATACACATAGAATCGCAGAATTTATAGAGTGTGATGGGGATCTGGGAAATCTGAAAATAATATAGTTCTCCACCCTTCATGCGCACCCCACACCATCATCATTTTATATATAACGATTTGAAGGATCAAAGAGTTTAATATGAGTCTATAGCTATGCCACCGTGAACGTTCCCAATCTTGTCTGACCTTGGAAGCTAAGCAGGGTCGGGCCTGGTTAATACTTGGATGAGAGACCACCAAGGAATACCAGGTGCTATAGGTGTTAAAAAAAAAAAAAGTTTAATATGCTCTTAATCTCTTAATAAGGCTAAATAAATGATAGAGCTAAAAATACTCCTGACCCAGTGTATTTTCACTTTATCACATACCCATCATATATCCAGATTTATTCCTTGGTTTTTTTTTTTTTTTTTTTTTTTTTTTTTATGTGATGTAATGTTTGTGAAGGCTATGCACAGCATGGGGCAATGGTAGGAATGGCTGCCACAACTGCCACATATCAAGAACTTAACAAGTGCTGGTTTCTATAATAGACACCTTTAAATATACTATCTATCAATATATTTTTTTCAAAAAGGTAGAAAGCCTTACTCCTGCTTCTAAAATAAAAAATGAGATAACAGATTTTTAGAAAGGTAAATAAACCTGACCGAAGCAAGAATTTTGGGATGTGGCCTATATCTTTCCTTCTAACAACAAAGCTCATGAATAAATTCTCACTATATTTCTGAAGAAAAAAATCAAGAAATATGTAAGTTGAATAAGCAATTTCAAAGTGTCTGTGATATAACATTATGAGAAGAAATTCCTACCAATTTCATGCATTAAAAATTACAAAACCACATAGTATTGATAGATTCATTTGTTCATGCAACACTCATTGAGTGTTAATAATTATGTACGAGGTGCTATCTATATAAAATGTGAAAAAGTTAAATTAGTTGCCACTCTTATTTAATAAATAAATCATAAAATTTCAGGGAAAAGTATATATTTCAGCAGGGTAGAAGGGGAACAGAAAATTTTAGAGAAAAAAACCTCTAAATAAGGTGACATTTGAGAAGCAAAACAAAACAAACAAACAGAAAAACATCTGAATGATGTGAAGGAGATAAACATGAAAAGCCTTTGAAAAAGAGTGTGCCAAGCACTGGGGAAAGCGCTGTAAAGATCCAGATACAGGCAACTTTGACCCGCTGAAGGCAGCAAGAAAACCAATGAGAGCTGAAGTCAAGTGGGCCAGGGTAGGACATTAGGCAAGGGCTTGTCCGCTTATGATCTTGTAGGTCATTAAATATACTTTGACTTTTACCCTGAATATGATGAGAAGTCTTTGGAAAGTATTGAGAAAGAGACTAAAATGACTAGATTTAAATTATAAACAGAATCTACTATATGAAGAACACGTTACAGGTGGGCAAATACAGAAGTAGGGTGACCAACCAGGTAGATTCTGCCATAGTGTCTAGGGGGAGTTGGTAATAGTGGGAGGTGGGAGGTATAAAAAGTGGTTCAGTTAAAACATAGATTAAATGTAGAGCCAAAGAACTAGCTGGTGGATCGGATTGGAAAGAAAAAAACTTAAAAATGATTCCTAGCTTTTTGCCTAAGCACACAGATAAATATAAACACCATATACTGAAGTGAGGAAGAAATGGGAGGAGCAAATTCTGAGGTGAGAAGGTAAAGTTCAAGAGTCCTATTTTACATATGTTAATTTAAGATGCCAATTAGATGCCAAAATATAAATAAGGAGTAAATGAATATACATAGGAATCTTGGACTCAAAACAAAAGGTCAGGGAAGGAGATCAGAACATGAGTTTCATCAGCATTAAAAGGCATTTAAAGCCATGAGATTGGATGAGCCTGCATAGGAAGTACATTTAAGGAAGAGAAAAATACTCCAATATTTAGTAGTTGGGAAAAGCAGGAGGAACAGTAAAAAAAAAAAAAAATGAATTAGAAGAAAATAGTGGGAGTCTGCTGTCCTGCAGGGCAAGTGAAGAAAATATGAAGAAGCATAAAGGAAATTTTTCATTTGTGGAAAAGCACAGTGAACACAGTGGAAAGATTAGTTAGGAGAGGGGTGGGAGGCTGGGTTATATGAGGAGTGATATGATATTGATGAGCTGGGTAGTGTGGGGGTTCAGAATGAGCTACCCTAATCTGTGCCTCAGTGGTATGCAGATTACTTTGAGCAAAGGCAATTTTGGCTTCAGGCTCAAGAGAAACTTCTTTCCCTCCCTTTAACTGCCTAGAAGAATTTGAATTCAAGGCCTTGCCCTTAAGAGATTATCAGAGATAACTTCTTTTGAACTAGCTATAGGGCAGGGCAAACTACTAATTACTGAACATCTGCTCTTCTTATCATCCTGCAATGACTTTTTGAAGCCCTCTAGGTACCTTACCTCATCCCTAGCTCAAGATGTCTTACATATCTCAATCACTCTTCCTATCTCTCAATATTCATGTATGCTGGGTTCCTCATTCTCTCATGTATTTGGGGTCCCCACGTGCACAATATTAAATTTGGTTTTCTCTGGTCAATCTGCCTATTGATTTGATTACTCAGTCAGCCAAAAGAACCAGAGGAGGAAAAGGGGGATTTTTTTCCCCTTCCTCATAGCAGCGTGGACTTCTGGTGGCATCCAAGGTAATCTACACTGTTTTAGTTGAGAGCACAACACGATTAAAGATATGAAAAAAATTATGCTCTATTTCCAAACAAAACTGAATTATACTTAGTATAATTATTGATTTTTATCAATTTTGGGAATGCTTAGAAATGGTAGTTTTCTGATTAACTGAATTTTCTGGGTTAGCTGCCAATTAAGATTTTAACTTTGAAATTATTCTCAAATATATCTGTGTATTGGTATTCAGTGTACTTTTGTGTATTAAAATAAACATCAGCTAAACTCTTTCTGAATATTAGTCACACATTAAATAACTATAGGCAGCAATTACACTGTGGAATACCCTCACATTTAAATACAAGGAAAATGAGATTAAAATTAATGTCTAGGAAAGCCTTTAGACGAGAGAAAACAATTCAAACTAGCAATATTAGAATAAATTTTGGTGCTGAGAAAAGAGAAGAAGATTCCAACATGATCTTGCTTTGGTGATATTAAGTGGCTGACAGACTGAGCTATGTAGATTTATGTAAACATTTTGAGTACTAATAGGAACTGCTTAACCTGATAAAATGACTTGGTAAAGGTACAGATGACAATCACAAACTAGACCAAATGTGAGGTAACAAAAATAATGCCAGGGTCATTTTTTTAATCTCTTCTCCCTCCTCTTAGGAGCTTTTTATTTTATAATTTTCCCCAATTTTGTCTATAAATAAGTAAATATTAAATAAAAATTTTAAAGTATATAGGGAATAACAATTTCTGCTTTCTATCAAATACCATTACATTTTCTTACACCTTACAGTATAATATAAAAATACTATGCATTTATTCATATAGCGAAGCTGCATCTGGGTTATTAGTCAATTCTAAAAACAAGAACTTCTCTTTTCTCCATATAATAGGAGTTTAGGTATTATTTTAAATGAGTTTTAAATAAAATAAAATTTATTTTTTTAAGTTGAAATAAAATTCAGGTATTATTTAAAATAACATCAATAATGCATAGTAGACATCACTGTGTTGCGGGAGAGAATCCTACATACATGAGGGATTCAGAAACAGAAAGTTAATATGAGGTATATATATATATAGATTCTGAACTGAGGTGAGGTGCCTTGGGCTTCAGAGGAAAAGAAGGTCATAGCAGGACTATAAGAAGAGCAGTAATTCAGTAATTTTAATTCAGTAATTAAAAGTTTGCCCTGTCCTATAGATAGATCAAAAGAGTTATAGCTGAAAATCTCTTATTATGGAAAAGGCCCCTAATTTAAATTCTTTTAGTTTTTTAAAGAGAGGAGAGACAGAAGTTTCTCTGAACCCATAGGGTGTCAATTGCCTTTAGCTCAAAATAATCTCACACCACAGAGAAATATCTAGGGGTGACTTGTTCTGAATTTCTACAGTGTTAAGTCAAAAAGTGCAGTAATTTTCCATGTAGTTTAAAATTGACTGTTGTAAATACAATTATAATAAAACATTGAGGTGGTTCTATCAACATGGGAAATTCAGTTTATTTTCATGTTCTGTGAGTTTGGGTTCTCTAACATTTCATACAATATATATAACAGTGTAATTTATAAGTAAAATAATGATCTATACATTGTCTAAAAACAAATTGCTTTTAAAACATTCTTATTATTTCCATTTCCTTTCAGGGATGGAACACACATACCTACTTCCTGACTATTGTCAAATATGGTTTTATTCGCTAAAGAAATATGTTTCCTATATCCTGACAAACAATATGAAACAATTTATATAATAGAACATCTGTTTTCTTGCACAAAATATATTAATTTTTTTCTTGTTATTTATTTCAACATCCTTCAGTAATGAATTATATTTATGGCCATCTTTATTTTTTATACTGATAAATTAGGGTTTAGAAAGGTTGGATGGTTTTGTTATAATTAAAACAAAGATGGAAGTAATCTTCAGTTTCCTTTATGAGGAAGTATAAAAATCAGACACTATGTCCTCTACCTGTAGTTGTTCTCAAAGGCCCAGACATAATTCTCTACTTGCCACAAATAACTCTTGCAACTCACAGATCCCTTCGAAGTAAACAGAGGGCCAGGTATGTGTGGATAATAAAGACTTTGGAATGGATTATGCTTCTTAATGTACCTTGGAAGGTACAGTAAATTTATTTTGTACCCGATAAATATAAATTCCATCGGCTCTCGTGGCAGAGCTGCATTATATTTTTAGATACAGAAATACCTGAATTTATGTTTCTCATATTTACTCATGTCACTTAAATACCTTACTTACTTGTAGCTACTATTTGATTTACTAGAAATAATTAACAATACTTCTTTTTCCCATTTGTTCCAATTGTAGCCTCACAGCCTACTGAATTAGAGAATGCCTACTTTTACACTAGATCTCTTGAAAAAGTAGCTGACTATATTCTTGTTTCTTAAATTTACTTGGTCTGATAAAGAGCAACAGAGTTTGGAACAGAATATAAAGATATAGGTTTGAGGTAGATTCAAAGAGAATGCTTTTTATGTTTGTTTGTTCTCATGGTTGTTATAAAGTGTAAACATTCCTCTTATGTTGATAATTGATAAAATTAACTGTGCTGCAGTACATATGTACACAGAATGCAAGGGAAAAAAAAAACAAACAGCAAAAAAACCTATCATGTACTCGAGACTGGCTCAGTCTCAATTCTATTTCCAAATTCACCCAGGAATCAGGAAGTAGAACGGATTGTTTTTCATCGACAAAAAGAAGAGAAAGAAAAGTATATCTTGCAGAAATTAACCAAAGTATTCTCTGAATTTGATTTCAAAAGATTCAGAGAAATCTACTTCTGTGTAGTTTCATGTAATGGAAGCATAACTACCATGGCTTAACAAATAAAGGTTTATGTTTTCACATAATAGGAAATTCTAAACTGGCCAATTTAGGGCTGGTGCATCAACTCAAAGAGCCCATTGTCACCATTGAGGAGGATCAAAGTTCAGTGTCATCTGACAGCAGGGGGAGAGAGAGGGATAATGATGGTGCAAACATGTAGTTTTAGCATTTTTCCTCAGTTGTTCCTCAAATAACACAGTGAAGAATCACAGGTCATTGAAATGTAATAGTTTTATTAAAAATATGTTTTAGAAAGACAAAGAATGCTCCAAGGATACATATGGTCCAGTGCTGTAACCAACACAAAAGGACCAAAGTGGCTACAAAAAGGAAAAAGGTCACAAAAGGGCACAAAAAAGAGAGAAAGATGCCAGAAAGGGCAAAAAGTGATGGGAGCCCCGAAGGGCAAAAAAGGGCCCAGAAGTGGGAATGTCTGCCTTATATTTGGGCCATGATGGGTAGTCTAGGTGATTGGCAAATGAGGTCATCTTGATTGACACCTGATTAATACTGGGCAATAATTTTGCCTAGTGCGCATGTGCATACCCAGAATTCTACTACCAATTGGTTGTTCTTTGGGTGGTCTCTAGGCTGGGCCCCTTATTCCTTTGTTTCCCATTCCTTTGTTCTAGTGTCTGACTAACTACTCAACACCATCGAGAAGCTAGGCTCCTTCTTCTCTCCTGATATGCCATTTTTAATAGGTGCCTCTCATTCTCACAGTCCCAGGATGGCCTCACTTCCTCTATACACTGTATTTTTGTTTGGACATAAAGAAGAGCATGCAAAGATCAAAGAGCAAAAATGAAAAAGTTAATCGTTTGACTTCTAATTACATTTCATTGGTCACAACTGTGTTTCCAACAACCAGCCTAGCTGAGGGTTGGAACACTATTTAATATTGACCAAGATGCACCCACTCTCCAAAAAAAAAAAAACAAAAAAGATTTGGTAGTAAGAAAAATACAAGACAACTTCTGGAAAAGGCTATGGAGACGATAAAAAAAAATTTTTTTAAATCAGTGGTTGCTAGTAGGGGGATGGGTGGATAGGCAGAGCACAGAGGATTGTCAGGGCAGTCAAAATACTCTGTATGATAGTATAATGATGGATATATGTCATGATATTTTTGTCCAAACACCTTGAATGTGCAAAGCCAAGAGTTAACCATAAAGTAAACTAAGGACTTTGGGTGATTATGATGTGTCAAGGTAGTTTCATCCTTGGTAAAAAATGTACCTTTCTGTAGAGTGACATTGCTAACAGGATAGATTATGCATATGGGAGGATAAGGGGCATATGAAAAACCTCTGTACCTCCTCTCAATTTCATGTAAAACTGTGCTTAAAAAAAAAAGTCTTAATTTTTTTAAAATATACAATTAGAGGAAAAAATAGAGAATATCTAGTTAAGTTTGAATTTCAGATAAATGAATAAATGTTCAATATAAGTAAGCCCCATATAAAATGCAAGGCATACTTACACTAAGAAAAAAAAAAAAGTATTCATTGCTTACCTGACATTCCAATTTAACTAGGCATCTTATATTTTTACCTTCTAAATCTGGCAACTCTAAGACAGGGAAACTATTGGTCAGGCAGTTCATATTACCTACATAGAATCCATGGAGAACGTATTCATTCCCCTTTATAGTGCTGATCTAGTCTCTCTTCAGAGAATCTAACTTGAGTATCTAACTTCAGAGATTAGATAGATGGTTTTATAACTGCCAAAGTTATAAAACCATCTATCTAACTGTGAAAGTTAATTTTATGTGTCAACGTGGCTAGGCCAGGGTACCAAGATATTTGGTAGAATACCAGTCTGGATGTTGTTATGAGGTATTTTTAGGTGAGATTAACCTTTAAATCACTATAGTCTGAGTAAAGCAAATTACTCTCCATAATGTGTCTGGGCCTCGTCCAATTAGTTAAAGGCCTTAAGAGAACAGACGGAGGTCCCCCCAAAAGAAGAAATTCTACCGCAACACTGTCTTCAGACTCACGCTGCAACTTTGATACTTCCCGGGGTCTCTAATCCACAGCCTAATCTGTAGATGCTGAATTTGCCAGCCTCTACAGTCCTGTAAACCAGTTCCTTAAAATGAAGAAATAAATCTCTCAATAGATTGTAAAGGGGAGTAAAATTTGCCACTCCAAAATATGTCTCTTTGGCACAAGAATTATCTTGAGCTGGCTATTTTTAAGAAACTGCAGACTTAGGAGAAGCTCTGAAAACCAAGTAAAAGTTATCCCTTTATAAGACACATTTATATTTATAGGGGAAATCTACATATGTAAGGGTGTCTCAATGCTAGGAAGAGGAGGTTGATCAAATTTCTAGAAACTCTTATGAATAGAGAAGGCACCAACTTAAATCCACATATCAACCATACCTATCTTTACTATGCTTTTCATGGTAACCTCCCATAACTGGCCTCCCTTCTTCCAACTTCTTTCTTTTGCCTTTAGCTGTAGATATTTAAGGTGGTAGCTTGGGCCAATTCAGGGAGTTACTCAGTTTTCCTGGGTATCTCTCATGTATACAGGAGGTACACATGTTATGAAATTTGTTTCTTTTTCTCCTGTTAATCTGTTATTTATTATAAGGGAGGTCTCAGTCAAGAATCTAGAGGAGAGAATAATTATTTTTCCTGCCCCACAATAGATGATAAAGATAGACAGATAGATACATACATACATACATACATTCTATTTGTTCTGTTTCTCTGGAGAACTCTGACTGATAAGCTAATTAAGTTAAAAAGTTCAAGAAAAATTTTGATAGGAGAAGTTTAAGAGTGTAAGTAGGCCTATAAACCAACTGGAAAACGTGCAGGCTGAATTCATGTACTCTTTTTTTATGTTAACATGAAGAGATGATAATCAGCTACTAACCAGCTACTAACCAGTTTTTTTTTTTTCCACTGAAATCAAACCTTTTCTTCAAAACATTCCTTTCAATGACAGCTGCAGATAAATTTAGAGGCACATTTTTTAAAGTCTGTACTTGTTTTATAATTTAGTTACAGTAGATGCTTCAAAATACTTGACTTTGGATAATTATACATACTTTAATGACGTTTTTCACTTCACCAAAATGAGATCCGTAAACTTCTTCACCCAATTAATCTACTTGTGGGAGTCAAATTGTCCCAGAGGAGTTCAGTGAAGTTGAGTAAAATCAGAAACTACAGTGCTATGGTAATTTTAAAAAGTGTATATTAATGCAATTATGTATACACATTTTCAAATATTTTCTAGACTTTGTACTTAAATATCTTTTTTCTATAAAATACAAATTTCTAACACTAATAATTTGATTTCCCTTTACCTAAGAATGTGTCTGCAGTAACAGCTTTATCAATATTTTTCAGAGACTTCTTGGGTGTGGGTGTGGCTGGAGAACCTGTCATCCTTTGATAAAAAAAAAAAAAAGTTCTAAGTGAGGGCCAAAAAAAAAACTCCCTTATGTTTATTTTTTTTAAAAATCTCTGTGAATTCAACTAGTATTAGTTTCTTTTAAAATTCAAAACAGGAAATCCGAAATTACCAATCTTTTAGGTCAAATTTGTATTAAGAATGAAACATGTTAAACTATAAAAGAATAGAAAATAGGAAAAAAATGAAGAAAAATGAGCACAGAGTAAGGATTTCAAGATTTTTCAATATATTTCCTTTGGAAACAATTATTCAGAAGAAAACTAGTATATTTATTTTTGTTCCTCTTACAGGCCCAACCCAACTTCTGTTTTTGTAAGTTCAAAACTTAAGTCATGCAAACACCCTTTTACCTACAGAAACATAGTCTGCCATGCCCCATGCATGCTGTTTTTCTCCTGGTGTATCAACAACTGCCTCCCACTGCGTGACTCATGTTCATATTTTAGCAATAATCTAGAATGGATATCTTAGCAATAACCTAGAATGTTTCTGTAACTTACCGGGATACCCTTAAATTGAAACAGAATATCCAAGTCAAAACACGTTGCTGATGCATGAGATCTGTCAATCTTTCTCCCCAGATGTTCTCTTTGCTCCAAGCTCAAGCCAGCAGGCCTTACTTTTCTTTAACAGACTGGGGTACAGTTACTCTTTAAAGGGTTTAAAAACATGTCTCTTTTTCTATAAAATACAAATTTCTAAACACTAAGAAAAGAGTAAAAAGGAGTGTGACAAAGGAATAGATCTCAAAGAATGAGTATTTTGTCAACAGGTAAAGAGCAATGGAGAAGACAGGAGTAAACACAGGGATCTTGAACACTGGGTCCTGTTTTCCCATCTTGCTGCTAACGGGCCAATTTGGGGACCACATACTGTTTTCTTACCCTTTGTAATCTTACTGGAAGGGCTTTGAGTCTTCCTTCCAGACACTAGCTAGACCTCTCAAAGCAACATCTAAATTCTTACTGTGTATTGCAGCCTGGTCTTATGATGTCTTCCTACTCTTTCATGTTTGCAAAAGGATAAGTTAAAAAAAAAAAAAATTGTAAGCAGGTGACACCTGGTAGAAAGAGGACCGTACTTGGAAACGAAACAGGTAGGTCAATGCACTAGGTCTGCCAATTAGAAGCTGTGCAATTTTCAGCATATAATATTTGTGGTGTTGTGTTTTAGAGTAAAAAAAAGAAGAAAAAAAATGTTTGATAAGAATGAGTAGGTCTTATCTGAGCCTCAGTTTGCTCATCTGTAAAATGTGATAAAAATTCCTAACTCTGAGATGCGGAGAGGGTGGGAGGGAAGCCCTGTTAGGAGATGAAATTACGTATGTGAAGCACCAGAACTGTTTGACAGGTTCTGTTTCAATGAGTAGGTGCTTTCTTCACCCATTCCTCCTTAGAGGTCTTCGCAGCTGGGCTGGGGAGCCAGCCTTCTCTTGTGATCTGTAGATGCCATGATTAGTAACCTAAGATCCCCAGCTTTGTGGCTTGTATGTTCTAGGAACTGTGGAGGTTATTTGAAGGAGTAACTGAAATAACATATGGTAAACTGAGTTTTACATGATTTTTTTAATTAAAATATTTCCTCAAAAATATAACTTTAGATTAGTATTTATCATAAGTCAGCTCTCTTCACTTTTGTCAATTTCTTACAAAGATTTATATAGAATTGCTGAGATTATAAGAATTCAGAAATCCAAATACAGAAAGCAGCAATTACTTTTTTATGCATTAAAATGCTAATCCATGCATTTTTCATTGTTTTATTTGACTAATCCTAAGTACGCTGGCAGGATTTTGGGGGAAATAAATAAGAAAAAAAAATCTAAAGGAAGACATCTATTTTTAGCTTCCCACTAAGCCATTTCTTGCTTGGCTGTAGTGATTCCAAAATTGGTCACACTTTAGTTTGAACTGTTCCATGAAGAGGGAAAAAAAACAAACTTGTAAAATGGATTTCTAAGTCCTACTAAGAAATTGAATTGTTTTTTAATGCAAGTAGAAGTAAAACAGACCATGGCAGATATTTATCACCATTTGCAAAACAATCAGTCTATCCCATTTCCAACTTCAACCTGCTGTTGACCCTGTTCAGGGTCCTGACACTCCAAAAGAGGGCAAGACAGGCTTCCTCCTGCTCCCTCTGCCTGTTGGCTGGGGCCACCCATTGTCTGGCTGATGGGATCCTGGAAACCAGCCGGAGCTGCGGCCGGCCTGTGTGGTTTAGTTTTGTTCTGTTTTGAACGATCACACACATTTTGGCCTAAACTGCAGATAGAAGACATCTTTTATTTTATTTACTTAGGAGAGAAAGCCCAGAAAAATGAGTTCTGGATGAAGTTGTCTAATGTTATAAAAAATAAGTTTGGGTAAATGATTAAAATAGAAAAGCATGGTAAAAGGAAAAGGCGGGGGGTGGGGGGAGCGGCGAGGAAGCCAAGCATGTCAAGTCTTATGAGAAGAAATTCTCAGAAATATCACCAACTTTACGCATGGACATAGGTTTAAAAATAAAAAAATAATCAGTCTGCTTTTCTCCCAGAGGCTACAGAGGAAAGAAAACAGTTTCCTTAAAGTAAGTGTGCAAAAGTTTAATGTTTTTAAAAGTATCGATGTACAGCTACTTTAAAATTATATATATATAGTGTGCATGTGTGTGTGTGTGTGTGTGTAAAACTGAACCACATCAAAGAATTCACAGAGATGGGAAGTCTCAAAACCACCTTGCAAAGATGATGTCAGCAAGTAAAGAGGAGGTGCAGAGAATTTGTTTTTTAGTAAACTACAATAAAGGAGTTCAGAAAGGCATAAGGCTGGCTGTCAGGAAATGAGCTTAAGCAAAGGAAATGGGAGATGTCTGGTTCAAGGGATTTGAAGAAGGCTTTTCCCAGTGGGTGCTTTTGTTTTGCTTTTCATGCTAAGTCAGGATACATGCTTTGTCTTTCACATGTACAAAAAAGAAATACCAAGGTGATAAGATAACATCTGGGAGAGTATAAGCCCCAAGCTTTTTCTGTTACAGAAAGCTGTTCACTTGCAGCCTAGTGCCAGTTTTTCTTGATTTGGGCTGAAATGCATGCAGAAAGAGGAAGGAATTATTAACAAGTTGAGCGCTGATGTGTTTTTTTTTTCTTTACCAGATGAAAACAGACGCTGAGCAACTATATTCTATGGCCTAGGAATTTGGATCAGGACATTGAAAGAACACATTGAGTCATCTGCCAGGATACCCACAAGCCCAACATATGGGGATGTGTGAGGTGTGTGGGTGTGTGGCTTACTCCCTCCCATAATCCCATCCAAAATTAATATATAGTCTACTTTAAAATAATTTGTCAAAGCTTCCACATAAATCCCATAACAATACCGATTTTACCTTTAACCCTTCCTATATAGAAATTTTGTTAATGCTTATAGGACATTAGTCTCCAGAGACCAAAGAGTATAACTGACTCCCAGAGAGAAGCTGAGACAAGAGACCATATGGCCTAAGAAAGAGAGAAAAAGAACGTCAGTTCCTGATCAATGTGAGGCCAGCTATATGTCCTGCATTTTACTATGATGAGAGCCACCAGGATACCCCAATTAAATTCCTAACCCAGGTTGAGCAATTAGGAATTTGAGTACAATCTGTTGTTCACCGAGTACACAACCTTGTAATTTTATCACCAAGACTGAAAGATTTAGAATGAAATAAAGTATGCTTAGATGAAAGATTATTTATTATTATTATTATTATTATTATTATTATTATTATTGCTAAGGAAAAACTACTGGGCAAAGATGGGAATGCAATTATCACTTTTTCAGAGTTCAAGGACTGCCCTTACTGAGACTGGAAAACATATATCTCCAAGACTGAGGCCTAACCGTTTTCCTTATGCCTCATGTTATGTGCTCTCAAGTAGCAGCAGGTTTTGCCAACCTCTGGCAGTTCTGATTATTACAAGAAAATAGCATTTGCTTCAGAATCGCTCTCCCTAGAAAGGGCTTGACTCCAAAACTGAATGTCATGAATATGTCAGCATGCATCTCCACCTGTCTTTCGCTTCCCACTCCCTCCATCCCACCTCGCACCACGTTAAATCTTACCTTCACCCAGCTACTCGTAAAATCAAAGGAACAAATGTTTATTGATAGGATTCTGTGGATGTATTTTTGGCTAAGGCCATTCCTCTTTTCATACCTTGTACAAAAACAGACTATTTTATTATAAACAAAGCTTGCTCTTAGCAGACTTATCCCTTAATGGAAATAGTACTCTGATAACACAATGCCTCCAAGGAAGGCCACCTTCCAAAAAGTGTGGAGTAGTGGAGAGAGCCAACCAAAGAGGAGCCTATGGGTACTGCCTGGTGGGGGAGGGGCAGAGAGCTGCAACAGATATAAAAAATGAAGGCTTGTTTATGAAATCAGCTGCTTGGATACAGAACTGTCTTGCTCTGCGTGTTGAGGGAAAGCAGTGGAGTACCCTGAAAGTGAGCAGACTCCACAGTCAAAAAAATCTAGGTTTGAACATCACCCCACCACTCGCCCCCAACTTACTGTGCAGAGGCATCCGGGCACATTGCTTAACCATGTTGATATGCGGTTTCTTTATTTCGGAAACACCTATGTACATCCTGAGAGAAGAGCTAATATCTGAGGCACAGAGGGACTCTGTGAAATAAAAGATATCAGAGTCATAGGTATCAAGATTTATGACAGTGTAGAAATCATGGTGGCCTAGGGCTTAAATTTTCTTTCTTCATAATACTTCTATCTAGCAGCTGGTTAACAGTCCTACCATAATTACATTACTCATCAAATCTTACTTCTGACCTTATCCACAGCAACACTCCATTTTTTCTTTTCTTTTCCTTTTAAACTTAAATGTAGACAGAAATGGGCTGTTTATAGCTACCACTCTAGGCAATAAATCTTGGAGGCAATTTGGGTGCTGGCTTGGAAGCTCAGGGTCCAAGACAGTATAACTAATCAAAAGGGTGGGTTCTAACAAGCTGTATGGGACAAGTGACGTGATTTTTTTTAAAGGTAGAACAAGCAACAAAACAATGAAAAAGGCAGCTGTGGACAAATCCGATGACTTGCGACATGTCTGGAGGAAGAAAAGGCTAAACACTGTTTGCTGTTTAAAAAAAAAACAATAAGTAAAACATAAAACAAGCTAAAGGGTCCTGATTCCTTCAATATAATAGACCTTAGATTGAATCAATTCTCTCTATAAAACTATTATATTAAAGATTAGGAAAAGTTAACCATAATTAAAATACATTTTATAAAATATTTAGTCCTAAAAAAGAAAAAAATAATTCTATCCAAATAAAACCTAGTATCTTTTTCCGAGGGTAAAATATGTCTGAAAGCAGTTTTGTCATATTAAATAAAATAGCAATGACTGTACACGATTTAAAAATGTTTTTATAATCAAGAACACACATTTATTGACTTATTTACTCAGTATCGAAAAGGTCTAATTCTTGGGAATTTGTTTTCTAAGGAAAATTTTACAAAATGTAGACATTTCTAAAATTCAGGATTTTTAGAACATTGTTCAGTTGTTCTTAAGACTAATTAAAATCTAATAACCAAAGTGAGACTCTAGAGAAAATAAAATTTTGATTTAATATTTAAGAGAGAAGAAAAATGCAAAGGATAAATGAGACATTATCAATATTTTGATCTTAATATTCATTCACTTAAAGAATATTTTTGAGCATTTTCAAGATGCTATGCTCTGGAGTATACAACCCTGAAGAAGACAGATATGTTCCCCATCATCAAAGTGAAACAAAGGAAGAAATTACAATTGTGATAAAGCTACAAAAAGGAAAAACTGAATACAAAGGAAGGCTCCCCACCTCAAATAATTTTTTTTGGGGGGGGTCCCTTTTTATAAGAAAAAAAAAAACACTAATAGAAGAGTTGAATTCTCTAAACAACAGAAGGCTGAGGGACTTGGGGGTGGCAGGTGGCAGGACTACATACCAGACAAGAAAGACTGTAAAAGTACAAGCCTGGATACAAAAGAGAGTGTACTACTTTTAGTGATGAAAGAAATCCAGAATTGCTGGGGAGGGCGGGGGGAATCAAAAGAAGACTAATAAAAGAATTTGGACCTCAAACTCTGGCTAGACAAGTCATAGAAGGTCATGCAAGCCTTATAGAAGTCAATATTCTAAAGATGTCACAAAGCCACGGAAAAGTTTTTAGTAGAAATATGACTTGATTTGATTTGCATTTTTAAAAGATCACTAATGTTGGGTGGTTGGTGGGCTAGAGGGGGTAGCAGTGGATCATGGCAACAACCAACACTTGTGAGCTTCCCATATGCCCCACACAATACAAAGAGCCTTACATACATCGCCTTAAGCAACCCTCATGAAAACTCTTTGAGGTAAATACTAGTTTATCCCCTCTCAATAGAAGAAGAAACTGAGGTTGAGAAAAGTGTCAACAAGCAGGGATTTTGAAACCTAGAAGTCAGATTTTAATACCTGTATTCTATTACTAATTATTGTGGATACCAGAAAATTAATTAGAAGCCTTTTATAGAAATTTGGATAAAGGATAACTGTGGCTTAAACTAGGGGATGTAGCAATGGGGTCAGAGAGAAGTGTGAAGATTTAAGAGATATGACATACATTCACATATATTTGAGAGCTGGAGTCCAGGAGGTAAGAGGGAGGAGAGTGCTGATCCCCGTTTGAACATTTGGGTAGATGTTGCTTCCTCTAAGATAAGAATTACTTAGCAGTGGAGTATGAAAATTTTACTTTTGAACATTTTACCTGAAAAAACTTCCAAAGGGAAATGACAAAGAGGCTGTTGTCTATATGGGTTGGGAGTCCAACAGCAAGGTCTGGGAGGAGGAGGAGAATTTGAAAATCTTTAGGAAGCGTGTGGTAATAAAAGCCACAGGAAAGAACGAAATCTCTAAGGCCAAAGTTTCCAAGTGCAATTTCTCCAAGATTTACTTGAAGAACTTGTTTAAAATGCAGATTCATCATCCCGTTTCTCTCTTACTCCAGCCATCCTTACTCTGCATGTATACAGGAAAGGGAAGGCAAGTGACCCATGCAATTGCTCAATTAAGCTTTATGAAATTCCAGGAGAAGGAGAGAATGAGATAAAAAGAGGGGGTATAAGGACAAGGCCTGATTAACATTTAAAGGATAAACATATGAATGGGCTCAGATTATGCCACCTCAAAATATGTCGCTCTGGCATAAGGATTTTGAGCTAAAGTCAGTTGAGAAACAGCAGACACAGGAAAAGCTCTCTGCTCACCTTTTTTCTACCTAAAATCAGGACATAAATTTCCCTTTGTAAACGTGTTTCCCTGCTTCTGTACCAAGAATACCAGAGACAGCAAAAAGATGAGTTTGTATAACAAATCTTGTTAAACAACCAGTATTTGCCATATATGTCACCTTCCCATAATTTACTGCCCTTTGTTAAAATGGTACATAAGCCATCGAGTCTAACTGCTTCTTTGGGTTTTCACTTCTTTTCTGCTGTGCCTCCATGCACGTAAAATGAAAAATAAAATTGTATGCTTTTTTTCCTGTGAATTAGTCTTTTGCAAGTTTAATTTGCAAGCTTTTAAGACTGAACCTCCTCTTCATATATGAGGACTATAGATGAGAATTGTGTAAGGAAATCCAAGCCTGGAGAAAGTTGACAACAATGTCAAAAGCTGACATCCTGTCGGCATATCTGAGGGCCATTCCTGTTCCAGTCCTGAGAACCCCAAGGAGAACACACATAACCACGGTTAAAGGAGAGACCACTACATCTGCCTATCATAACAGGCACTATTGTTTTATGCTTTATATACTTTAGTTTACTTAAAACTTACATAGACTCCATATGGCAGGTATTATTAATATAATTAATTACAGATAAAAAACTGAAGGATATTGAGGTTAAATTATATTTTTCTGTTTCTATTTAATAAATGGTAGACCGATAATTTAAACCCAGATCTGTTTGATTCCAGTGGCAATCTTTCAGCTACAGAGTATGTCATTGCCTTTTAGTGTTGTGTCAGAGCTATGTTTAGGAAGCATAAAAGAGGGCACATTACTCAGAGAGGTGGAGTTAGAAGTGTCAGGAAAGTTACACAAGAGCTGCGCTTTGAATGAGAAGGCTTGGCCAATCACACAAGGAAGTAAAGGTGTTTGCTGTAAATTAGTACTTGCAGTCAGTAATGAAATGAGAGCGTATCAATTTCAGGACACTTGTGAAGTACAGGGTTCATGTAAGGGAGACAGAGGAACTGAGGGGAAAAGAGTAGAGGTAGGAACTTTAACCTGAAGAGGAGCCATTTAAATATTTTAAATAAGGGCAGATTTTTGTAGGACATCTGTGTCAACAGGGTGAAGGATGAATTAGAGAAAGAGGAGGAGAATGAACACAAAATGAACACGTCAGAACCTGGACAGTGGACTGATTGACCAGAGAGAGAAAGAGAGTGTATCAGAGAGATCACAGAGGCACGAAATAAAATGAACTGGATGATTTTGATCAAGGTGGGTGGGGAGGTGACAAAGAGAGGTAAGTGGAAGGGATACAGTTTTCTGACTTGGGCAACAGGACAATTGGCAGGAAATGAATGGAGGAAAACAGACATGGAGAGAAAAAACTATGACTTCAGGTTTAGTTTGATTTGTCTGTGGAACTTCCAGGAGGACATGTTACAAAGGTGGCTGGCTTTTTGGGACTGACACTTAAGAAGAGGTCTGGGCCATGGCTGAAATTATGGAGTATGTATACAACAGTGATCTCCAAACTCATCTGACCAAAGCAAGTGTCCTGAGGAAAGTTTATACTCTCTCCTTCTGGGAAAATTGTGAAGCTCTGTCAGTGACTCTTCCTCATTTTTTTCAGGAATTGAATAGTCATTGAAGAAAACAGGAAGAAAGCAGAGCGGGGTCCCCTATCTCAGTCTTCTCCACAATCTTTATTATTCTATCAAAGATTTTTTTCATCAGTTTGCTTAAAAACTGCTAGAAATATCATTCATGAGGACAAACAGATTTTATCTAACACAAAATATATTTTATGACTCATCCCCTTTTTTTTATTCTCCATTTTCATTTGCTTGGCTTGTGAATCTCCAACATCCAATGACTTCTGTGTCTTAGTTTTGGTGTATAACTGGGATTAGACACAGGAGGAAAGGTGAGGAAATTACTGTTATACCATCTTTTGTATTTTGACTTTTTAAGTAATCAAAACAATTTTGCTATCACGTGGAATTGATAGCAAATTGTTGTCAATCCATGAAGGTGATGTTTAATCTGTGAATCAACAGGTTACTAAAACATTGTTTTAATTTCTCTCTAAAGGCAACAATGTCGCAGAAAAGCAATTTCACATCATTTATCCTTGGTGTGACACATGTATTCTTTAAGAAGTTTAGGCAGAAATGTTTCATAATTTTCTTAAGTGATGCTTTTAAAAGGGAATTATTATGGAATATTTATGGAATTATTAAATGAAAATAGTTGCATTACTAGACAGGAAGGCCCATCCCAGAAAAAAAAAAAAAACAGTAGATTTCCCGTTTGAAAATTACTACTGAGAGATTGATGAGGTAAGAAATAAGATGAGTAATTCTACTTCAAGAAAAGAGAGACCTTCCCCTTCTTTTCTGGCATGAATGCCACTTTCCTGTAGAAAGACAGATCAGAGTATATAACCCAGTTTTTCTTTTTGTGATGCACTCAATGATTTGATATGGATCAAAATCCTGGCCAAAGGAAAGGTAAATACCATCAGATTTTCACTAAATTGTTAAAATTAGGAATATTTGGCCTACTTTTTCTTTTCTCTAGATTTCTTCTCTTTTGAGGAATTCTTATAGTTGTACATTTTTTTCAATTATTTAGGATCATATTATGAAGGTTATAAGTAAATCAACTTTAGCAGAGTCCGTTGAATTCAAGGCTACTTAGTTACCACTACTCATAGTATATTTGATTATTTCTCAAAGGCCCACTTGGCAAAAGCTGGTAGTCTAAACTAGGCATGCATATTCAGGGAACAAACAAAATAAAACAAAATTTCCTGAGCTGAGCTTAGAGATAAAGCTTATGGCAAGGAGGGTTGGGAAATCATATAGTCTAAGTTCCCTCTTAATCAATCAGGAAAAAAAAGAAATGATAGAGCAGAAAAAGAAGTCTTTCGACAATAATCATTATTGATAAAAATATTATCCTTTCTGATTCTTTACAAGTGTTCCAGTTAATATAAAAAATTATTGAAAATTTGGTGAGATTGCATAGTAAACATTATTAGGGTCTGTTCAACTCATGCACCACCAACCCCCTTCTTTGAAAATTGCCTTTTCCACAACAGGCCTGATTACAGAACAAGACCTTCATCCCATTCTGGCTGTTGTGGATCAGGGTGACAAGAGCTCATCCAAATGACTCTCTTTCCTAAGCCAGGGCTGGAGTTGGAATTCAAAA
Source organism: Pteropus medius (assembly GCF_902729225.1). Taxonomy (NCBI): domain Eukaryota; kingdom Metazoa; phylum Chordata; class Mammalia; order Chiroptera; family Pteropodidae; genus Pteropus; species Pteropus medius. The sequence goes on along the minus strand of NW_024342467.1, from coordinate 3,416,312 downwards.
GCTTCAGTCCCACTCTCTTGGCTGCCAGCACTGGGACGTAACATGCGGCAGAAAAGCGAGTCTGTATAGGGAAAAAATATGAAAGAGATGTGGGTTGATGCAGAAACAAGAAACCACAAAATAGCTTGACCGAAAGGGTAGATGGTAGTTTAATTAAGATGGACAAGACTAGGAGAGAGACAGAGAAAATTAAAAGTCTTTCTTTGTCTATGTGACAAACATTGCAATTGTAGAGATGAAGGGAGATGTGAACTAGACATACATGTGGAACTAGGAGAGATGTCGGGATTCATCAGTGTAGAGATGGTTTTTAAATGTGTGGGGCCAGATGAGGTGAGAAAGAGATACAGAATGGATAGAGAAGAGAGACCAAAGCCAAATCCAAGGTTCCCCAGAGTTTAGCAATTGAGTAGAGAAGGAAAAACCAGCTGAGGCAAGCAAGGAGGAACAGCAAATGAAGCAGAAAGAAAGTTAGATAACTGTTGAGCCACAGAAGCCATGAGATTAGAGTGTTTCCAAATGAGTGATCGAATCATCTCACTCTTAAAAGTAAATAGCTCACCAAATAGCTCACCAAATAGCTCACCAAATGAATGGTATTTGTACTGTTTGGGGCCAACGTGAAAGTCACAAATTGAAAATAAAAGATAAGCATATGGAAACCAAAAATTAAAAAAAAAAAAAATACTTCAGACAGACCCGATTGGATTTTGTTATGGAAAAAACACAGGAGCAGGTTGTTTCACGTTTCTTGCAGTGACTGAAATTGCTAGGATTACTCTAAGTGTGAGACTTTAGGAAAATGGCAATAATAAAATTTTTGAGATTCACTTTGCAGAAGGGTTAGGAATATCATTTGATTGACAACAGTTAAATCTATTCTGGGTGGGGAGAAGGGGTCTGATAATGAAAAAGAAGACTACAACGAGGTCTCCTTGGCCAAGGCAGCAATTATGCTCCAGATCGTTTTATGAAAGCTGCAAAGCAATAGAAGAGATAGTGGTAATTCTGCCAAGGGGGGCGGGGGTAAGAGGAGAGCTTCTAAGGCCCGTGGGAGGAGGTGTTTCACTACCTAGTAATATCTATCGACATCATCCCCAACTCCACTAAGCATTCAATATAAACAACATGGTTCTTATGCCAGTACTTCAGTGCAAGTCCTCTGGACTCCCTCTGAACAGCCTGCCAACCCAAGCCCTCCTCCATGCAAAGGCTGGGGTAATTAATGGGCTGAATTTCTTATTGGTTAAGATCGTGAGCTCTGGATTCTACAAGGCCTTGCTGGAACCCTCGTTCTTCCCATTATGAACAGAGTGACCATAACTAGAGATTTAACACTTCTAAGCCTCTCCGTGCTCCTTAGTCAAAAGAGAATGAAATGAGAAAATGTACGTAGCATTGTTAAAGTGAAAACCACAAGCCCTAAAGGGTGTCACTCCTGTTTAAAGCTCATGATACCAAACCTAGTTTAAAACCTAGATCTAACTGCAGCTTCAATCTCTCCCAGAAATATAATCTTAATCAACTCATCTGGAGTTTTCTCCTCAAGCACCATTAAGGTAATTTGTCATGTGGGCTCTCTCCAACCCCCATAAAAAGAAGAGGCATCTGCATGATAAAAACCCTTGCCTTCCCTTCCCCCAAAAGAAGATGTCCTGGTCTGAAAATGATCCTTTCTTTTCTTTGATTACTAGTTCCTTTGCCTCACTCTTCTTCCTATAAAAACCTTCAATTTTATACAACCCTTCTCTGAGCACCTTTCCAGTTGTTAAATGGGATGCTGTTCCATTCACGAATCGCTTAATAAAGCCAATTAAATCTTCACATTTACTCAGTTGAATTTTGTTGTTTTAATAGCATTTAGCATAGTGTCCGCAGTCATCATTCAGTAAAAGATAGTTCTGTATTATCTGTCGTATTGAGTTCAGAATGTAACATTACATAAGATGCACCTGACCCTATAACAGGGTTCAAGAAGAGGAGATTAAAGTCTCAGGAAGATGTTATTGCTGTGTTGGAAAGCAGGAAGTTCAAACTGCAGCTCAGTCTCCTGGTTCAGCCCTCCTTCCACTGTACCATGGCTTTCCTACAGCTGCCTGTGTAGACCAGCGGGGTCATTTACTATCCTGACATATATAAATAGGCATTTGCTAGAAATAAATTGGTATTATTAAACATAAAAGTATGATTTTTTCTAAATCAAAACACATTAATCCATTTCTTTCTCACTGACACAGTGCTTCGTGTGCACGTATAATATGTGGATTTCTGAGCCTGTTTTAAGGAACGGTTAATCTTTGTTTAAAGCCTCCACCAGCATGTGGGTCCCTGAGCTCTCAACTGTAAGAATCTGCATTATGACAGGACCTAACACCTTCCATCACAGCAGGCAAGCCACTGTGAGGCAGCTGTGAAAATCCAGGGCTGTGGTCAAAGCAAGGACCTCTAGGAAGGACAAAGTGTTCTGTTTGTGAAGCACAAGGGTGTGGCTTTTGTACTAGTAAAATAATCTGAACACAAAGGCCTCTAGATCCTGCTAGCACTGGGCAGTGAACTGACTCAGCGGAAAGTGGTGGGAAAGGAAGCGTGTTCTTAGATTTCCGAACTCTCCAAAGCTACACCCTCCCCACTTAGTTGCGTCCCAGTTCAACAGGAAGGGGGTTTCAACAGCTATGTGCACGCATGTGTGTGTGGACACACACGCACACACACTATCAGCAGAAGAGAGGATGAGATACACCCATGGAGAATTATGGTGGAGCCTCCTGCCTGCTCTTTCGATTTTTCTCCAGCCTCCTGCTTTTTTGTTGTTTCATTCAAGCAAAACTTAGTTGCTGTCAGGACTGAGGAAGGAAGGCCTTCTTACTGAGTTGAACCACCTTTAGCAGCTGCAGTGAAAGAAGCTACCACATCAAACGTTCCTAGTTAATATTAGGGGGGTTTCTGAATATTGTGAGAGATGCTGTGATTATCAATGTCCAAAAGAGATCTGTGTTTTGAAAGCAAAATATTGCTAGTTACACATTTATTGAGTAAAAATAAACTGGTTTCATGTACTACTTCTTTTAGATTCTACACACATACACCATCACCACGATCGATTTACATTTTGTATAAACAAAGTGCATTTTAGGAACTGTTAATGTAATTTAAGATCATCTGGTCCTCAGATCTGGAATTAAAGAAAACGAGACCTGAATTATTGAAAAAAACAGTTCATAGTGATTAGATTCTCCTCATAATTGCTCAACTCTAATTTTACTCAGATCATTTTATCTAAATAACACTCAGCCAACTTCACTTCAAGATGTGGAAACTTTTTGTGAAAAAGACCACATAGAACTTTATATTCTATTAATAAGATTGTTCTGTGGAACTTGTACCTCAAGGAAACATATATTCAGAAATAAAAATAATAATAATCATTTACTAAGATGAACAAGAAATACTATTAATTTACCTTTCTTTAAACTACAGAAAGCTGATTAAAACAAATTAATTTTTAAAACTTCATGAATGAAATATAATGTTACATTTGCAAAAAAGTTAGAAAATATGCATACAGTTAAGAGAAATTTTATTGTGAGATATTTTTGCCAAAAATCATTTAAAGTTAATCCCAGCCTAATCTGCAGACAATATCCTATGGGTTAAAATTTTATACATTCTTAAGTGTTTTTATTAATTTTATTAAAGTTTTTTTAAAAATGATTAAAATATATATATAATTGGTAAAATTTATGACCCCTCTTCCCTTCATCGAGATTACTAAATGTAAATAATGCAATAGGATTTTGGTTGTCTTTTGTTGTTTTCTTTTGTTTTAAGGATGGTCTTTGCGAAGCTTTTCTTTCTATAACTGGATATGACTCCTTTCTTATTCTACAAGTTCTGAAGGACACAACTGGGAGCAGTAAAGGATAAACTAACTGCAGTCTACAATTACGTGACAATAGAACTCCATGAAAGTTGAGATACGAAATGCAAAGCAGGTAGAGAATATTTCCACTTAAAATGCATTACTCTTAACTCAAGCACTGTTGGTAGAAATGTAAATTGGTGCAGCCACTATGGAAAACAGTATGAAGGTGTCTCAGAAAATTAAAAATAGTACTACCATGTGACCCAGCAATCCCACTTCTGCGTATTCATCCGAAGACATCCAAAACACAAATTCAAAAAGATAATGCACCACTATGTTTGCTACAGCGCTATTTACTATAGCTATTTACAGCATTATTTACAGAAAGCAATCTAAGTTCCATAAACAGACAACTGGATAAAGAAGTGGTACATATATACAATGGAATATTAGTCGGCCATAAAAAAAGAATAAAATCTTACCATTTGTGACAGCATGGATGGACTTAGAGCTTATGGTGCTAAAAGAAAAGATTCAGAGAGATAAATACTGTATAATTTCATTTATAAGTGAAATCTAAAAAACAAAACAAATGAACAAAGGAAACAGAAACAAACTCATAGATACAGAGAACAAACTTATGATCATCAGATGGGAGAGAGGTTGGGGGAATGGGGAAAAAAGGTGAAGGGATTAGGAAGCACAAATAGGCAGTTCAAAACAATCATGGGGATGTAAAGTACAGCTTAGGGAATATAGTCAATAATATTGTAATAACTATGTATGGTGTCTGGTAGGTACTAGACTTATCAGGGGCATCACTGTAAGTTTTACAAATGTCCAATTACTATGCTGTACATCTAAAACTAATACTGGATGTCAACTGTAATTGAATTTTTTTTTTAAAGGTGGCATTTTTTAGTTATAATATACTATCCTTGAGAATTTACAATTGCCTTTCGATGATGTGTTTTCATCCCCTGAAGAGAGTGTATTGAATGTCTAGTATACACTAGGCAGTGTTCTAGGTTCTGGGACTACAGTGGGGAATACGGCAGACAGGGTTTTTGCTCTCATGGACCCTACATTCCTATGAAGACAGGCAATAAACACACACACAACTAAATCAATAAGAGTGGTGAGTGCAAAAAGAAAATTACAACGGTGTGTTGTACTGAGAAATAACCAGGAGATGCCATGCTTAGCAAACAAAAATACAGGAAGCTGAGTTCAACTTGAACTTTAGGTAAACATTGAATAGTGTGGCATAAACACGTCCCATGTGGTATTTGGGTCATACTATTAAACGCACACCAAAAATTGTTCATTACTTATCTGAAATTCGAATTTCACTCAGCCTCCTACATTTTATCTGGCATCCCTATCTGGGAGACTTCTTAAATTGGAAAGTCGGGAGAGGCCACTGTAAGGGGATGTGATACTGGCAGCATGCCAGAAATACGCTGTATGAAAAGCCCTAGAGCAGAAACAAGCGTGTGTGCCTGGCAAAGCACGCGTGTATAAATCACACTATTGAGAAACTGTGACGGTCAGAATTGTCCAAGAGAACCCTTTCCCACGTTGCAGTGCAGGACTGGTAGTATGCGGGAAACACGAACGAAGGTTGAGGAGGTGGTCAGCAGCGGGAGGGTATGTCCAGTAACGACGGTGGTGACGGTGGTGACGGAGACTGAGAGTCGGCATGGCTCGGAGTTTCCTGTGTGACATATTAGAGACCCTCATAGAAAAGGCTAGGAGGAGGAGGAGACGCTCTGAGAGAACTGTGTGAACCCAAGGTCAGAAAAATCTAGTTAGGAAGAGAGGCTCTGCAAATAAAAGTACTTTGAGAAACTTTTAAGATTTTAATTGATTTCCTTCTATCATCAGGAAAGTCCTACAGGGCATAACTTTAAATTTGCTCCATTCACAATGTAATTTCTTTTTAAAATTGTTTTAATTCTTTTTTTTAAAGTAGGGGAAGGAGAAAATGGAATATACAGGGCCAGACATAGCAATTTTGGAATAAAAGGAAAAGACAATTATTAATAAGAAAGCCTGGATTTTCTCCTCCATACTTTAGAGGAAACAACGGTATGGGGTGGGAACACACTTATCAGAGCAGGGAGCTTCAGGGACCAGCACAAAGTGTGTGTGCCACCCACAACACCCAATATCTCATGATTTGGCTGCGGGTTACCCTGCAGACGGTACTGCATGTTTAAGTACTTAATCAAAATTTCGTAAAACTACTCACTTAAGCAGAAAGCTATGTATTTAAAAAACTATTAAGAGGCTCAAATAAGTCATTGCTTCATTTCCACTTAGAGCAAGAATGATTTAGATACTTGAGGTATAATTAATATAATTTATAACAGAGAAATTAAAATCTAATTGTTTATAATAGCAAAAACAATTAAAACCAGTTTCAGTGACTAGTAATTGAGTTATTACTGTTTTGTGGACTATTATGCAGCTATTAAAACTGTGGTAGATATATATAAACTGACTTAGAGATCTGTGGCGACCATCCTCTTGGTTTGTCTGGGATTGGGTATGGAGACAGTGCTCAGGATTTTCAGAATTAAAATCAGGAAATTCCCTGACAAACCTGAACCTGTTGGTCACTCTAGAAAGATCTCCAAAATCATTAAGTGATAAAAGCAAGTTGTCACTTGTGAATAGTTAAAAAGCAAAACAAGAACTATCAACATTTAGAGATATATGCATTCCAATACTGGGATTAGGGAGGATGTGGAGACTGTCATCTTTTTTATTTGCATTTTATTATTATCATTACTATTATTACTATCAAAAATATATCTTTCTTTCATAGGTCAAGGAAGAAAGGAAGAATGCTTTTATATCTGTATATCTTTAAAATGATTTTGGATGTTTTTTTAATATTTACTTCATTTCTATTTATATTTTAGGAAGACCTAGGCCTTCAAATTAATATCATTTTAGGCTGTTAGAAGAATATCACATCGTAGCTAAATTATATTTTATATATTTAATTTAAATAAATTTAATTGTATTAAATTATAAATATTACAGATAAATTACAAATATTACAGATAAAGCTAAAGGGCCCTTTGATAATTATCTTCACCTCACACCTCACTTAAGAATATTTTTCATCAGTCAAGAATAGATTTTACCAGGCCTTTTTCTGCATGTGTGTGTTGAGAAAATATATACATTGAATATATGCACATGTGTATAATATATATATACACACAGTTTTGCCTCCATATACTTATGTGTGTTTTAAATGTATCATATTACAGCTAGTCCTCTGCAAATTTCCAAGTTTTCACTCAATGATATATTTTGGAGATCTTTCTAAATTAGTATATGCAGATCTATTGAATTCTTTTTAACGCCTATATAGTATTCCATCATATAGATACACTATCACTTAAATATCTTCTAATTAATGAGCATGTAATCATTAGCGGTGTTTTGCTATTAATGCTGCCAGGACCATGGTTCCCAAACTGTAATGGTTGCTCACAGGAGTTATAAAATGGAATATTTTTAAATCTTGAGGAAAGCGCAACATTTGTCAGACACTACACAAACTACTACTACCATAGCATTATTAAATTTGGATCTATTTCTTTTGTCCTAAGGTCACCATGAAAAAATTACTGAAACACTGAGAGTGCCAGAAGTAGAAGGTTTAAGAACCTTTGTGCTAGAGACATCCTTAAATGTGCCTATGTGTGTCAAATATCTCAGGGCAAGGTAATAAGAAGTGGCTTATTGCTGTTGTTTTTAATTAAATTGAAACCGTTTTAAAAAGAAATACTTTCAATATATCTTTACATGTTTTTTTCCCTTGAAAACAAATTTTACAAACTTATTCTCTGCAAATCCTCAGCCAGACTTTCATATTTCAGTTTATCAGGTACATTTACTGCCATTGTGACTTGGTACATCTCATGTAACTTTTATTCCTCAAAATTTTATATTTTTAAAGACCTATGACATTTATTATAATTACAGATATTATAATTTAAAGGTGCATTTACTTTAGATATTTGTTGGCAGAAAAAATGCAGAATATGCTATATTTCTTGATCTTTGTATTACAAAAGTTCAAATGAATGATTTAACAATGTCATAATTGTTATGTAATATTTATAACAGTAGAGTTTACTAATGATGAACATAATTTCGATAAGCTTATGAAACTGCTGGATTTCAAAATGAAAGTCTCTTGTTGATACTTCATTTCACCTGCTGAGAGACAGACACTCTTGGCATTCCAGGGATGCTGAGAACAAGTTGAGAGGTTACTGTGAAGAATTTAAAAGAAAAGGTACTAACATCAAGCCCTATATAAAAATCAATATAAAAAAATCTATGTAAAACTATAGATTTTTAACTATATTCCCAAATATTTAAAAAATCAATAGAATTTAATGATTTACCAAATCTTTATGGAATATCATTAGCTAGTAAATCTGAGGACAAAGGTCTCCCTGAACCAGGTTACAGGATATTCCTCCAGTGGTTTCGATGGATTGTTAATTACACACATTGCACAAGAGTCATAGACATGAAAGAGGCAAGTCTATCCTGCAACGTTTTATTATTGCTATCATTACTACTGCTGTTCTCTCAGGTATTTTCAGTAAATGGTTGTCAAAAGACTAGTTTAGCTGGAACTTAATCATTATTTTAAAATCACTTGTTACCGTCAGCCTTAATGTTTTTATCACTAAAGACAAAATAATAATACTTATTACCTATTTCCTGAGACTGTATGAAAGGGTTAGTATTATAATTTGCTGAATATTATGCTTGATAAAATAATTGTGAAAATATTTTATCATAGTATTCTTCTGACTAAAACAATTCAGAAGGGATATCTCAGAAGAGTATCTTTCTTTAATAGCTTTGAAAACAGATTTTCAAAAATTCTTATCTATTCACATGACATTTATCTTTTTTACCAGAATTATGAGTGAAATCAAAGGGAATAGGAAGAAAGCTCTAAAAGAATAAACAAGGTGATTGGGCTAGACTTAGTGACATTCAAATCCAAAGTAAATGAAGAGAGTTAATTATACCTACACTAAGACAATTTCAAGTGATGATTGTGGCAGTTTCTAGATTTTTAGAAATGAGTCACAAACTAAGACCTAGGTGCCCCCAAGATATGAATAAATCTTTTATATGGCTACTCAGACATTCTGAGTTTATATGAATTGCCTATGAACTCTGTGGACTTGTAAGCTATTAGGAAAGTGTCACTGTGCTGTGTCCAAGATATAATCAGAATGGGCCTCTCATGCAGACTCCACCCTGAGTTTCAATAAGCTTTCAAGAGACCTGAAATCCTTGTCAAGATGTGATCAGTATCTATGCTCCATATTAAACATCAATGAGAGTAGTTGTAATACTAGTACTTAGTTTAAGGTCTTTATATTGTAAAATATATAATAGGGAGTATAATATGGTTACTATAACATAAGTTATCAATTTCTGTAATGCAGGGAGAAAGATAGCTTTAATGAATTTCTTATTATATCACTCTTGCCTTTTTTGTAATCTCGAAGAATATTTTTTCAATGTAAATTGACTTTATTTAAAAATTGAGCATCTCAAGTTTTGAAAGCCAGTGCTAAGAAGGCACAATGACACTCTGAGCCAGTGCTAAGAAGGCACAATGACACTCTAATCTGACAATTAGAGCAGAGGAAATATTTATCTCACAGATGACTTGGGGCAGAAAACAGTTCAAGATTCATTTATCTGGATTTATTTATTCTACTTGCATCATGTAAAGTTGAACCAATTCCTCCCAGTGCCTTAACTTCCTTCCTTGGAAGCCATGGAGCAATAACTTTTAATTGGAGAGCGATAAAACCAGCTCACATTTCCACATTGTTGAGAAGCTTAGCTAATAAGCATGTTTTAAAGACACTTTATACAATGAAGAGCCCTTTAACTAAAATAATAAAAATTGAAGTGATTTGCCTATAAGTCCATTAATTACACATAATGACATAATTAAGCTGCACAAAAATTCTAGAATATTGACATTTGACAATATGAGAAATTTTATAATAGCGGCTTTAAAATCACTGAAAATAATATTCAAAAGAATTATATGGTATTAAATATGAAAAAATTCTGATCTATTGAATTCAGAAGCTATGACCTTGGGGCTAGAAAAACAAGACAATGGGCCTTTAAGGAACAGCTGTGTTTCCTATTGCTCAGTAACTGTCTTAACTGAACATGGAGGGAGACTGTCCTGTCTAACCTTCTGTGGCCTTCTAAAGAATGACTAAGACAGGAGAAAAAGGTGAAGAAAAAGAATTCAGAAGGCCAACTAGAAATTAACATTTTAGCATGTCAGTTCTTATTCTTAATGGAGAAGAAAATCATTCAGCTGCCTCTTATCAAATCTATTGGTCTCTTCCCTGTGCTCTAGAAACTTTCTGTATTCCTCTTCCATATCCTTTATCATACTATCATAGGAATTGTTATCATGTCTGCTTGCCTTATCAAATGCTGAGCTCTTTATAGTTATGTCTCATTCATCTTTGTACGTCTAATGCCTGTTACCATTAAGAGGCATATGAATGAATATATAAAGACAATAGAATATAAAGACCTGAAAAAATTTAATAAACTCCATTCCTAAAACTTTACTTTTATAATACCTATACATAAAAATAAACTTCAAAAAAATCTAGTTATTTTTTTTTATTTTTCCTTCCTTCTTTCCTCTCCCTCCCTTTCTCCTTCCCTCCCTCTACTCTTCTTTCCGTCCTTTATTCACTGTTCAGTGAAAAAACCATTAGGCAGGCCCAAGAGGGCAGGAAGGCAGCCCAGCAAGATTGGCTACATATAGGTGGATTGAGCAAATAATATATTGAGATAATGAAAGCGAGATTTCTTATTGTCAGAGAAGATACAAATATGGAAAAGGATGAAGCTATAATAAATTCTGTAGTGATAAGAAATAGAAATCAGAGGTATCAGTGTATGGTCATATATATATATATATATATATATATATATATATATATATATATATATATATATATATATATATAAATATGTGTGTGTGTGTATATATGAATGTATATACACACAGAGAGAAAGGGAGAGAGAGAGGGAAACAGTGGTATGTATGTACATTTCCTTTTCCAATAGAGGAGGCTGGAAGTAGTAGTATCTTAGCAATGAGCACATCGTGCACCCAGATCTTAGTTTCTAGATGCTGCTCTACTAAAAGAAACAGGCTTTGTGGAGAAATGGCTGATCTCAGGGCAGGTACAAGAAAAGAACAAGATGAGCTTGGATATTCTGACTGTGCCAGAAAGTAAGAAAGTGCTTAAAGAAGCCAGCCTGAAAGGTCGAATCTGGGACAATTTGATCATAAAAATAAGTAATGACAGTATAAGTCATGTGCTGCTTAATGATGGGGACACATTCTGAGAAATGTGCAGTTTGGCGATCTCGTCCTTGTACAAACATCGTAGGGTGCACTGACACAATCTATATGGCTTAGCCTACTACTGGCAGCCTAATAGGTTTGCTTACACCAGCATCACCAAAGTCTCCAAAATAACTGGCCTATAATCTTCAAAAATGATATAGCCAAGAACGTCAAGGAGAAAAGAAGGAACCCTTCCAGAATAAATGAGACATTATAATCCATGAGACCATCGTTATGCAGTGCGTGTCTGTACTGAATTATAGCTCATTGAATAAAAGAGGAACTTGTGAATCCTCAATGATGTAAATAGATAAATGAGAAGGAGAAACAAGCTCTTCCTTACACTTTAATACTAAGCAATGTAAATGGAATGAAGGAATTAGAAAATCAACATTCCTTAAATGATATGATAATAACAATTAATCAGGCAAGAAATAACAATGGATGCTAAAACTAAACTGGTGAATGTGGGCTTAGGAAGAGGATTTTACTGTCTCAGAATTTCTCCCCACGAAATTATTACTAACTTCCAAAAACAAAAATCACACTTTTACAGTAGAGAAACTTCAGAGACACTATCATATTTAAGTGATCAAAGTTAACATTACCAGTAATGAAAATAATTGACACCATGCACTACATTGACAGGATGCAAGAAAAATAGCAAGGCATCATTTCTGTAAAATTTTGCCCCCAAAATGCATGACCTGCACATAGTTATAAGGAAACATTCGATAAACTCAATTGAGGGACAGTCTCCAAAATAACTGGCCCATAATCTTTAAAAATGATGTGGCCGAGAAAGTGAAGAAAAGCAGGAGGAACCATCCAGAATAAATGAGACATTCAGGTACCACAGTTGATCCTAGACTGCATCCTGTATCATAAAGGACACTGTTGAGAGAACTGACCAACCTTGGATGAAGTCTAGGGGTGGGGAGAGGATATATAGAAATTTTTTGTACTATTCTTGCAACTTTTCACCAAGTTTGAAATTGGTCCCAAATTAAAAGTGGAAAAAAAAAAAAAGTCCTATTCCTTGACTAGGATACAGTGATTAAATATTCTAATAGTTAAGTTCATATAAGAAATAATCTGATGCATTTGCATGACCAAGTTTAAACACTGAACACTCAGAAAGTGGTGACTTTCTAAATGCCTCATCTGTGAATTAGAAGTATTATTAGTAGTAGTACTTAACATTCATCCAGCACCCACACTGTTGTATATAATACAGCAAAAGTCATGGCTCTTCCAATGAGCTGTTCTCGAAAAATAAAAACTTACATATACATAGGCATATATCCAAATACAATCCTTATAGAGGGATAAAGAGTCATGGGTGAGATCTCACAAAGACAAAATCAGACTCAGCCTATTCCTCTCCCTTTTATTTCAGGTTAAAGGAAGTACAAATCCAGGTGTTCACAAATTATCGAATTACTGCTCTGTAATTTCAAAGGAATGACAATGACATCCTGTTTGTGGTTATAGTCAATTTACTATTGCATTACACCTGTGAAACCCCAGGCCATCAACATTTCGGCAAGACCATGTAATTAAAGTGGTAACACTTATTGCTTACAAATATTGGTGACTTCCAAGATGCACAGCCCTCCATCCATCTGACTTTCAGTTACAAATGGGGTCAGAGGAACCCAATAAAGGCAGAACGCGGAAAAACCTGTGTCTGGATGCTCCTATTCCCTTCAAACCAGAGCTCCCTGAGAATACCTCTGCAGCTAGGAGACAAAATTTTAGTGCTGCCTTCTAAAAAATTTCTCTAATTTTCCCATGTTTATTTATGTCAAAATCTACCTTTTCCTCTTCCAACACTGAGTTTTAAATAAACATTTGCTTTTTATTATATAGACCACATATTGCCATATACAGAATTTGTACAGATATAAACAATATCATACTGGGGAGAGCCATAGCTCATTCAACCTGCCGAAAAAAAAAAAAAAAAAAAAAAAAAAAAAAAAACCCTGAAAATTATGTCAATTGACAGAACGTCAGGGACTGAAGGGATATTTTACACAAACCATATTGTATTGGGGCACTTCAGGAAAAATTTTATTGGTAAACTAATAACAATAATAAATCAAATGCTTAGTAAGGGTAGGGCAAGATTCTAAATACATAATGAGTAATGACTCTTGTAGTCTTCATAACAACTCTAAAAAGAAGTATTACTGTTACCCTACTTTACAGCTGGTGATATTGTGGCCCAGAGAGGTTAAGTAACCTGTTCAAAATTACACAGTTGACAGATAGTAAAACCGGCATTTGAACTCAAGCGATTTGGTTCCAGAAACCAAGTTCTTAATATCAAATCTCTCTCTCTTAGACAGTGTTACAAGTCTTCACCGCCACCATTTCAGCCTAACTTTTTTCAATTTTATCTATCAGGTCTGAAATTATGGCATTTCGAATCTAGGGAATTAAAAATAGTCACTCCAGAATGTATGGGGATCCAGTTATTGTTCAAAATATGTTAGCTAGATTCAAATGATATCAAGAATTTGAAGAATATTTGAATGGAAATGAAACTTTAATAATTATAAATGGTAGATATTAGAACAGATTAACAAGTAGAACATCAACAGCAACTTTATTGTTTTTAAATGACAAAAGCTCTGCTTACCACACTCCCCAGTGCATGTTCAGGCTTGTAAGCATTCATGTATCCTAGTAATGATGAAATAAGTGACTTAAGCATTCAATCTAAAAATACCTCAAAATGAGAACATTATGGTATCTAGGAATCATCAAATAAAAGATAGAATCTGTAATCTAGGCAACAGATTTCTCTGATACTTTAAAAAAAAAAACATTGATTTGATAATAAGGAACTACAAAGCACTAAATTATATCTTATACCCTCTTTTTAAATTTCTCATATGTGTGTGTATATATGTGTTGTGTGTTATATGTGAAATAATGTTAAATCTGTTTATGTATAAGTAGATTCATATTCTAAACTACTACAAATAGTTATATAGGCCAGTGTTAAACATTTCTAAATAAACCATTGCTTAATATCTCTGTAAAAAAGTTCAGCTCAAGCAACTTTGACATAAATTAAGGAAGAACAATAAAAGTTTTAACATTTCGTTATTATTTAAATATTAACTATGTTTTGTCTGTGGCATCAACAGAATATAGATGCTGTTACATTTGTAGTAAATACAGTCTGAATAGAATATACCTCTGTAACACAGAATAATGGGTTTTCTCGAATTTGAGGCCTACAATAACATGTAGTTCCTCCTACCTGTGTGACTTTGAGCAAGTTCCTTAACCACCTTGCTCAAAATGTGACTAATAAAACCACTTACTTAAAGAATTGCATAGCTATGTTTATGTCTAAAATCTAAATATAAAAGAAACAGGATCTTAAGAAAAATCCTAGCATTGATATGTTAGATGGCCTTCTGGGACTAAGAAACTGAGATTAAGCAATAATCCAAACTAGTAACTAGATAGAGTTTTAGATCAAGATAATAATGGTGGAAATGGAGATTATAGTCAACTTTAGAGACATTTTAAGGGAAGAGATGACAAAATAATTTATTTAAGATCATCTTAAAATGGAGTCAGATTATGTCAATCCTTAAAACTCTTTAATACTTTCCTATTACAGTAATAAAAGTAAATTCTCTCTGGAGAATGATGGCATCCTATAGAGGCTCAAATACCACTAAATTTTGTTTATAATGTATGCTAGTCAGTCAGAAGAAAATCAGAAATGCAATAGGGCAATATTTGAGTAAAAAACAGGAGACAGTCTACGGCCATGCTACCCTGAGCAAGCCTAATCCTGTCTGATCTCGGAATCTAAGCAGGGTCGGGCCT
Source organism: Pteropus medius (assembly GCF_902729225.1). Classification (NCBI taxonomy): domain Eukaryota; kingdom Metazoa; phylum Chordata; class Mammalia; order Chiroptera; family Pteropodidae; genus Pteropus; species Pteropus medius. Next base: position 3,401,130 of record NW_024342467.1, on the reverse strand, counting down.
GGTTAATACTTAGATGGGAGATCACCTAGGAAGACCAGGTGCTGTAGGCGTGAAAAATAAAAAAATAAGGGATTGTAAAATGACAAGGTCCTTGCAATCTGTGAGGTCAACCAAGAGTTGCCTTGCCTAAAAAATAAAAAATAAACAGAAGACAGACTCACAGATCATCAGATAGATGTTGGTATTACCTGACAGGGGCTTCAAGCCATAAATTCAAGAAGCTGTACAAATCTCAAACAAAAGAAATGGCAAGAAAACCATCCCTGGACATGCTGTCAAACTGCAAAACCTAAAAACAAAAAAAATATCTTACAAGCAACCAGAGAATGAAAGACATAATCCTTCATAACAGCCAAAATTATACTAACAGTCAACCTCTCAACATCAGTAATGGAAGCAAGAAGACAACAGAACGATATGCTTTACTGTGCTAAAACGACAAAAATCGCCAATCTAAATTCTACACACAGTGAAAATATCCTTTAAAAATAAAAGCAAAATAAGTGTTTCCACAAACCAAAGATGGAAGGATATATAGCGCATAGATAATACTAGAGAAAATATTAGGCAGAAGAAAAACGATCCCAGATTGTACCTCGAGATTCAAGAAAGAATAGAGAGCAGAAAGGATAAATATGCACCAAATAAATAAGTAATCGTCATGTCTTAGAAGATTTTTAATGTGTAGAACTAAAATATACAACAATATATTATGGTGGATTTAAACATAAATAGCAAAAGTTTGTAATTAAATACATGAAGACTAAATAAAAGCAACTTAAGTCTACAGCCATGCTACCCTGAACTTGCCCGATCCTATCTGATCTCACAAGCTAAGCAGGGTCGGGCCTGGTTAGTACTTGGACGGGAGAATCACCTAGGAAGACCAGGTGTTGTAGGGGTAAAAAAATAAAAATAAATAAAAATTGAAAAAATTGAAAAAATAAGAGATTGTAAACTGACAAGGTCCTTGCAATCTATGAGGTCAACCAAGGGTTGCTCTGCCTTAAAGAAAAAAAAAAATACATATATACATACATACATACTTAAATACTCTCATTAAAGATACAATTGTCAGACTGGATAAATGTTTTACTTCTATCTTTCAACTTAATATCTTGCCGTTCTCTCCTTTGCTCACAAGTTCCAACCATACAAGTTTACTCTTGGCTCAACTGTATTACTTGATTTTTCCATGTCAGGGCCTTTGCATATACTGTCCCCTCTGCCTGAAATGCTGTTTTCACTAGTTTTCCCATAGCTCTTTAAAAAAAATAAGAAAAATGTTCTCCTACTATTTTATCAAAAGAAAGTCATCCCTATTGTTTTCTATTCCTCAGCCCTTTGTTTCCTTTATAGCCTTTTTCACATTTTACATTTATTTTATATTACTTTTGTCTGGATCCTCAATTAAAATTAAGCTTCTTTTTTTCATTATGTACATATGTGAATGTTTAGTATGTGCATGCATGTGTCATGTAGTATTTTAAGAGCTAAGGATACAACAATTGATAAATTCTCTGGCCTGGTGGAGCTATTTTCTAATGTAGGAGACAGACACAGTACTCATTTCTGTTTTGCTTACTGCTGTATCCAAATATCTGGCAGCATGAGGCAGTTCTTCAGATACTTCTTGAGAGAATGCTTGATCTATGTGCTAGAAACCATGCCAGATGACTTACAAACCTTTCATTACATAACGCTCTGAGAGAGGTAGAATCAGAGAAATTAAGTTACATTGTCACATAGCTAATATATGTCAAGATCACGATTTAAATTCTTTTTATAAAATTAAAACAAGCACTCAGTTTTTAGAATAGGGAGCTGATGACTATGCAAGAAGGACCATCTTTGTCTACCAAACTGAGAGACTGAAAGTGTTTTATTGATTTAATTAATCAAATGTGTTGGAATTTAGTCTAGGCCACTGACAATGCTCATTTTCTTCAGGTGTTGCTACTGTCATATGCCTTTGATTTTTTCCTTGTCATACTTGTTAGTCACAAAATAATTGGTTACGATCACTATCACCGAAACATGTGATGCTCAAAGTTTCCAACAAGATTATGGAAAAGCAACACTGTAGGCACTAGTCAGTGTTTTATCTCTAAATCTCTAATGGTTGCTATCCTTTGTGAGGTGTGCATGACTACTTGTGAATTTCTAGGACATCTTACACCTTTTAGGACAATGTATATACAAAGTCAACAGAAGGAAAAGTGTCTATTCCATATTATCTTTCCTCTAAGCTCTCTCAAATTTCCCCTAAGCCAGCGGTTCCCAACCTTTTGGCACCAGAGACCAGTGCTCCTATGAGAATCTAACGCTTGATGATCTGAGGTGGTGATGCTAGCTGCTGAAGTGCTTGCCAGCCATTCACCTCCTGCTATGTGGCCTGTTTCTAATAGTCTGTGGCTTGGGGGTTGGTGACCCCTGCTAAGTCATCTGTTATGAGACATCCCTGGATCAGACAATGTTCTTTCTCAGTTTAGTTATTTTGACATCAGTGTCAAGCCAATAAAAAAAAAAAAAAAAAAAAAATCCCACCATACAGAAGAAAAGTGATCAAAGACAGGTAAATTTTTACTAGGCCAGTTTTACTTATGATCCCTTTATTTCTGCCACTAAAAGTACCATTCCTTCATCATTTCCAACAAATCAATGGTTTCTAAATCTGGCTGATAAGAGTGTGTTAAAAATCTACAGAGTTAGAATTATAAATTTCTGATTCTATCTCCTAGAGGTCAGATTCAAAATGTCTGAGGCAGAGTCTAAGGATTTTAAAAAGCTCCTTAAGCCACTCTGAAGTATAGCCAGTTTGAAGTACAGCCAGTTTGAAAAAATGTTGTTCTAGGAAACTCTATTCTGTCAGTGACCCATTTCAGGGTATCTACACATAAATGACAAAAAAGGAAAACAAACATGTCTCATTTTAATATTTAAAAAATATTTTGGCCTACTGGATGCTCATGATTTCTAATTACTTGCTACTTAGTTATTCAGTTTCTGCATTAAAAATTTTTAAAAATGACTATTCATATTTTTGTCGACATTACGTAGAGCTGCAATAGGGTGGCAAGAGTCCATTTTCAACCAGAGAATATTCTATAATCAGATGTCTTCCAACGCAAACTGTGTGAACTTAAATTTTCATGAAACAATTCCACTGCAAAGTATGGGTCTCTAAAAAAATGCCTAGAAAATATTCATGTAGCTCAGTTTATAAAAGAGAGCCTCTTAAAGTTTGGTGTGTAAATTTTTAATTCCGAATTGAATATTTTAAATATATTGGAAGAACTATACATATTAAATAAGCCAGAGTCAATATTTCCACAAAGCAAATAAAAAATTTTGTGAAACAAATGTACCTAGACACATACCAGTTGGTGGCATAACCACATATTAAAAAAAAAAAAAAATTTAAAACACATGAATTTGACAATATCCCTAGTCAGGTATAACCTAAGGACAAAAAGAACTACGACTATTGTCAAACCACTTATGACAATTACATGCTGTAGTAGTGTTATTTTGAGACTACGGTGAGATTAGAGTGATATCAAGCAAAAGAATAAATGTGTGTGGCTGATAATGTAGCATTTTTTAGATAATAGGTAATATCATTAAGGTTAAGTAAAAACCTTACCATTCTGAATTTTAAGCTTTGAATTGGAAACATCAGTGTGAATTAATGATGTATCTTTAAAAAAATGTAAGTCCTAGTTCCACCTACTGAAAGAGCCTAGAAATAATGACAAATCCAGTAGTTTATACTGTGACCTCTATATACCATTTCTCACCAGAAGGATCCTAGAAATATGACAGTTCTAGGGTAAGAAACGTACAAGGTAAGGAAGGAACTTTTTGTAAAGCCAGAACTATCAAAGATTACTAAGGCATGTCAACGGGACTCAGTTCTTTAGAGACAGGTCAATTTCAGTATAAATGGTGATAATAAACTGTAAAGAATTGAAATATATCAAATATGTATTCAAAGCAAAACAAACCTCATTGGTCACCTTTGGAGGATGCTAAGGATCCAACTCATTTTAAAACTTTGTAAATCAAGAGAAATAAACATTTACCTTGCCTTTCTTTTAAAAAATGAATCTCAGAATAACCAAATTATAGAAATATCGCAGCTCACAAATGATGATGGCAGAATATAAAATGTCACCTTTTTGCAAGACTCATTGAATTAATGAATCTAGTCAGCCTTGTTCAATGCAGTAGCCGCATCCACCTGTTGCTATTTAAATTTAATTAAAACTAAACAAAAATTTGAAATTTCATTCCTTTGTCACACCAGCCACATTTCAAGCACTCAGTAACCACATGTGGCTAGTGCCTACCATACTGGACAGTGCAGATACAGAATATTTCCATCATCCCAGTTTTATTAGATATCATTGATTAAGACAAGGACCATCAATGACTGCTAACATCACAAAAAGAGAGACAACCAGACATAGTACCCATGGATGGAAGTATAAAACACCACCACCACTGAAATAGTTTTGGAGAAAAAAAAGAAAATTGAGAATGCATACTCACCTATTAAGCACCACAAAGGAGATGTGCTCAGCAAGACCCAGTGTGGGAAACTATACAAAAATAAATTGCAATAAAAAAGAGAGAGAAGGGGAGGAGGAAGGTGGAGAGAGGAAGGCTTTGAGGAGGGAGGAGAGAGACCCTGTAGAGACACATATCAACCAATCACAGTGTATGCACTGTTACTAGATGGATCTTGAGTCCAAAAAGAATTTCAAAAACTTTAAAATAATTAGAGAAATCTAAATACTGAATATTTGATTATTTCGAATATTAATTTTTTACATATGCTAATATTGAGATTACTTTTTAAAAGGGAATTTATCTTTTAGAGACACACACCACAATTTATTTATAATACAAGAATGTGGGAACAGGAAACATGGCAGAGAAGTAAGTAGATGGAATTATAGAGGAACCAGAGTGGCCATGAGTTGATAATTACTAAAACTAGATGAAAGATACTTGGGTGTTCGTTATGCGATTTTTCTTTTGTATAAGTTTAAATTCTGTCATAATAAAGTTAAAAATTTTATTTAAAACTAGAGTATAACTGACATAAATCAACATTTCCCTTCACTCATTTTTAGAATGCTATACATCTTAGGATATTTAGCATAGTTTACAAGCAATACTCTCTTCTTTTGTGTATATGTATACATATGTATAAATTTATAAGCTATACTTAGAAGACAGTGTTTTTGCTGGCATCAATTAAAGTTCATTCAACAAAGTTTTACGGGATGCCTACTATAAAGCAGTATTGTGCTTTTTGAAAAGTACTTTTTTAAAAGGCCTGAATTTTACAGTATTGAAATTACTTAAAAGTTCATCTTAATTTTTTAAATTATATTGGGATGACACTGGTTAATAAAATTATGTTTCAAGTGTACAATTTAAAAATACATCATATGTATATTTCATTGTGTTGACCACCCAAAGTCAAATTTCCTTTCGTCACCATATATTTGATCTCCTTTACCCTTATCTACCTCTCCCATCTTATTTTTTAAGCATGATAAATGACTAGGTTTTCTGTTAATTTGATGGTTAACTTTAGTGAAGTACATAGCTAAGCTTCATTACCTGAGTTAGTCTTCAAACAGGAAGGAAAGGGGTGAGGGATGGTGCTCCAGGTAATTCTTCTGTTTTGTCAATGCTTTAATTTCTTCCTTATTACAGAGCTAGGGCAGACAGGGCCCAAGAAAGTATGGGTTTATTTTGGCTAATAACCCAGGATTTTCTACCTAATTTATTTATAATCCAATGCCTAATATGGGTAATCTCAAATCTGGTAAAATAAAAAGACATAAAAACAAGATCAAAACCTGAAAGTAATTGAAATAACACAGTACACATACCTGCCCCACAAATACAAACCACCACCATACTCATCAGATGTGCCCCACAATATCACCAAGTTTCCATTCAAGTGTGAGCAGATTCCTACTTATTATTAGATAAAATTTGTGAATTGACTGATAACAATCTTCAGGCATTTTGAAGAACCACAATGTACAATTCCAGATTTTTAATTTCTGCAAAATATTTTATTTTGATTTGTCTATACCAGAAAATAACCATGATTTTAAATTGTTTCTTACAGGGGGAGATGAAATTATATTTGGTAAAAGAGACTGGTGCTTTAGAAATTTAAGGAAATGACCCAGATTTCAAGGGAATTCAGTGTTTTGTCTTTCCCAAGTTCCCCCAAGCTACCATTATGTGCCATGCTATGTGAGTGCTAAGAAAAGCATATTAAGAGCTTTTTTCTGTTATAGTCCCCTTCAGAGTAAGTTTTCTTTAAACACACATCACAAAATATTCTTCCTATGAATAACAACTATCAATTAAATGTTTACTGTGTGTCAGGTACTCTGCTAAATGTAATACATTGTTTCATTTAATCCCTTTAACCAATTAAACAGAAATGGTATACGCCTCCATTTACCAAGGAAGAAACTAAGGCTGAGAGTAGTTAGATAAATTGTGCAAGATGAAACTAGTAAGTGGTTGATCCAGGATTCAAACCTGGGCTTGTATGCCCATTATCAACTATATCACACTGCTTCCAAACATGTATGGATTCAATAATATCTACCATTTATTGAGTTCTTATAAAATATTTAGTGATGTGTGAAATAGTTTACATTATTTCATTCGAACCCCTTAAAATTCTGTGACTCTTCATTTCACCAGGAGGGCATTCACTATGAGAAATTTCGAGAAACTCGCCAAAAAGTCACATAGTGGAAGAGCCAGGATTTGAACACAGATAGGACTCCAAAGCTCATGCTGTTTTAAGCTGGTATATATACCCCTAAATTAGCCTCCCATACACCCGTTCATTCCTATATTTCTAACCTGCAGACACAGAATTTGATGCATACTTCAGCTATGGTTATTTGAGACTATGATCTCTGATTGTCATACGTTTTAACATTAACTTTATTAGTTTATAGTTTAGTATGCTGTATTGATTCATAGTAAGTTTTAACTTAGTTCAATACCCCAGTCTTCCATTTAATTTGTAACTAAATCTGGTTTCTAAATCAGGTTGCCCTAGCTCTACTCTTAGCTGATTTTTGAAACTGTATATTTAATATTCCATTAAATTTATTATGCTGAAATATACATGAAATTCACCATTTTTAACTTTTAGCTGTATAATTCCGTGGCATTAAGTACATTCACAGTTTTGTAAGCATCATCACTATTCATTAATAGAATGTTCTGCTACGTTTAAACCTCAGATGTAAAATTTCAACCTCAAATGATGGTATGTGCAAGATTCCAAGTTGCATTGGCTAGACATTAGGAGTTCCACCACCAAAGTTTTTTAACAAAACATTTTTTGTGTTTTCACTGATGAAACAAATGTGTTTGTATTAATGATGAAACTGTTAAATAGAACCTTGAAACACTCTACCAAAAACCTCCTTCCAGGTCAACATGAATAATTAATAAAACACTCTTTAAGTGTCAAATACCTTGTACAAAACATTCTAGGTCTGTGCCTTTCCCTTGGTTCATAAAGCATCATTTTTCTAGACTAGTAATTCTCAATATACATATACTAATAACCACTTTTTGGCTTCCAAAGATTTATTCATTTTTCTATGATTCTTAATGAATCCATGCTGGCTACTTAAAGTATATCTTTTTTCCTAAATGTTTATAATACATTTTAGAACAACTCTGGACATTTAACTTTTAAGTCTAAGCATCAAAAGTTTTATATATATATATATACACACATATATATATATACATATATATATATACATATATATGTATATATATACACATATATATATATATATACACATATATATATACATATAGTAATTTGAAATTAGAATTGTCTGGTCTTTGATTAATATTTGGTATTAAACTGAATAACCTCAAATATAAGAAAATATTTTAGAAATATACTTTAGAAAAGGTGTACCTTAATAAAATTAGATATAAAAACATTGTCTAAACTCTTCAGAGTTTATTTTGAGACTCATCCTATGGTATTAACAGCTAGAATAGGTGATGGATAATTGGAATTTAGTGACCTGGTAAATCTGACAGTGAGTTTTGTAACTGAAAATGTACATTATAAATAATGTTCACATTATTTTGTTGTTGTTGTTCACTAAATATGAAAAACTAAGATAACATGGACTTGCTTTTCAAATTCTTAGGCTACAAAATAAGGGTTAACAGACTTAAACTTTCAAGAGATAATTAAATATGTATATTTTACATAGCAAGTACATAAACAGTACAGGAAGGCTGAAAATCTAAATTGATTCACATATTTTTTTCAGCCAGCTTTATTAATCCATCGTGGATCTATTGGTTCATAGTATACACCATGATTTCATATCAATAAAGGGTAAAATAAAGATCCTCCCAAGAAGCAGTTTTCAGTGCCAGTCGCACTTGAGCAGAAACAAACTACTGCATATGTTACCCGCTGTCCAAGTTTTCACACACCTAATTAAAAGCTTCAGAAAAAGTGGAAATACATTAAAACTCAAACACTGTTCTCCTAGTGCCTCAAGTAGTTTATTGGTAGTTATTATTCACATTTCTAGAAATATAAACATTCTAAGTGACTGTCACTAGTGCAGATACATTTAACATATAAAAGCTCCACAGGAAGCTACTTCATTTTGTGTGTAACAAGAATCAAGATTCCAAAACTCAACTGTGCCACTAAAAAATAAAAAAAAATTTAAATTAAAAAACCCAAAAAAAATAAAATCTTTCCAGCAAAGTGCTTTCTTTTCCTTTGGTTATCTTCAGCACAAATAGCTGTTGGCTTTACACATAGAAATGATGTTGACTTGTTTATATAATACTGGAAGTTAGTTACGTCTTTGCCTGTAGATAAGAATTAAATAAAGGTTTTTTCCTCCTTTTAATTTAGAGGGATTTCTGGATTCCAATGTAAACAGCACCAGTGAATTTCCATAAAACATAGCTTTGCTACTTTCCTCTTAATTTTATATAGTCGTAACTCTTTTCTCAGTACTGTATCATTTCTTCCTACCTTATAATCAGGACTGGACTGCTTGTGCAACACTGTTCAATTTATAAACAAAATATTAAAGCTCAGAGCACAATTTCTCTCATACATTTTCACTTCAGTGTATCAGATGTTGTTTATAAACCTTTTGTTCCTCTCAAAACACTACAAAAATATATAAAAAACTACATCTGTGTTCAGCCAGCAAATATTAATAAAACATTTTACAACTGGAATACTTTAGAGACCAGGTATTGTAATTACATCCTCTTGTCTGAATTCATCAATTGCTTCCTTCATAAATCCATACATATATTCTAAGCATACGAATTTATGATTAGTCTACATGACCAAATTTACCACATGTAAGTTATTTCAGATTCTCCAAGTGAAAGGGTTTGAAACGACAAATTATTTCTATAGCAGCCCTAAATCCCCAAAAAGGTGTTTTAAACCTGGGTAGAAAGACGCATAGCTATTTCTAAAAAGTAGAACACTACACACCAAAACATGCTATTGGGAAAACTGATCCATGCACTTGAATATGCCCCAAATATCTTATCTTTATTATTTTAAGTTAAACCAATGTAAACATTGTCTAGAATTAAGATATAGTATTACATTATTTGATACCAGAAACTGTCAAAATTCATTTGGCCAAAACTTAAAAAAATCAAACACTTCCTCCTTGTCCCTTACTCATTGGACCAATGTGATCAGTATAACTATATACATATGTATATGTGTGTGTGTGTGTATATATACACACATATAAAGATATCATAACATTTCCATTCATTAGCATTTTATCTTAACGTACAAAGCTTTGTATGCAATTTACTTGTGAAGGCTTCCCCCCTAAAAGATATAAGCACAAAACACTAGGCAGACGTTCTTCAAAGTTTTATTTCACTAACTTCAGGTCAAATTCCCACAACTGTTTTCTGGTCAATTTACTATCCTTGCTTGGCTTCCCAAAATGGTAGTACCAAAAAGATTTGTGGGGTAGGGAGAAGAGACCATTTTAAGAAGCACAGCATTTACTCATCTTCCACAGGGCAACAGAGTTGGGCAGCTGTTCAACAAAACAAAGCTTTAACAGCATCCAGGAGGGAAGGCAGGCAAACCAAGCTGTAGACACTCTTCCATTTGTCAAAATCAGACCAGAGAAAACCTACTCCACATAGATACGAAAGGTATCACCATTCATCTTTTCTTTTTCTGTTGCCGCAACATTTTTCTTCTTTTAATTATCATATCGTGTAGTTTCTCAAGTCCTTCCTTTAGTCCATCTCCTATGATTGCACAGGTAGGCTGCAAATGCCAGGGAGTAGATGAGCTCAGTTCACCCATTGCTAACAATTTCTCAATTTCTGAAAGAGACAATGAGTTCCTCAGGTCTTGTTTGTTAGCAACTATAAGTACAGGGACTCCTTGATTTTCTGATATCCTGGTTATTTTGTGAAGTTCAGTTTTGGCTTCTTCCATCCTTTCAACATCAACAGAGTCCACAACAAACACAATGCCATCTGTGCATCTGGTGTATGACTTCCACAGTGGCCTTAATTTCTCCTGACCACCTACATCCCAGAAGTGAAAAGTGACTGTTTTAGAATTTCCCAAGGTTACCTTAATTTTTTCAGTGTTAAATCCTTTGGTAGGTACAGTATTTACAAATTCATTGAACTGCAGCCTGTATAATACAGTTGTCTTTCCAGCACAGTCCAAACCCAGAATAACAATGTGGAAGGACTGAAATGAAGGCAGGCTGGACAGGATAGAAGTCTGGTCTGACAGTCCATTCCCCATTTCCAGTTGCAAATGAGTGTTCCAAACTATAATATTTTCTTACTGCTTTAGAACTTCTCTTCCTAGGGGATCCAGCTACAAAACTGCTGAGGGGGGAAATGAATAAGTTATTCTTGTGAAATACTGTACCATTTTTCTCTCTTTGTGCTGAAATAAACAACACGAGGAATCCGATAAATAAAACTTGCTTCAGTAAACAGATCAAATGATATATTAAACGCACGCAATCCGAGGCAAACGACAGAATAATCAATGTGACTGAAATTCTTTAACATTCACTAAAATTAACTCCTCTCTACCCCCCTGGGTCCCCAAACCTCAAAGACTTCATTCCGGAGACAGCCCAGTCAAGACTAGTACAGGTCGCAGTAACCGCACAAGTGTCTTGTTTGGCAGAAAACTCCTAACACATAATCCTATCTTGCGGATCTAATTCCACAAACTTAAAAGCATGTCCAAGGTCACTAGTACCCTCCCACCTCCCCCCACATCCCAAAACCACAATGCTCTCACCTCCCGAATTGGAGTCTGGGTCCAAACGAGAAAGCATTGGTGGGCGTTTCTACGCGGTGGGTGGATGCACCCCACGTCCGCTCGGCTTAGCTCTCCACGCAGCTCTGGCGCTTGCTGCACTAGAAACCGTGGATTCAGACTCTGACCACGCCCACTCCTCCTGGCCCACCCATGAGCCCAAATCCCATTGGTCACTCGCGTCAGCCCGTCCGTGCTCCGCCCACCCCCGTGCCCAAACCGGTGAGAGTAACTGCCGCTCCCAGCGCGGCAGAACTGGGCTCTCCCTGGGTCCACAGGCACCACCTGTTGCCCTCAAGTTAGAAAACAAGGCGCCCGCAGAGGAAGCCGAGCGGCCCCTGCAGGGCAGTGGTAGCCTCGGAGGGTCGGGCAGGTCGCCTGCCCGCTTGCTCCGCCCGCCCGGGCGCACCTGCAGCGCGGCCCACGGACGCCAAGCCATGGCTCTCACATCCGGGGCCCGCGGTCACTGCTGGCACGTTAACCCTTTGTCCGCTGGCGGGAGGGTGCCCCCTGCGGCTGCACCACCCTTAGGCGTGAATGGTCCGACCTGTGGCACCGCGGGGACCCACTGTTCCGCAGCACGATCCCTTCACCTCTCCCCTCCGCACTCGCCCGACCTGTCTCCCTCGACAAGGCGTGGCCACACCAGCCGCCCGCCTCGGTGCAGTTCACCTCACCATGCGTCCCTCGGTCCAGATCCCACGTCGCCCACAGTCGCTCGGGAGGCGCGCTGATACCTGCCGGAGGGCATCAGCGAAGCCTGGGCGGTGACAGGGGCCGAGATGCCTCTTGGAGAGACGCGGAGAGGGCACCGCGCGCCAAGCTGCCGTAACGGTGCTGGGCCGACCGCTTCCAGTGCCGCCGCGGCCCCGCCCCCTTCCAGCGCTTTCCCGGGCGCCCGCCAGTGGGGGGCGTGCGGGAGCCGCGTCTCCTAGCAACCACAAAACAAGGTCACGTTTGAACCGACCTAGAGCTGGAGGGTGTCTGGCGAGATCGGGTGGGGTTTCCGGTCTCAGCCCAGGAGCCGTTTCTTTCTGCAGCGGACAGCTAGCTTCGGGCGGGTCCCATCCTGCACTGCTTATCCTCAGGGCACTGTAGGGCTTCCTCGGGGCGATGGCCAGTGACGCAGTTCTGGGATTTCTGAGGACACCGGACGGGCGGTCCCCTTATATAATGGGTGACGTGGGCGTACCTCAGTAGCCGCCCTGAGCTGCCTGTGCCGGACTGGTGTCTATAACGCACTTTCTTTTGAAAAGCAAATAAATGCTCTTTTCCACGTGATCCGAGTAACAGCTCTGTGAGGTGGCGACAGATAGACATATCTCGATTTTATAGATGTGAAAATACACTGAAAGATTAAATGGCTGTTTCTTATGACCCAAGTAAAATTAGTGGTGGTCCTGGCACTTAATTTTAAAGTCTGCTATTAGTCGTTAAATGCGTAATACCTAGCACCTAATTGGCAGTAAGAACAATTCTATGTGACTGGGGAATAGATTGGTGAGCAAATACAGACACTGACTGCTTTCCTGGAATATTGTAGTCTCACGGGAGAAAAAGAAAGTAACCAAATTTCCACATGAATATATTTATTTACAAAGTGTGATTATTGATCATTTCAGCATCCTGGTGACAAAAGAGAAGAAAGGGAAAGCGTTAATGAAACATCTTTTTGGTAAAGGTTGTAAGAGTTTGGAACTTGGAAGACTCCATATGGTGTACTTTAAAAAAAAATCACTTTTAAAATATGGATTGAAGTTTCCTGAAGAAATTTTCTGATTTTTCTCAAGGTCATTATTGCTAATGATAGTTATATCCTTTATGATTAGCATAGGAACCATACTTGTCCTACCAGATTTTAAGAAATACTGACAAAATCTAAGGACTGAGCACAGTGCATATTTCAGGACAGCCACACTAATTTTGGAAATAAAGCTAGAAGTCTCAAACGGCATATTCTACCAAATTATTTATTGAATCTATTATAAGCTAAGGCTTGCTTGCCTTATTAGTTATAATTGCGGAATCTCATTAGCCATTTATATTAATCAGCAAATAAGTGATAAAGGACTTAATGCAATATCTAGTCTTTTCTTGGAAACTTAACAGGATTTTTTTTTTTTAAATGCCTACAGCACCTGGAATTCTGAGTTGGTCTCCCATCCAAGTACTAACCAGGCCTGACCTGCTTAGCTTCTAGGATTCTTTTTTCTTTTCTAATCTTTACTTTTATCATACACACATATCACTTTTTAAATAAAATCTAGCTACAACACAGGATTTTAAAAATTCAACTGGAAAAACTTGCACATTCTCATTAAATCAGGAAATAGAGCAAGATTCAATGACAACCTTCTGTTTACAATAGCTTTGTATCAAGTAGGGGTGCATTTCTGCAGAGACTTCCCAGGAGCAAAAAGGATGAGACAGGAAAATACTAAGAACTTCCAGCCTTGCAGAAGCACCTACATTGAACTGTACTTTAATGTTAGAACCAAGCTTATAACTAGACCAGGGACTGGCAAATTACAGTCTGTGGGCCAAATGGTTTTTGCATGTTTAAAGGGCTACAACAGCAAAGATAAGAATATGAATTAGAGACCATCTGTGGCCCACAAAAGCTAAAAATATTTGCTCTCTGGCTCATCATAGGAAAATGATACTCCTGCTCTATAAGCAATAACAATCATGAAACTGCAATAACTGATATAAAAAAAAATGACAATATTCATGGAATACTCTGTCGACTTTGTTGTACAATCTTCCTATAGAAGGCCCATTCAAATATTTTATCTAGATGCTATGCTAGGAAAATATTCTTCTTAGGCTATAATTCATAAACTGTGCTGAAAGACGCTCTGGGGTGCCTCAAAAACTCAGGGGATAGTTTAACTTTTTGAGGGAAACGCAGTGCCATCTGTTGGACTTTCTTAAAAACTACAACTATTAAAAGTGGATCTATCTACTTAAATGGATCCTTGGCATATTTCTTTTGGCCTGAGTCGCCATGAAAAAAAATATTACAGACACTAGGGACTATGAAATTCTGCTTTTAGTTCTGTTTTTCCAAACTTGGCTAATAATGAGAGTCGCCTGGTAGTACCTGTAAAAATATAGATTCGTGGTCACCATTACATACCTGCTAAATCAGAACATCAGGGGGAGGAACTCGTGATCTGCATTTTTAATAAGTATCCCAGGTAATTAATGAGACATTTTGAGAAAATTGGCATGTTTTCCCCTCTTCCAAAAAAAAAGATCTAATTTAAAAAATGGACAAAGGACGAATAGACATTTTTCCAAGCAAGACATAAAAATACCAAGTTACATGAAAACGTGCTCAATATCACCAATTGTCAGGGAAATGCAAATCAAAACCACAATGAGATATCACTTCGCACCTACTAGAATGGCTATTATCAAAAAGTCCAGAGATATGTGTTGGCAAGGATGTGGAGAAAAAAGAATTTTTGTACACATTGGTGGGACTGCAAATTGGTTCAAGCGCTATGGAAAACAGTCTGGGGGTCCCTCAAAAAATAAAAATTGAACTACCATATGATCCAGCAATCTCACTTCTGAGTATATATTCAAAGGAAATGAAATCAGTATCTTGAAGAGATATCTGCACCTCCATGTTTATTGCAGCATAATTTACAATAGCCAAGTCATGGAAATAATCTGTCAATGGATGAATGGATAACGAGGTCATGGTATGTGTACATATACACACATAGATTAAAAAAAAGACAACTCTCATTTGTAAAAACATGAATGAAACTGGAGGTTATTATGCTAAATGAAATAAGTCACAGAAAAACAAATACTATATGATATCACCTATATCTGAATCTTAAAAAGTTGAACTGAGCATCAGAGAGTAGAATGGTAATTGGCAAGCACTTTTCAAATGGTAATTGCCAAGGGCTTGGGGAAAAGATAATGGAGAGATATTGGTTAAGTCATATGGGTATAAACTTCCAGTTATAAGATTGATAAGTTCTTTCATTTTTTTTTTATTTTTCAGGTGAAGCAACCCTTGGTTGACCTCACAGATTGCAAGGGCCTTGTTAGCTTATGATCCCTTATTTTTTTTATTTTTCATGCCTACAGCACCTGGTCTTCCTAGGTGGTCTCTCATCCAAATACTAACCAGGCCTGACCCTGGTTAGCTTCCAAGATCAGATGAGATCTGGCTTGTTCAGGGTAGCATAGCCATAGATAAGATGAATGAGTTCTGAAGTTCTAATGTACAGCATGGTGACTATGGTTAACAATATCACATTGTTACTTGAAAGTTGCTAAGAGAATAGATAGTAAATGTTATTACCACACACACACACACACACACACACACACACACACACACACACACAAATGGTAACTATGTGAGATGTTAGATGTTTTAATCAACCTTATTGTGGTAATCATTGCACAATATGTACATATATTAAATCATCATATTGTACACTATAAACTTACACAATGTTATATGTTAATTATATCTCAATAAAGCTGGGATAGAAAGATGTGCTAGAAAAAGGCTTTTCCTGAGTCCAAAATGATTGGAAAAAAATTGGTGCATTTTATGTTTCTGAAATATATGAATGTCATTCATACTCATAGTAATTTATTCATGTCTCATAACCTTATAGTCAGAAAGTTTTTTGAGCTAGACTACATTTCCAATTGCTTCTTAAACTTTTCTGCCCAATACCCAGCATGTTTAAAACTTAATTATCACTTCATTACCAGCCCTGCTGAAACATCGCTCTCCTCTGTTGGTCCCTGGTTTGGTTGGTGGTAATTCATTTAAGAGCCCCAAGTAGAAATCTCAGAGTTATTTTAAAATTCTCCTATGCCCCACTTATGTTTAGCAACCACTGTCTGTTTAATCTGTTTCTTTCTTTGCCTTCCATTTCCTCTACTTACATCTGGTTCTCATGATGTCTCCCTTAAACTAGCTAATTCACCTCCTAACTGATTTTTCAGTTAATGGGCACCCTATGTCTGGCACCAGAATATGTTCTCTTATTTATTACACTCCAGGGATTCCACATTTAGGTTAATTTGCTTTGATCTATTGTGACATAAAGCCAGAGTACAATTTTTAACAAGACTAAAAAAAGGATGTCAGAAGCAAAGTACAACCCAAAATTCACTTAGAATAACTCTTAGATAAGAATTCGCTGGGCCCATAGGTCCAAAACCTTCCTCATAAAATCTAGCTCCACCCAGTTTCAAGCCACAGGACAGTTTGTCCCTTCCTCTAGGAGGGCCTTCACGTTCCTCTGGATGCCTAGTCCCAACTGCCTAGAGACCCTGTGATAGAAAGGTGTCATGCCACACCACATGCAAAGCATACTTTCTGTGTCCCTATTTCCTGTTCTTGGACTGCCTCTTCCGGCTTGATAGTCAGAATGTCCAGTATATCGGGGCTCCAATAAGGCTATCATATCAGTACAGATGAATTCTCATTCTTCTCAGTTTTAACTAGTATTGTGTTATATTTTATTTCAATAGTCCAGTTCTGTCTAGTCTTTTTTACATTTCTGTCTTCCATCCTGAACATTCTAATCTTCTCTGTCACAGGTTTTATGTTCTCTTGTTGGAGTGCTCCAGGGCTCAATTTTTAGGTCTTTGCTTTCTCCTTGGGTAATTTCATCCAATATCAGAGCTTTAAAAACCCTTTATTCTCCCAAATTTGTCCCCAACCTGAACCTCTTCCCTGAACTTCGCAACTAAATATAATCAAATCAAACGGCCCCTATACCTTCTCCAGACTAGGCATTTCTCATCCTATACATTGGCAACCCAATTTACCTACTTGCTCAGAGCAAGAACCTAGGAGTTGGCCTCATACAGCACATCTAATCCATCAACAAGTTCTGTAGACACATACATCCAAACCTGACCACTTCTCACCACCCCGCTGCTGTCATTCTAGTTGGTGTCCTTTGTGTCCCTGGTCCTCTCCTATAGTCTCTCTGCTTTTGGGGGGACAGCTCTTCCTCCAGACTCAACTGTCACCTCCTAAGAGAGGCCTCATCTAAAGTATCTGCCCTGCCCCCACTTCTCTGCCACCACTCTCTATCCCTTACTCTGTTTTATTTCTTCTTCCTAGCACTTGTCACTACCTGGTATAATGTATGCCTACCGTGTGCCTTCACTAACTGTCCCCTTTTTCTTTCCCATTGTAAGTTCTAGCAGGCAAGGATAATGTCAGCCTTGTGGGCTGTTCTATCTCCAGTGTCTACCGCAGTGTCTGGCACATAGTAGGAGCTCAGTGAACTTATTGAATGAATGTTTAATATTCTAAGATGACTGCTCAAACAAGAACCCGCAGATCTTCACAAAAACAAATAATGATTTTAGAGGAAAAAACAAAGAAATGACTTGTACCTATTTATTCTTAAATCCTATAGAAACAACTTTGAATTCACCTTTATTATAAAATTGAATGCTTAGCTTGTCAGTGCAAAATATCTGTATTACATTTAACCGTTATTTTAGTATTCCTAAACTAATCATCGGGTAATTGCTGTGTTTTCATAACTAATGGCTCCTTTCTCATGGTTTTCTCAACCCCAAGAGCAGGAGGACATAAAGAAGTGTTCAGACTTTCACAACTTTTGAGGCAGAAACTAATTTTAACTTTGAAAATAATAATTTCCTCTATCTTCAAACCATCACGTGTCAAATATTTTAGCTCAAGTATCAGCCAAGTTTTTCTGTTTTAGGCTTTTCCTTTTTTTTTTTTTTTTTCGGTTTTCTTTTTGTTTTCACCCAATATTTCTTCTTTGCTTTATTAGTGGTGGTCATCCTGTGGTGGGCGTGGGGAGACAGTTATCAGTGTACTCACGGTTAACACTCTCACACCGTTTTCCCTAGATAAGAAGTGAAAAACATTATTACCGCGAGTTGAGTAGGGAATAGGGAGAAATGCCCCTTTACAGTTTCACAAAATATGTTCTTATACTTTTCATGTCAAGGGACTGTATGTGCTTGGTATAAAATATGTAACAATCACTCTTGAAATGACTGCTCAGAACCACAATGTAATGTTGCAAGTGCTTTTTCTTTCGTCAAGCACAGACTAAAGGGATTAGACGCTAATTTCAAATTCTCTAATCTAAGCTAAACATTTATATAGTTAGTGAGGGAAAGTTAGTTACTACTCAAAATAGAATTGATATCAGAGAACTTTGCGTTGTTTAAATTAAGACAAAACTACATGTTAATAACTAATAAAATAGTACATAGTAGAACCATTGTCCTAAACACTCCCCCATTATTAAAGGATTCCAAACAATTTAAAGTATTATTAAATAAGCTTTGTGAATATATATAAAACAAACAATAGATTAGTTCTGCTTGCAAGGAGCTACCTACTAAATAATTTTATTAGGATAATTTAGAAGGACTATGGCCTAATATCCTAGGGAAAATAATGAGGAAAGAACATTCTATTACATTTTTCTTAAGCTCATTTTATTTATTTGTTTGTTTGCTTATTTATTCATTCATTCACTTACTTAAAAATAAATTTCAGAAACACTTACAGACTAGTAGGTTTGTACTGAAACAGAAACTTAGAAAAGTATAACTTTATCTTTGCCATGATAAATATGTGCATGTGTGTACGTGTGCATGTGTGTACATGTGTGTGTGTGTGATGGACGATGTTAGAGGGGCTGACAAGGGAGGCAGGTGATAATCTGGAAAAAAAGAGCAAGGATAAGTCAAGTAATTCAATATGACTTACTAATCCTGAAGAAGGAATAACTATGATATGATAGTTGTATGATAGTTAATAATATAATAAACTATTTTTTCATTGTCTTACATTTAGCATTTAAGGGTCGCTAGACTTTGGTTTATTTTAAAATAATAAGTCAGGTAGAATCTTTGCTTCGATTCTCTGAGTTTTCACATATTGATGAAAAATAACATGTTTTATTGGGAACTTTGTTCTTGACAGATGATAATGAAAGATTATTTAATTAAGATAAAAATGACAATAAAATCTCACATGTATTTGAATAGTAGTACATCTCTCAATCTATAAATAATATATTTTGGTTGCCTATGGAGACTATTGCAAAACTTAAATGAGATTTCTGTTGTGATGCAAAAATTATAATCAGTCAAACTCAAAAAAAACTATTAATATGAAGAGCTTTCTACACTTTATTTTAAATTTTTACTCCTTATCTCATTTTACATTTCAGTTTACACTCTGGAAACTGGTTGCTTTCGAGGTGTGCACTGCTCCAATGCTACCATATGTACAATATTGGTTATTATACTTTGATGTTCAAGTTGCTGAGTATAGAAAAAACTTACAGTTAAAACATAAGTGATGGTTGATAAAATGAAATGTGTACAAAATATCATGGTTAATTCTTTAAGATGATATTTTAATGGTAAGTAGATATAAACTGATTCACAAATAAATAAATCTGTCTCCAACAAACTTAGTGGCAAATTATGATAACAATAATCCAATGTAGAAAGAGATACAGGCTATAGTATAGTGGGGTACACATAATGCTGTGGAAATGTCTGAAGACATGGATTCAGTTTCAGGAAGAGTAGGCACACAACCACACATCATGGAAAAAGTATAGTTTTGAAGTTGGGTCCTAAAAGAAGGCTTTAAGCCTTGTGTGCTGGGCAAAGTCAGGGCAAAGAACCAAGTGGGAGAGGGAGCTGCATTCCAGGAAGAAGAAGGAAACAGTGTCAGCAAAGGCACAGAAGGAGAGAACCAGGATGTGTTCCAAGAAAATAAAAATGTATCAACTAAGAAAAACATAAGGTTATGTAAGATGAAGCAAATTCAGAAAGAATTTCACTTTCTTATAGGTTATCAAGTTATACACTTATGATCTCTGTGCTTTTCTATCTGCATATTATGTTGTTTGTTTTGTTTTTTTTTTTAAAGTAAGAATAAAAATAATTTTATGATGCTGTAAAAGAATGATAGTGGATTGGGGCTGACCTAACTTTTGGATGTAATGGTCATTTGCCAAAAATTACTTACTATGCAAAAGGTCATTCATAACTCTCAGAGAGTAGTTTCAGTAGAGGTGGAAAGGAAACTATTCAATTAAATGTCAGTGAAAACAAGCATAGTTATTACAAAAAGAAAAAGAGAAAACAAAACAGATTAAGTTTTAGTGTAAAGAAAAAAATAAGAATCTCCATTGTTGATGAAAGAAAGTCCAGCCTAAGAAAAAGTCATACAAGAATTTATTTGAGCCAAACTGATGACAATTGCCAGGAAGCAAAATCTCAACAGACCGAGAAAACAATGCAGAGAATGGTAGTTTTTCAGCTTATTTTATGCATTGAATCAAAGGAAGAGACATAAGGAGAGTTACATGAAATCCATTGGTGGTAGATTAAGGGAGCAGAAGAAAGCAAAGCTGGGAAATCTCTGGGTTTGGATAAAAAGTAAAATGGAGAGACACATACTTCTTTTACATTGGTGCGTATAGAATAGTTAACATTTACAGCAAATAGAGATGGTGAGTGGGCAACAAGATAACAACGGGATCTTGTGCTCTGGTGCTGGCGGTTGTGTCTTTGAGGAGTCTGGAGAAGAAAATTACTCTGACATTTCAAAGGTACGTCATCCTAGATGCACAAAGACAATAGACAATTTCAAAGGACAAGATTGACCTTTGTCAAGGAAGCTACAGGCCTAAGATGTGACTACTCATCACGACCTACTTTAAATTAGGAATTTTTATGTTCAGACCATCCAGTGTAGTTACTTTCAGTCTCTGAGTTTGTAAGGCCCATATGAGGGCTCCCCTGAGCTTGCCAGGTTAGCATGTGGCCCATTTTTTGTCCACAGCATAAATTCCACTCTTTCTATCAGAAAGCAAAATTAATATTTCAGCAAAATGCACCATGTTTACACTATAGATATGCATACCTCTAAAATACCTCTGTGTATCCCTGAAATTACAATACTCCACTTCATAGACCTTTGATTACTGGTTTTTGGCTTGCTTTCTAACCTCATCTGCCACCATTCTTTCATTCCCAAACCCCCATGCTCATTCCTGTGCTCCATCTACATGGAATTACTTCTTCTTCTCCAGGTATACCATGCTAATGCATGCCTCTCTGTCTATGTAGAGCCACTATCCAGGTCAACAAAGAGAACATGTTCACCTGCTTTTAAGGATTCCTTGCTCTGGCCAGGCACTCTTCAGTGTGTGGATTCTGAAACTAACTGGGTATGAGGAACTGACATCAAGGAATTAGAGATGGTGGAGTCTAAGTCCCTTACCAAGATAGGCAGTCAGGCACTACCCCCTTAAGGTCTTTGTTTATTTATTTATTTTTTTTCCTGAATTTGCCTCATGTCACACAACCTTATGTTTGTTTCTGTTAGTTAATAAAAGTCTCTCCTAATCCTGTATTCCTAGCATAGTGGACTTACTCCAGATGTAGGAAGGTCTGTTTATATGTATTTGGGCTGTGATGAGAGGTTACAAGGGTGGTACTAGATGATCTAGATGATCAGTATGTGAGGTCACCTTGACTGACAGTTGGCTGCCATATATCCCTTTGCCTACTGTGCATGCGCTTAGAATTCAGTCTGTTATAATTAGATTCATGAATGTCTGGGTATATGATATTATAATGAAAGTACAATGAGGCTGAGGTTACAGGCAGGTTAGGGTAGTACCTTCTGCACACATGTTTGTGGCTGGTTTAAGCCAGCAGCTTTTATGGCCTTTGTGCCTTAGGATGTAGTAGTAATTCATAACCATAAAATGGGTGTTTTAAGGAGGTCCTTATGGGAGTTTTCTATGGTTACAGAGTGGGACCTTCACTCCTGACGCTCTTGATTACCTAACTACCTAACAACTCCACGTAAGAGCTCTACCTACAACCATATTCTGACTTGCTTTAGGATGCGGAGTGCAAGTCAGGAAAGAAGGTTTGTTCAAAAAGTTTCCACTGTAACAGATTAGGGTAGTGAAAAAATATGGAAGATCAATATGTCCTTGTTTTGAAAGTATACTTCCTGTTTTTAGCACAGTAATCCCTCAGTATGTTTTATTTATCAGGAGGATATGATATTTCAGGATTAGTAACTATCGGTCTGAAATGTATTGCGAGTTGGCAACAAATTTATAATGTTCTCAATTCAAAAGGATTTTATGGTCTTAAGACATACCTAAATGTAGTTTCAAAATTGGGGAATGAAATAAGTTTAAAGTTTAACACACAGAAATAACTAGTGTTGGGAGACAGCCCTACTATCTTCTATTTAAAGATAAATAATAGAAAATAGAGGTTTTATTAATGCCCCAAGTGATCATTATATATTAAACCAATGGGTCTTTATATTTTCTTTAGAACAGCAACTCTCTGTGATACAAATTCGAAGTAGGCTCGATGTCTTATTAAACTTAGAGGCAATATGCTTCTTCAGGAATCTAAAAATTAAATCAATCTAATATTCAGACTGAGAAATCACTTCTGTTTTAAATCATATTTTAAAACACTGAATAGAAATGTATACTAAGCCACGTTCTCAAATATTTCTATAATTCTGAAATGAAACTTGTCTCCAAGTTGTCCTAAACACTAAGTATGTAGTAAGGCAACATTGTTTCAGGAAAATTCTGAGATATTTAGAAAGCTGGGTTGAATTATTACAAAGATAAGTATTATTAAATTTGAAATCCTGCTCTATATAAAATAGTTTGTGACATAGACCATACAATAGAACTCAGTCCTACCATTTTAGTCTCACATTTGGAAAATATTTTATTTCATTCTAAAACAAATGTATAAAATATAAATGATCCACCAGAATACCTTAGGATGATTATAGATATGGGTATGTGTGTGTGTGTGTGTGTGTGTGTGTGTGTGAAAATCTGGCCATAGCAATAGCTTAGGTGCTAAACTATCAGTAAAAGAAGAAGAATTTTAACTGTAATGTTTATATCTAAGAGAAATATAGTGTCTTGTATCTAAGAATAAATTTACAATTATTTCATAGTTCTGTTTATTTACAACTATAAATGGTAATCATAAATAACAAGTATTGGTGAGGATGTGGAGAATAGGGAACCCTTGTGAACTGTTAGTAGGAATGTAAATTGGTGCAGCCACTATGGAAAACAGTATGGAGATACCTCAAAAAATTAAAAATAGAACTACCATATAATCCAGGAATTCTACTTCTGGGTATTTACAAAACAACAACAACAACAACAGACAACTAAAATAATAACTTGAAAAGATATATATACCTCTAAGATCATTGCAATATTATTTACAATAGCCAAGATATGAACATAACCTATGTGCTCATCGATGGATAAATGAATAAAGAAATTGTGGTGTATATATTCAATGGAATATTATTCAGCCATAAAAAAAGTAAAATCTTACCATTTGCAACAACATGGTTGAACCTCGAGGGCATTATGCTAAGTAAAATAAATCAGAGAATGACAAATAACATATGATTTTGCTTATATGTGGAATCTAAAAACAACAATCACAACAACCCCACCCTCCTCCAAAAAAAAAAAAAAGGCATCAAGCTCATAGACAGAAGACAGATTGGTGGTTGCCAGAGGTGGGGGTTGGAGGGGGGTGGAAGAAATGCATAAAGGGAGTCAAAAGGTTTTAAAAAATGATAAAAATATCTGAAAAATATTAAGAATTTTATATATTCTATTAAAAAAAGAAATTATAAATGATGGACAGGTTAATATTTTCTACTTTCTGTCACTAAATGAACTTTCCATTATTTAGTTGGAGGTTAAAGGTGGGCTTTGGATTTGTCTGTAATGCAGAAATGAGAGGTAGGCTGTAATTGGATATTCTAAAGTACATATACAACTTGTAAACTTATAAAGTACAATTGCACGTAATAAAGCAAAAAAAATATTTTTCTCCTTTGGAGAAATGGCTATTAAAATCAGGCTTCTAAAACTGAAATATCTTTTATATTTTGGATCTTAAACTATAACTTTCTAGCAATTTAAAATTTTCAATTTTTAAAATTTTACTCAAATATTAAGAAATATATTATTGAATATGATGTTAAAAGTTTTATGAATTCCAAGAATATAAAAATACTTTGATATTGAAAATTATATGTAACTGCTGATGGGAATACAAATGGTGCAGCTGCCTTGGAAAACCGTCTGGAAGTTAAACATTGAATTTTCAAACAAGCAGCAAATCCATTCCTAGGTATACACCCAAGAGAAAGGAAAACATGTTCACAAAAAAATGTGTATGTGAATGTTCACAGCAGCATTATTCATAATAGCCAAAGAGTGGAAACAACCCAAATGTACATCAAATGATGAATGGATAAACAAAACGTGGTGAATCCATACAAAGGAATGTTATTTGGCAATAAGAATAAGTGAAATACTGATGCATACTGTAGCATGGATAAAACTTGAAAACATTATGCTAAGTGAAAGAAGTGAGTCTCAAGGGGCAAAATACTATATGATTCCATTTACATAAAATGTCCAGTACAGGCAAATCTATAAGACAGAAAATATGTCAGTGCTTGCCTAGGGCTAGCAAGGGGGAGAGTTGGGGAAAAATGAGAAGTGACTACTGATGAGTATGGGCTTTCTTTTGGGGGTGATAAAAATGTCCTAAATTGATTTTGAGAATGGAACTGTGACTATACCCAAAATCATTGAATTGGTTAAAGAAAAGGGGCTGGGGCAATACTAAACACTCAAAAACTAATCAGTTTGTACGGTAAATCACATTTCTTTTAAGAAGATTCACACACTTGACCAGGTATGGGATATTTAAATCCAGAACATTTATATAGGTTAAAAAAAAAATTATTTGCAATACTCCAGCTCTTTGGGGTAGATTTATAGGCTGTTATTCATGTTGTGTTGAGAACTAACATTCTGACCAAAGTCACTACAGTTCTGTTACTTCAAAGGGAAACTATCATCAGGCTTTAATAGATCTCCCTGAGATTTTGTATCAAAATATCGGTCATCTGAAGAGTGACAGTTTGACAAGTAAATAATTAGCATGGACTAGCTAACTATCTCTAGTTACAAATGTAAGACTTCACAAACAATAGAATGCATTCAAAAGGTTCAGTTAAGAATTATGTGTTTTTATCTCACAGATAATCCATTCCAAATAAAATATAAAAATTGTACTGCTGCAACATCAAAGAAGAGGACTAAACAAAGATTAATCAAAGGTATTTGGCAAACTAGCACATGGAGACACAAATCTCAGTTTTGGCAGTCGTATTGTATACATTCTAATCCAGACTGAACATTCAGATTCCTAACCAAGCTGAACCCTCACATGACTGGTAAAACTTTGGCATAAACACAGACAGTGCTTCGTATATGAATTCCTTTGGCAGCCTGATATTTACGTCTTGGAAATTAAACATGCATTTATGCAAAGACAGAGAATATCAGTATATGTGCACCATATTTATAGACTGCCTTCTTGCCAGCACTGTACTAGGCTCTGGGGAAATAAAATGCATGACGATAACTATTTATAAAACAAAAATGCAAAAGAAATACAATATGTTCTTTAAGCATCGTTATAATGGATCTTACCACATATTATTTTCCTTCATGATGTTAGTCCTAAGCATACTAAATTATTTAATCAAATACACAGAACACTAAAATTTAAATTTGCTTTGTTTTACCTTTATGCTTCTTCTATACCCATAACTTTAGGTGACTTAAAAGGGATCAGAACACCAGACTTCTCTTTTTCCACCATGAGGAGCTGTGACAACAAATCATTTCATGCCTGGAAGAGAGAAACTGTTGGTTTTCTTAGATTTTTGAGATAACTGAAATTATCTGCTACAGCAACCTGGGGGACTCTTCTGACATCATGGAACTTTTTGCATTATCCATTAATGTTCTGGAACCACAGCCCTCAGTGAGGTCAGAATTAGAGGTGACTACTTAGAAAGATCATGCTTTCTTTCAAGAGATTTTTAGCTCCTACATTTTGGTCTGCATGTAGCAGTCAGGGTTCTTAGCTGCCAACTGATAAAATCGGTTCTAGTTATTTAAGCAGAAAGAGAATGCATAAGAATGTTAGGTAGCTCTGCAGGAGGGTCAGAGAGTCTGGCTTAGTATCTGCACAGCCAAGAACCATGCCAGACTTCTTTCAAGAGTTTCCTGTACCAGCTCTATTATCTCACTTCACAGTCTCTCTTTAGCCCCTGAGACGCACTGTAACTGCCCTTCACAGAAGCCACCAAAGACTGTTAGAGCTGAAGCTACAGATAGTTCTTGGATTTTCTCTTCCTCGATCACTCAGCAGTTTTGAGAGTGTTGATACCTCTTTTCTCTGGACTTCTCTGATGCCCTATTCTTTCCTTCCTCTCCCTCCTTCTTTGGTCTCTTCTCAGTCTCCTTGGAAGGCTTTTTTATTTTCCCTACTGTCTATCTCTTAAATGTTATCATTTCCCAGCCTTTGTCCTTTGCTTTATCTTTTCTCTCTCTACACATCCCCTTAGGCTCCCACATTACCCCTCATGATTCCAAAAATCATTTAAATGACAATGACTCCCAAATCCATATTCTCTACCTAGAGACATCACCTAATCTCAGACCCAGGTTTCCAGCACTTTAACTCACATAGTCTCAGTGACATCCCAAAGGCATCACAAACTCAGAACACTCAAATCCGGACTTGTAATTCCTCCCTCAAAGCCTGCCTGTTTCCACATCTTGTTTTCCTCATGAAATGACAACACCATTCTCCCAGCTCTCTGAGCCAGACACTTCCATCACCCTTCACTCGTCTATCTTTTTCACCTTTTATATCCAATCATTTGCAAAGTTCTTCCTACCGATTTATCACTTCAGTATCACTCTGTTCACTCTTCTCTTCATCTCTGAAGCTACTATTCTAGTTTATGCCATTATTATCTCATTACTATCCCAGCTTCGGAGATTCTCCTGCTTCCATTCTTACTCCTTCCAGTTTATTCTCTACATTGCAATCAAGATGAACTATTTGTTATACAAATTTGGCTACCGGCTTCTTTACCTAAAATCTTTTTCCTGGTATCCCACGGTCTCCAAAGATAAAGTCTAAAGTCTTAACATGTTTTAAGGTCTTTCACTGACCTTGCCTCTGCTTGCCTTTTAGCCTTAATCTTCACACACACTGTACCAGTTATATGCACTGCATCTGTTAGAGGTTACATCCAGCCACATGTAAGTAGTGACTTGAATAACTGAATGGTGTGTGTGTGTGTGTGTGTGTGTGTGTGTGTGACATTATTATCATTATTTAACATATTAAGAAATCCAGGGGTGGACAGTTCAGGGCTGGAACACAAGCTCCATAATATCATAAACCTCTCAAGCTCTTCATCTTGTCCTGTGCTACTACTTAGAGCCTGTGGCTTTCTTCACTAGGGATATACTTCATGGTTACAAGATGGCTGTTCCATCTCTAGCAATACAGCCACATTCCAGATAAGAGAGGAAATAGGAAACAACAGGAAAGAAGAGATAACACCCATATCAGGAAAGCTAAACCTACTCATAAATCACCTAAACATGTGCTTATGTCTCATCTGCCAAACGGCCCATACCTATAAGTCAGTTGGGGAAATGTAGTTTTTGTTTGTTTGTTTCTGTGTTTCTTTTAACCTGAATGTTTTGCTACTTTGAACAAAATCAAAGTCCTACTTGTAACATAGAAATAAAAATTACATATTGACTCAAAAAGTGGCATTTACCATAGGAACTGTCTCTGAATTCCTGAAATGTGAAACATTCACCAGGAGGTCTCTTTGCCATTGCTTCTGCTGCTTTCTTTGTCCAGAATATTTTCCAAACTCTTATTTGCCTGTCTAATTATTATTTATTTTTCAGGTCTAGCTTAAATGTCATATCTTTTAGAATGTCTTTTTTGAGCCACTCCTATCTCATCCTCCCTCAAATTCCAAACTGACCTTTCTGTATACTCTCAGCCACACTGGCTTTTTAAAATGTGATATAATTCTCTCTTAAATTCTCAGACTCTCCCAATAGACTGCATCTGTTTTGCTCACTGCTGCATGTTCTTAGCACATGTATATAAGCACTCGGTATAAGCTGTTGGATGAATATGAAATAAACATGAATATGATAAATTGAAAAAAATGTATGTTGCATATGTTATAATACATATTATATATATTCAACACTGTACTGGAAAAGAAATATGGGATGAATCATATAGGGTGAATCAATTTTGCTTATAATTAATAATATATCTCCCTTTTCGCTCTCGTCATGTTATTGGCATTATTCTTCCCTAAGAGACTGGCTTATTTTTCTCAGATGTAGCATCATTAAGATGTTAGCCCATCTCTAACAGATTGATGAGATTCAATAGAACTAGTTACTGTGAAGAAATGAATGACTATTATAAGGATTAGAAATAAAGCATAAATCAGGTAATGGATCAAAGGAGAGATTCTATTATTTCTCTCACCTCGGTAATGAAAGCTTTCTAATTAGAACAAAACAGTTTTATTTCCAACATAAACTCTCAAATATTATTATACATTCTCTTGCATTTTCCAGTGTCTTAGAACTTAGTAAAACTAAATAAATATTGGTTGAATGAAATACGGTCCAGGAAAGTAACTGATTGTGCCATTATTCTGCATATCAAGAGAGAAATGGTGGAGACTGATAAAACTTAGCTAAGAAATTCTTGCCTAGGGATTTTTATGTTGAATTCTGCAGAAAGCTAATACTCCTTGTAGGCCTAATTTTTTTCTCAGCACAGAATTCCGTAGTTTTTGCTAATCATTTTTTTATGACATGTACTGATGATTTAACATAGAAATCCTCACTCTTAGCTAAACATGGCCTTAAAATCTAGATAAATTATTTATGAATTAATGCTTTCTGAAAATGTAAGAAAAATTGAAATATAAGAAAATGAAGGGTGGCAAGAAGAGTAACGCTAAGAGCAGGAATTGAGCTGGAAGCTGAGGACAGGGAGGGTGGGAAGAGAATAAGAAAACTTAGGAAAAATAAGCAGCTTCTGTGATGAGGAAAAGATTTGGAGGAAGGTTTGCTCTATGTTCTAAAATATTAATCCCCATTTGTTGCCTTCTCAGGAAAATGTCAGTAAACACTGGAACTACTTCAGATGCTCTCTGGAACTGGGTCTCTGTTTCTTTAGGATGCATGAGCTTGCTGAGATCAGTGGTGTGGTAGGGAGCATTTAAATTAGGTCATATTTTTATAATCAGAAAATAAAGGTAATTTTTCTTCAAAAAAACAATATTGTGTGTGTGTGTGTGTGTGTGTGTGTGTGTACATAATATCTTGTACTCAGAGGTGGCTACAAATGTTCAAAAAAAGATTCATTTACTTCTGTCCTGAGAAGTACCGTGATCCGTCCAGACTTACACCATCAGGACCTACGGTTCCAGTTGGACAACAGATGTTTTCTCCTAGTCTTGAGAACCTCTCTCCCTGCGTGATTTGCTTGAGAAACTCATCTAAGAAATATTACTCCCTCACCTAAAAATATAAAGTACATGTCAAATATGGCATCTGGGCTCTCTAGCATTAATTCAGTTACAATCTACTGTAGCCTGGAGCAGCTGCAGACAATCCAGAAATCTCTCTTTCTTCTGCCCCAGAGTCTACAGATTTTAGCATTGCATGTGTACCATATTGTACATATGGGGCACCTCCCAAAACAACAGTATTGTGGAACCCTTTGGAACCCCAGCAGCCATTTTACCAGGGAGTAATAGATGGGGCCCCAACATGGAAATACCTCTGCTCTGAAAACTTTGCTTTTGTTCATTCTCATTTGATACTGAGTGAGTGGGGCTATTGTGAGCAGCAAATACTTACATGCAGCAGTCTGTGTATCTAGAAACTCCAAAACTGCATGTAGAAAACTCTGTGTGAAGTGAAGGACTATATATTTTACATGGGGCAGTCTATGGAATTTATCACAGTGCCATTACACTTCTAATTTTTAAAGGTGGTGTTTAAATACAGTCAAATCTTCATTTATCTGCCCATTGTTTACCATCTGTAGAGAAGTAGATTCAATCCATAGACAAATGAGTGATCAAATGTGCTCTGAGAAAGCATATCAGCAGTGTCATTGCCTATGTTCAACCCATCAAATTATAAAATACAGCAGCTCCACTCAGAACATGTTACACTCTGTAGCAATTATAATTTTTATTTCTCATACTCTATCAGTTCTCATGAGACAATCTATCTAAAAGAAATAGAAGGATAGATATAAATACCACCACTGTCCTTCCCACAGGCAAAAGGTAGGGAGCAGCACTGAGCTAGAGAGATATCAGACAAATGAGTCTTGGCATCACCTTTCATCATGGTTACTTTCCAAGCACCTGACCTCTCTAAAATGATGGAGACAATCAACCTTACTTCAGTTGCCTCCCTTCTTTGTTTTGTCTTATCCCCTGAACTATATCTGCCATGAGCTCCACTATGCACACCAAAAATTTAAAATGTTTTCCAGAAGGTATGGTGATACTGACAACTCCATACTCAGCTGCTCTTTCCAGCTCTTCGAAGGCGAATAAGTCAGGAGAAATTTCCACCTCCATAGCATCTTTGGTGGGTAGATGCTCCACCAAAAACTCGTTCACATGCATCTCCTCCTCTGAACAGTCTATGGAGTTAAGGGCCATCTCCTGTCATTCTCACTCCATTCTCACTCCTTTTCCTCTCATAAGTTCCCTAGGAGGAAAGATCTGAAAAAATATATTCCAGCTATAGATCTAGCACAAGCTAATGCCAATATCAGATAATTAGAAAAACAAAAGTTAGCTTGTTCTTGTTTACTGTTTACCTAGGAGTTGGCATCAGCCAAAATGATTTGGATAACCTCAATATTAATCTTAATTAATTATTAAAGCCTTAGACTGAGTCTGTAAATTTTCAGGAACAAGATTTTAATTCAGTGCTGTTTCCAAGCAGTGCAGAAATAATTGACAAGCATTTTACAATTAAGCATTTTAAATAAAGGTGTCACTTTTATTATAATAACATTAAAAATAATTCCTCTAAATAAGATGGACTTTGTAATGTTAATTAAATTAAAAGACCCATTTTTCAAAGGTAACAGAAAATATTATGACTGCTGAATTCTTACTCTTGCCTTAGGAGAAAAATATATTAGAAATCATTCTGAAGAGGAGACTTGATAAAATACATGCAAATATAGTCAATTACATACTGAAAATGACATCTTAATAGGGGACTGATGTTGTCAAATAACAGTAGGCTGCTTTTCACATCAGTATGAAAAAGGGAAACAGAAGTTGAAAAGCACAAGGGAAAATAATAATACCTCTCATTTGTCTTCCACTGATTGCATTATACAAGGAAATTGCTCATTAGTATCTTCATTTTTTTGCCAATGCAAAAAAGAAATTTATCATTTAAAATTTCAGTATATCCCTTGGTGCCCTTTTGTTTGCATTTCTGTTGGATGCATACCATGGAGTGGAATTTCTGGGTCATAGAGTATACACACATATCCTACACGTTCACTTTAATAGAAAGTGAAAGTTTTTCAAATCAATGTATCAGTTCATAGTTTCACCAAGAATAGATGAGAATTCCAGATTCACCACATCCCAGCAGTATTTTTATTTGGTGTTGCATGATTTTAGCCATTCCTTAATGAATATTCAGGTGGAACCATTTTTCACATGTTTATAGCTTTTCTTATGTCATTCTTTGTGAAGTACATTTATAAGACTTTTTTTTTCCCTCTTTCTCAGGTTTTTTGTCTTACCCAAGGACAACAGCAACCTGGAATAAATGGTCATTCTACATATGCTGGACATATACAGGCTTTTAGATTAAAACCCAGTTAAAATGTGTTAGGCTTAAAATAAATATCAGATTTTTCCTTTTTAATTCAAACTACATCTAAACTCCCCCCGCCCCCACCCCCGAATAGAAGGGCCACCTTCTCTAAACAACAATGTGCATCTACAGTGTATAACTTTGGAAAATGACTGATATGAAAACTTCTGCATGACTGAATGACAAGCCAGGTGGACAGACATCTCATGTTTAAATCCATAGTGAGTTCCTAACCATTGCTGGAGACCAAACATTACTAAAAATACTATGTGAAGGCAATTCTCTTTACCAGGGCTGTTGGAAAATTATTTGATAAGTTGCTTGAGATAGGAGATGAGAATACCAAGAATTATGATTGAATAAACATAGATGCTCTCTAAATGGCTCTCCAAGGTAACTGCAGAACTTGATTGACTGAAGAGAGTATGTGCTTTTGAGATCAGACAGGAGAAATGAGACCGACCTCTGCTAATTGATCTGGATCCTCCATCTTTCCTGCCTCTGATTAAATATGAGATTAATACTCCAAAATATCAGTTTGAAGGGATGTTAACATATTAGTTGGCTTGGGAACACATACATCCCTTTGACTTCCCTTATATAGATACTCAATCTAATGTCTTTGATTTTAGAATAGTGCATATTTAATAAATATATCATGTTTCAGGTATATATTTTTTTTCTTTACCAAAATAATACTTTGCTATGGATCAGAAAGTTTTGACCAATTTATACACTCATTTGTAGTACATTTGTGAAACTGTTTTTCTATGCTCTGAAGACTGGTAACATTTTGATATTTTAACATTTGCCAATTTGGTAGATAGATAGAGATATGATTCTTCTGATTTATTTTGAATTTATTAAATTATGAGTATCACAGAACATCTTTTTAATATTTATTGGTTATTTTTATTCCTTTATGTGTACTGTCTTTTCAAATTCTTTAGCCATTTTTTTATTGGGTTTATTGACTGTGTTGACTTGTAAGAGTTTATTTTCAATAAAAGAAATTAGTATTTGTGTAGCTATAACATTGGCTGCATATATCACACATTAATTTTTAAGTTTCTCATCTGTTTTTAGTGCTATGTATGTCTTAAATTTTCACAGTAAATTGTACCATGTTTTTCTTTTATGCCTTCAGAGTGCATATATTTTTACTGTGATACATTCAGAAATTATACAGCTGTGTTTTATTCTCTCTCCTTTTGTGGGGCAGGTTAAAAATCTCTGCCATAGAACTGAAAAACATTTTAGGCTCTCACAACATTTTATCTTATTATTCTGCCACCTATCCCATTTTTGAGATTGCCGTTTAATAAACATGGTTAGAAATTAAAGATGAAAAAAGCCAGTAGCTAAACTATAGAAACATAGTCGAATACAATTTGCATTGACTCTCAAGCCTTGATTTTTATTAATTTTGTAAAAAAGTACTCTTTAAACATTTCCTTCTCGCTAGCCTTAAACAAGTATAATAATAAGCTTACCTCATAAGATACTTATAAATATATATATTATTATTTTACACTCCATTATTATTTCCTAAAAAGAGTTAAATGCCTTTCCATGTCATTCTTGTTGAATGCAGAAGTGCTGTCTTTATTGGGACACAGGTTAAGCTACTGTAGCAAGAGGATTCCTTTTCAAGTAAATATCTTACAAGGTAAATGTCAATATTGACATTGGAGCCACAATCAGCTCCAAGTAAGGCTGAGAAATTTCATTTCCACTGGGACAACTGCATATTTACTGAAATTTTGGGGGTTCTATGATTAGAAGGAATTAAAGAATACTCAGGGGCACTTAGCAGCTTCTACCACAACCCATTTTTATAGTAACATATCTATTGCTTTTTTTTTTCTTTTTCATCCCTTATGAGGGATACACCTTTTTGGAGGATAAACAATTTAGCTCAAAATCTAGAATCTTTACATGATGCGAAGTTCTTTCCTTGAGTCCTGACGTGGCTTCTTCTGACTGTATGGCCTATAAACTAGTAGATAATTTCATTGCCGCCCCCTCCTTAATCCCTGGGGACATATCTACTGTGAATGTTAGAAAGCATCCTTTCTTTTCCACTTTAGATGGGATGATGAATAAAGAGTTCTAGGTTTTGAGCTGAAAACAGCACAAGTGTCAACTTTCTGCTGTTGCAGTTAGGATCTCAGGAAGCGCTTTGTGGTGAAACAATCACAAACATTTGTAGACTAGACTTGCAAGTCCTTTAGCAATATGATTTGCTCAAAAACATAGTTGATCCTCTTGTCTCTTGGTTCCTGGTAGTTGCATATGCAAGAAACCACAGCCAAAGGCTTTACCTGGATATCCAATGGTTCCAATGGTTCAGCCATTCCGATGGTTCAATGGTTCAGCGCCGACACATTTCCTGGCTGTGTCAACCTGTGGTGACAATGCTATCAGCCCTCTCTCCTTTGAATTAAGAAAAGCTACCTTCAGTGGGAAAACAACACCCTTAATCTGATTTTGGATTGACTTACATTCCTGATTGAGAACTTTTAAGGGAAGGCTCTTGAGCAATGTACTCAATGACAATTTTATCTACTGTTATTTTATTTACAGAAACAGTTGCTTTTCCAAGTTATTAATCCCCTAGTCACTTTAGATTAAAGGCCACCTGCTGAGAATAGAGCAGAGTTATATCCCCTTTCATCTCCACTTTAAACTGATTAATTTTTGCCTGACTTCATGTCTTATAGTACATTGCCAAAAGCTGCCAGGAACAGCTAATATTCTGAATTTTTCTAAATCTTTTTCTAGAAGGTATAGGCTTGTAGGCATATGATCTGCCTTCTTACTTACCACTTCAAACAGTTTTATTTACTGTTTTACTATAAAAAAAGGAATACTAGCTCCCCAACCAGAAATATCTATTTTCTCACTCAGCAAATCTATCGTTAAATCAGGGTCACATATGTTAGAATGTTTTTATGAAAAGCTCCACTTCTGATACCAGTTTTTATATTAATTAGGGTACAGGCTGAACTACTCTAGAAAGAGACTCCAAATTAGAGTGGCTCAAATAAGATAGAAAATTCTTCCTTTTTATCTATCAGTCTTGAAATAAGCAGATTTAGTCATGGTAGAGAAGCTCTGCCAACAGTTACATGTGGTTTCTACCTCTGAGCCCAAGGTGGCTATTCAAGCTCTCACCATTTCCTAGCGAGCAAGTAGAAAAGAGCATAGAAAAGTGAAAGACAAAGAGCTTTCTTTTAAAAGAAGTGACTAGAAATCCGCCTTTCTAAATCAAAGATCTTTTGCTCACATGTCATTGGCCAAAATTCAGTCAGATAACCACCCCTTGCTGCCAGAGACAGAGAATGTGACCTACTAGGTCCCACAGGCCAGTTTCTATTTCAGTGCTAAAAGGAAAAAGGAAAGAATGAATAATAGAGAACAATTAGCAGATACAGACATCACATTAATATAATTTGTTCTTTCTTTGCTTCCTTTTTTTTTTTTGACATCACTTTGGGGGAAATAACACGCATATTTAGAAACAATATTTTTAGCTCCCAAATACAAGATTATATCTTTTCAATCTAGATTTCATATCTTTGGAATATTCAGATTGTTTATCAGCACCAAGTCACTCACTAATCAACAAAAATATTTTTTAATCTTATTACATTCTGCATTTTTAATTGTCTTTTATCCTTCAAGTTACATTCAGTTTTTTTTTTTTTCAGAGTTAGAGGGAACACTTCTACATTCTATTTTCTGAAATGTTCAATAAAATTGAAATTGCTTACTGATGTGTTTGATGGTGGGAGACTACATGTGGTAAATGAAAAAGGTGAGTGAATATATAAAATGGTTAATAATATTCTAATAAGAGATGTTTATTTTTCCTTCCAAAAAATTTCCTTCTAAAAAATTCCTTTGAAAAGAAAGAATTTCTCCTACTTTCTGTAGAGGCATTCTTTTCATTCTCTGTATATATAACAAATCTCAGTGAGCAGAAAGTACTTCAGACTAGTAGTTTCCAGCATTCAGTTTTCTTCATCATTACTCCACCCTCATTGTTCTATTTAGTCTACTCAATCCTTGAGCTTTCCTCAATATCCCTTCCTTTTCCCCCAAGGTTTCCATGAGCAGTTGAACTATTAGGTTTACAACTTCCTTCCTCAGTATATCCACTTTTTGACATATCTGTTTATTTCAGTTTTGTTCAGAAGGTCTTCCTGTCTTTACATTCTGTATGTTCTGAGACTGTACTACGCTCTCGGTAACATCCTCCTTCTCTCCTCATTTGGCTTAACCTGAGACAGCAGCTCCGTGACCTCCTCCTGACTCCCAGCAGCTATGCTAAGGTTTCTTCCCAGCGCTCACAATAAATGAAGGCCATCTAATACATGGATCGTAAGGCTAGTGGGTAGGCAAATGCATGCTTAACGACCAGAGAAGTTGAAATTGAAAAGTAATTAAGTGATTTACCTAATATAGCCAGTGGAGTAATGGTGGGGCCAGGATTCTTTCCAAGGTCTTTAAATTAAAGCACCTATCGAGACACCACGCAGTGTTCTTTAGCGTTACACTGTTATTGTAACCAACCAGACAAAGCAAGGGCAGTCCAACCGCATCAGTAATCTAGATGTTCCTTATTTTTGGCTACTGGGTATCATCATGCGATGCCCAGGAAGGGATCTAGTTCTGCCAGGACCCACTAGGTTACTTTCTGGGGGTGGAACACCATGCCTAGAAAATTGAATAAAATTGCACCCTTTCCTTTTTGGGCTTACTTAATAATCATCTTTAAAGCCAAAAAGTACAAAGTACTTTTTTAAAAAACTCAAGAGCTGGAAATTTTAGGATCATAGAATATTTTAACAAACTACAGGGTTCCTGAAATCCTTATTAGGAAATAGAACATAATTTCTATGTTTTTTTGCTATTGACTCTTTTTTCATTAAAATTGGGAAATCATATTCTGTGGCTATTATTGCCTACACATTCTTCTAAGCTTGTGCTAGTTTGAGTGCTGGAATATGAGATGATTTGCTCCTCTGTATCAGTAATGATATTCCTTGAGAAATACACCACATTGGGCACTGACCTCTTCTCTTAAGAAATATCATCATGGAACATTAGGAAGGAGTTATGTGGATTCCACAGGGATAGTTAGGCATTATAAAAACTATCTGCTTTCAGTCACTGATGACCTCTGGGGCCAGAAATATTATAACAATAAAATGCAGACTGAAATGAGAAGATTCAAGGTTTAGGAAAAAAGGTGTTCTCTCTGGTGCCCTCAATAAAAGTTCACGTAAAATAATACTTGACCTTATGAAAAGATGACCTTTTAGAAGCACTTTTATATTCAGAAGTCAAAATCTTAAATAATGGTTCTTCTCATTCAAACCTGGGTTGAATATCATGCACCATTAGAAGCCTGTTGCCTACACTCACTGATGACTCACTGAGAACATTATTTTAGCAATGTCCTTACTGAAGCTTCAAATGCATAAATTCACAGATATCCTGTGACAGAATAGAAAAATGCCACTCTCAAAAACTAAAGCTCAAAATTATCTTATTGATCTTTAGCTCAAAATATTTTGTTTTTACTTAAACTCAAATGCAATAGCTTACCTGCTCCCTAGTCTCCATGACAGTTCCATCTATACTTTAGTCTTTTAAGTAGAGTTGCTATAATCATATAGACAGCAGCTGCCTTATGCGAGCCCAGTATGAGAGATTTCTTTTTGCCTGTTTATAAGATTGTCAGGTTGGAACAAGAACAGCAACTTTGCAAGGTTTAGGAAAGATGAAATGCGGACTAGATTTTTCCCCAGTTACGATTTTATTTATTTTCTATTTTAGAAATGAGGGTCTAGGTTGAAGTTGGAATTGATAGAAGAGAGTGGGAAAATCTACTAGCTTCTCAGGTTATCAGCTTTTACCCAATATAACAACCGACTAGAATACTGGTTTCATTGTATACCTTTTTACCCAGTGTGGTAAGTAGAATAGCCCCTGACCACATCCTATCTGGAGCCTGTGAATATATTATCTTATATGGCATAGAGACTTTACAACTGTGGTTAAATTAAATATCTTGAGATGATAGGGAGATTTAGGATTATCCAGGAGGGCCCAATGTAATTACAAGACAAGGATCCTGATAAGCGAACAAGGGAGGCAGGAAGGTCAGTCAGAGAAGGAGATGTTACTGATGGTCATATAGCAGAGGTCACATAGGGAGGCAGAGAGAGATTTTTGAAGATCCTACACTGCTAGCTTTAAAGATGGAAGAAGCGGCCCCAAGCCAAAGAGTGCAGGAGACACCACAAGCTGGGAAGGTGAGCTGGGAAGGAATTCTGCCCCTAGAACTCCCAGAAGCAACATAACCCCGTTGACCCATTTTAGAATTCTGAGCTCCAGAACTGAAAGGCAATATGTTTATCTTGCTTTTAGCCACTAAATGTGGGATAATTTGTTACAGCAGCAACGAATTATAAGAAATGAATATACATAGTATGATTCAACAACATTTTAAACAGAATATCAAAATTGTAGTGTTTAAAAATTTTTAAATTATTACCTTATACACATATTTATAACTATATATTTTGTATCTGTTAAATAATTAGGTCTTGGGTATAGGGTTTCTATTTCATGATGATGAGAATATGGCAAATTTAGTTTCTTAATTCAGAGATATTTGCTCCTGTGTGTGAAACATGTAAAAAAAAAATGAAAAAGCTGTCCTATCATGTGGTATTATTTCATGTTAGTTTCTTTCCTTAAAATTTCTCTGTAGTAACACTGCTTTATTTCCATCTTGAAATGTGGTTACTCTCCATTAGAAATTCTCAGCCTTGGGACTACTGACACTCTGTATTAGAAAATCCTGTATTGCGAGGGGCCATCCTGAGCACTGTAGGAGGCTTAGCGGAATTCTTGGGTTCTACCCACCAGATACCAGTAGCACTAGATATCCTCAATTGTGACAACCGAAAATGTCACCGGACACTGTTCCCAAATGTCCCCTGGGGAGCAAAATCTGCTCTAGTTGAAAATCACTGCTTTAGGAATGCACAATTTGGTGCTAAATACCCCATAAGCAACCACTAGAACATTCACAAGAATATTTGGTTATATTAGGAAATTATCAGAAAGGCATAGGTTGTTGTTTCCTTAAAATTCATGTTTATAACTAAAGAAGGTCAACAACCTCAGCAAAGCATTCTTTCATGGATGCCCTAAATTTTCTTCTTGCCTCACTGGGATATTTTTCTCATCTTCTTTGCTGCTGCCCCTCG
Organism: Pteropus medius; assembly: GCF_902729225.1. Classification (NCBI taxonomy): domain Eukaryota; kingdom Metazoa; phylum Chordata; class Mammalia; order Chiroptera; family Pteropodidae; genus Pteropus; species Pteropus medius. The sequence continues at coordinate 3,361,516 of NW_024342467.1, read as the reverse complement.
CCTCTTGCACCTCTACATGAGAGAACGGCCCGGGACTACTGTCCTCTCAGATGCCTTCTTTATCTATACATCACGTCCGCTCCTATGCCCTTAAATAAATACAGCGACTCATAGCAAATACATGTCCCAGGCCATGAATCTCTATTGACCTTGAACAGCCTACTCAACAACTTCAATTAACTGTCCAACAGGATAAGCATATCAAAAGTGAACACGATCAATTCCTGTTTCCCTTGTCAAACCTTCTCCCACAGTGTTTCCTGGCTCAGGAAATGGCAACTCCTCTGATATTGGATTTCTCTCATATACTCACACCGTGTATCAAATCTAATATCAACTGTGGTTAAATTAAATATCTTGTGGTTAAATTAAATATCTTGAGATGATAGGGAGATTTAGGATTATCCAGGAGGGCCCAATGTAATTACAAGACAAGGATCCTGATAAGCGAACAAGGGAGGCAGTTCTATTGAAGCCTCCTATTGGCTTCATATTCAGAACTTATCAAAATCCAGTCCTTCTTTGCCACCACCACCAACAACTCTGCCGGAATTATACTAAAAGCCTCCTAACTGGCCCCTCCTTCCAGGCTTGCATTCCTGCAGTCTCTTAACTAGGCAGCCAGAGCGATCCTTTCAAAACGTGAGACAAATCATGTCATTCGACCGTATCTCACCCAGAGGGAAAATAAAAATTCCACAAGTTCTATATGATCTAAGGCTCTACTACCTTTCTGACCTCATGCTTCTCCATCTCTCTCAATCCAGTCTAGCCACACTGGTCCTCATAGTTCCTTGAACAAGCTAAACAGCTTCTAAGTCCTCTATGTGAAAGGCTCTGCTGGTCCGCACCCAGAGGTATGCCCAGGGCTCTGTATTAGCCATGGTTCTTCAGAAGAACAAAACTAATAGGATATGTGTACAAAATGAGATTTCTTACAAAAAATTGGCCATATGATTATGACAGCTAAGAAGTTCCATGATATGCCATCTTCAAACTGGAGACCCAAGAAAGCTGGTGGTGTAAGTCACAGTCCAAGGACAGGAGATGACGGATATTTAAGCTCAAGCGGCGAGGCAGAGAGCGCTAATTCAACCCTCCTCTACCTGTTTGTTCTAGTCAGGCCCTCAGCAGGATGGGAAGACCATCAGGGAAGACCATCTGCTTCACTCAGTCCACTAATTTGAATGCTAATTTCTTTGAGAAATGTCTCCACAGGCACATCCAGAAATAATGTTTAACCAGCTATCTGGGCATCTTCTGGTCTAGTCAAGGTTACACTTACAACTAACCATCACAGACTCATTTCCTTACTTCCTTCAGGTCTCTGTCTAAAATAAATGTCACCATGGAGAGGCTTTCCCTATTCACGCTATCTAAAATAGAATCTTTTGTCTCACAATTCCTCTTTTACCTTATTTTTCTTTATATTTTTCTTATTGCTATATGGTAGGATATGTTTTTGAATATTTGCTTCTTTTCTGTCTCTACCCACCAGACTATAGCTCCGTGAAGGCAGGGCACTTTTTAATTATTTGCTCTCTGCTATATCGCTAGCACTAGGATATATACACACACACACACAATAACACACACACTGCACACACACACACACACACACACACACCAGGATATACATGATGTCGAGATAGCCTGGCATGTAGTGAACATGTTATAAAATCAATATGATTGCACTCTATTGAACCTCAAAATTGGGAAGCAGTATAAAATACTTCTAGACTAGGAACACAGCCACAGTTGACCTCTTTAGAAACATTACTCTTTTTCAACTGGAAATAAAATTAAATATGACTGTTTTTCTTAGTGTTTTCAGGAATTGGCAGTTTTTCTTCATTAATGTGAACAAAGGGTGCCCTCTAGTGTGTTGTTTGGATATACGCATTTCTGAAGGTATTTTTAAAATTTCTTAATTTTTGTTTTAATCAGACAGAACACTGTTATAAAGAACTCGAAGAGATATACAAATAGATAACTTCCATCCTTAATGCTTTAAAATAAAAATCTATTTCTAGAGTAAAGAGAATGTAAATCTTATGCTGTTGACATGTAGATTTTTTAAAAGAATATTCACTGCCTCAAATTTTATTTGAGGCAAGGGTAAGACATGGACAAGGCTTTTATGTCAAAAGGATGTTTTGCCAGTTATCAAATACTGTGAAAAATAAATATAGTTTTTGCTATACCTGCATATGAAAATATAGTTGACGCTTAAACATGGATTTGAACTGCATGGGTCCATTATACGCGTTTTTTTTCAATAAATACCATTGGCTTTTCTTTATGGGTTTCACGTCTATGGATTCAACCAACCATGGATGGAAAACAATGTTTTCACATTCTTGACCACAGTTTCCCAACCATGTATGGAAAATACATATGGGAGAGGGCTGTGGGTGTGGTAAGGGTGAGTTCAACGCCCCTAATTCCCACATTGTTCAAGAGTCAGTTCTAAAACAAACATGCCTGGGAGATATTGCAATTTTCAGTCCAGACCACTGAAATGATTGAGGATTCCAATAAAGCCAGTTGCGATCATTTTCTGGTGGAGGGTCTTGCCTTCAGTTTGTAAGTAATGCAACCCCTGTGAAGCGCAATAAAGCAAAGCGCAATAGAACGAGGATGCCTGTGTAAGAATGCTGCCTGGCTGGTGAAGCAGAATCGAGCGCTGGAGAGAGCTGCATTTGATTTGCAAAAGTTCTAGGAGGCCTCTAGCCTTGCTGCACATTATAATCACCTGGGAGCATTTAAAAACTATTAATGACCAAATCACTTTTACTAAGAGTACTTCTTCCTTTCCAGTCTTTGGGCCTTTTCGTTCTTTCTCATACCTTATTAAAGTGGTTCTCCACTGGAGGCGGTTTTGCTTCCCTCTCTCCCTAAGGGCATTTGGAAAAGTCTAGAGATCTTTTTGATTGTTTCAACTGGATGTGGGGATGGGGAGAGAAAGGTGCTACTGACATCTGGTGAGCAGAGGCCAGAAATGCAATGAATCCTGTAATGCACAGGACAGCTCCCAAAACAGAGAATTGTCAAAATGTCGGTAGAGCCAAGATTGAGAAACTCTGCCTCAATAGACTGGCTAGGACCTCCAGCAAAATATGGAATAGAACAAACATTTTGTTCCAGATCTTAGTGGAAAAAATTTGGTCTACCGCTGCTCTGAGATATAATATAAACTATATGTTTTGTAGATACCCCTTTTAAGATTGAGGGATGTCCATTTTAGTCTTAGGTTGCTCAATTTCTTTCAGAAGGCCTTTAACTATGAATTAAATTTATTTAATCTGTGTGTATGTTTTTACATACGTTTATGTTTCTCTCTGAGAGAGCTTTAACAGTTTCTGTCTCTCAAGGAATTTGCCCCCTCCATCAATGTCAAATTTATAAGCATAAAACTGTTTATTTTCTTTTTAGTGCCCATAGGTTCTGTAGTGATACTTCTATTTTTTTCCTGATATTAGCAATTTATGTTTCCTTCCTTTTTTCTGTATTAGTCTCTCTTAGTCATGTCTCTGTCTCTGCTTTCTTTGGGTTTAAATTTTTCTTTTGGTTTAGGATAGAAGCTTAGATCATTGATTTGAGGCTTATTTATCCATGTTAGAATTTAATGCTATAAATTTCTGTTTAAGCACTGAGATAGCTGTATCCCACACATTTTGGTAAGTTGTGTTGTTAATTTTCATTGAAATAAAAATATTTTCTAATTTCCCTTGTAATTTCTATTTATCCAAATATTTTGAGGATTAGCCACATATCTTTTATTGATTACTAGTTTAATTCATTGTGGTTAGAGAACATAATGGTATGATTTCAATACTTCGAATTTGTTGAAATTGGTTTTATGACTCGGAATATTTTCTCTTAGTGTATATTTTAAGTTCCCTTAAAAGACAAACATGTTTCTTTATTTTGACTAGAATTTTATCCTTCTGAGTACCCTGTCCAAAATATGTTATTTTGAAGCCAGTTCTCTAATAGTATTGCAAAACAAAACATGCAAATAATAGCTAAGACAATAAAACAACATTTTACATTGGTTCCTTGTTTTCTGGTCTTTCATTCAAGGTTAATACTGTCATCTGATTGCTTATTTGAAATTCCTGAGATGTGCTACTTCTGACCAGAATATTTATTTCTGATAAGCTTTTAGTTTTCTTGGATTCACTACTTTCTTCTACATGTTTTCTAGTCATAAATTTCACTCAAAAGTGAGTGTTATATATTTGAAGCAAGAAAAGGTCTGTAAAGCTCTAGTAGTGAAGACTCAATATATTTGTTTTGTTTTTTTCACTTTAAAAATCTTTGAAGAAAATCGAAGAGATGAAAGAAATTTAATATATTAAAAATTAATAAGCATTAGCTTCATCCCCAAAATAGAAAATTATGAAACTTATTTTTGCTAATTGGCTGTATGAAACCACATTTCAAAAGACTAATTTCTATGTTGACATATAATTTAAGACTACAGAATGCCATAGAAAAATGGCCCTTCTATAATCTACCGAATGTGCATCTTTTAGGGAGTGGACCAGTTTCCCTCCCCACCATGCTGATTTTACATGCATTGCAAATGTTTCTTCACGCCATATCAGCTTTGGGTGTGAAATTAAACAGCAACTTCCTAGCTCCCCCTTTACAGGAAACTTTTTCAAATCTTATTCATCTCTTCTCTCTACCAGCTTCCTTTCAGTTTACTAGACATAGGGCTCCTAAGTCTTCTTGATATAGCGAGTAATTTCGGTGACCACCTCACGTTTGGGTGGGGCAATGCTGCTCAATAGATATGCCCTCCCCATATTGCTTGTGCTGATGATGTGGCTGTCTCTCAGATGTCACCATCACTACCTCCAAGTAATTGGGTTTGGGATTTGGGAAAGCAACCTTTTCACAGCTCAGGATTAAAATAGCAGTTCTGCTTAAGATTTTTTTTTTTTTTTTAGTCCAGTGATGACAGTAGGAGAAAACCCTAAAGAATTTCTCTGTTTCTTTAGACTTCAGGCCCATTATGTCACGCATGCTCCCACCTCCAGGCCATCGTACTTGGTATTCCTTCTGCCTGGGTGTGATCACAAGGGTCACTCCCTCCCCTTGTCAATTCTCCAAATACTACCTACTGAACAAGGTCTTTCCTAACCACCCCATTAAAATTGCACTTTGCTTCACTCTGTGCCTACCATTTTCTGTCCTCCTTCCCTATATTTTTCCCTCTATACAACTTAACTTCTAACACTTTATAATATATGTATTTATATTGTTTTTGTTAGCCTCTTTTCTGGAAGATAAACATTATGACAACTGAGATTTTGTCTGTTTTATTTACGTTAAATCCAAAGTGCCTAGAATAGCACCTGATGTCAAATAGATGCCAATTCACTATTTACCGAATGAACAGCCCTGGAAAGAGAAACTTCTCACTGTTGCCTTACCACCCACACAAGCCCCAGGTCCCCACGCCACCGTCCACCTCAGGGCGTAATGGAACAGGGCCCACCTACCCATGCCAGGACCTAACCTGAGACACACATGCCTTTCATTTCCCCAGAGAGAGAGTAAAAAATCCTCAGATTGCTCCTCCATGATTCCCCTTTCCTCGGAAGTATTACTTCCCCTCCCCAACCAGCCACCCCCCAACCTACTGCCAGACCTGATTTCTACTTTACTGATGCTCCATATTCTGCCCCAACTCCTGTTTGGTGGGGGCTATAAAATTAATTAAATGAGGAGGCCATTGACTGAGGTGGCTCTAATGCCATAGGGGCCTACATAAGCAGACTGAAATCTAAGCCCATAAACGTTTCAAGGTGACAAAATTGAAACCTAAGGACAACCAATCACAAATAGTCAACTAGGCTTTAAGCTAGAGCCAATCAATAATTTCTTTGATTGGTTTTCCGCTTTATCTATAAGTCTCTCATAGAATTCTTGCTGGTGGAATGCTCCTAGCCACTTCCGGTTTGTCATTGCCTGATTCTAGTTGATTTTTGGTTAAATAAAATTCTAGAACTTTTAACATACCTCTGTTTATCTTTTAACAGGGCTCAGGTTTCATATGCACTATATGATATTTAAAATCTTTAGTATTTATGTAACCATGAAAAAGTTGTCTAATTTTGACTATTACTTAATGAGGATGAATTAAGAACTGTTAAATTCATATTTACTTATATATGAAAGGATTTAACCTTAAAATTAATCGAGTGATTAACTCACATATCACATTTGAATAAAATGTCATAACAAAAAAAGTATTTCAAAGAGAGATGTATTTTAATGATAAAAGGCAGCATTAGTGGAAAAGCTGTTTTTTTTCCAGAGGCTTTTAAAAACACAAAAAAAGTAAAGTTTCTCTTAGAAATAACACTTTGGAGTTAATGGTATCAAAGTTACATTGGCAAAAGAAGGAAAACAACAAACTTTGAAAGCCTTCTTAACATTACCGCAAATATACACTTCTTCTGAACGCAACGCACAGAAAGGAAAATAATCCCAAAGGCATCACAGCTTTCTTCTCTGGCATATATATAGAACAAATTTGGCTACTGGCTCCTGAATTATAAAATATTCTAAGTCCCCTACCTTGTGAATAGCTTTTCACCTTTAAAAAAAAAAGTCATATAAAAGGATTTAAATCAGTTTCCAGCAGAGCTAATAATGGTCCACAACAAGAGTCTAGGTTATTTTAAAGCATTAACATAAGAAAATTCCTGTTTAAAAGATTTCAAATCAAAACTAGGCATTGAAAAATAGTCATATGGCTGAGGTTAATTTTCTAAAGTCAAACATATACAAATAAAACTCCTTTTCTTGCCCCCATAACAGCTCCATAATGTTTGTTGGTTTGTTATTTCCTACAAAAATCAGTTTACCACTTGCTGGAATCCCACCCCAGGAACCATCCTGTGAATGTGGGTGGCTCATAGCCCTGTTTTATGATAATAATTGGCGTCCTCTTGTCTCTTCCAGAAGGGTCTGTCTCAAGGTACATTTTGGCTAAAAAGAGGTATAAAGACATATAAATTCAGTTAGTTTTCATTTAACTATAGAATGAAAACTTTCCCAATAAAAGTAATAAATTAAATTTTCCTTGCCCCAAGTAGGTAAATGCTGCTTCTTATGACTAATTCCTTATAGATTTCTCTCATCTACTGTGGAATGTGCCACGAGAGTTTCATTATTGCCTGAAAAAATTCCAAACTGTATGAAATTATCCTTATGGCATAATTAATGTTTTTTCAATAACAAAAAATTGTGCCAGAAAGAACAGCCGTACTTAAAAGGAATTTTAAAAATATCTAGGTTATCACAATTATGGAGGTTTTACTATTTCTATGTGAAATGTAAGTGAATTTAAATTTTTTAGAATAATTGATATCTAACTCACCAGACTTCAGAGATTCTGACTTCTCAACTTCATTGGCATCTTTGCCAATCCAAATAAAAATCTGAAAAATGAAATGATAATAGTATGTACTGTTTGAGGAGTGTTGACTCAATGCAAAGTGTTCTACACACATTGCTAATTTAGTCTTCACGACAACCTCCGAAGTTAGAAATGTAGAGACTGAAGAGAGATGTTCAACCACTTTTCCAATGTTTACACTTATTAGGAAATATCTAAACTTACATACAGACAAATTTGACTCCAGATTTTATGTTCTGATAGTTTATGAATATACACTGTTTTCTAGTTTACAAAGTGAACTTTCTCAAAAAACAATTTATTCACTTTTTTCTTTTTTCCCACCCACTCCTATGGAGTGTGTAAGGCAATCACTATTTCCATATTATTATACTGGAGAGGGCACATTCAGCTTGTTCATGGGCACCCCAGACTTCCTTTATGAACCCCTGACTAAAGCCTAGTATTCTCTTACAGTATTGTGTCTTATAACACTGGTAAAAGTACTACAATGTTTAGCATTTTAATATGGAGGTTTTCTTTTAAACTGATATAATCATACATTCCGTATATATCCTTCTCCTTGTTAAATGTGTAGTTTGGTACTTCAATGCTGAAAAATTCTTCCTGAATTGCTTTATATTTAAATCACTTTAAAAATCACTTGACGACAGAGAAATTTGGTCAAATTAGTTTTGATTGTGTTCTAATTCAAACTGAAGGTGCTGGGATACTTGCTTGGAGGGCATAGAACAAACCATGACAGCATGGTAATGTAAATAAAAAGTACAAGGTATAATCGACATATAACATTATGTTAGTTTCAGGTGTACAATATAATGATTAGATATTTCTATATATTGCAAAATGATTGCCACCACAGTAAGTCTAGTTAACAAGAAGTGAAGGTGTAATATAACTGAAAGACTTAGCAATTAAGAGCAGACCTGAAAGTAACAATTTCTTTGTTTGACTCTAAGAGAAGGCCAAATTCACAATTGTTCTATATCATTTAGTTTCTAATATATTTATTTTTCCTTTTCACTATTGTTAGTTTACATAGAGGTTAAAAACAAAACAAAATAAACTGACAGATGTGCCACATCAAATGACCATTAATTTTCTCAAAAAGAAAGATATATATAACAGAGACATACTTTTCTTTCTAGATTGAAAACTATTCTGTGTCTGCTTCTTTCCCAGGGGAGGGGTATCCTATGACTTCTTGTCAAATTTTAAGAGAAATTCTGAATACTTCAGTCTCCCACACAGCATTTTCCCCTGTTACACTACCCCCCCCCATTTACAGTATCCACTAATGTATTTATTAGTTAAATGAATGGATAAGTTAGGCGTACGTGAATTCTACAAAGAAATGAAAAAGAGAAGTTTTTTGGTTTTGTTTTTTTTTTGTTTTTTGCCTAGAGCTATACAACCAAAGATGATAGCCGTGGAATTATTTCAGTTTTGTTGTTTGCTAAAATCTGTTGTGTCTCCTTTAAAGCCATCGGCCCATTTATTATTAGACTTGCCACTTCTCAAAGCAGGTTTTATCAGCTCCCAACTATAAGTACACTTTTTTGTTATGAACAAAATACAGTTTTACCTGTTCCCAAGCATCTAGTAGCATAACATCATCTTCTGCTAAATCATCCTGGGTGAACTCTCCTGGAACCTCTTCGATCTGAAATGCATAAAAAAACTTTATGACCAAATGGTAAAGTAGTAATTTTTTTTAATATGTAGGATAAAAATGCCTTAGATGTATTATTTTGGAACACAGCAAAAATAAAATTTGGTAGTCATTTTTTTGTTCCTTTTAGATAATGGAGATTTAAATAATTGTTTATATGTTTAGTCAGGTACCACAAATGAATGGTATCTTATTTGGAATGATCAATATAAATAAACACTGCATTTGAGTACCTTGTATAGTCCATATACTGTCAATTTGACCACAGTTCTCTCCACTTGGAGTTCCTTATGATAAGTTGCTTCACAGATTTATGTTGCCTTGCTAGTCTCTAAAGCCATTTTTTTATGGTCTGGGTATTAAATTGTCTTTCATTTTGTAGGTCAAGATTACGTTAATAAAATCAATAGGTCTGGCCATTTTTATAAATCAACAATTTTCAGTAAGATGAAATTATAATATTCCATATGCAAAGTTATTATTTTTATTTTAAATGGGTTAAATTATGTTCTCTATAGTAAATATTAAAGGGTTAGTTTAATGCAGCCAGTACCAGTGTATTAATCTAAAATTCAGTATTTGCAGAGAATTCTGGATAAAATCCCTCGATTATTAGGAAAGTATGGCAGATGGGATTTTGGTTCCCAGCTCTTCACTTCTTTCCTTTGCTATGTGATTTTGCAGTACAGTTGAGTAGGTGAAGTTGGCTTTGACTTTGGCCATGTCATATTAGCAAATGTGACTAGGCAGGGACCCTCTTCTGATCCTGAACTGTCATAGGAAAACAGGCATGAACCCAACCTGCAGCTTGAAAGAGAACCTCTCAGCTACGCTATAGCACAGAGAGGGCAAATAAACAGCCTAAGGATCAGACAGCCAGTAAATATGACCAAGTAAGTAATATCGCACAACAGGCAGATTAGTTCTAAAAGCTGTGCATTTAACCAATAGGCTCTGCTGCCTTGTATGAATCTACGTGTCTAAAGCCTGCATTCTGATGGTGATAAGATGGAGCACTTGTTGGTAACACTCCTTTTTCTTAAATTGTGAAGACGATAGGAGTTCCCTTTATCAAGAAAATGAGTTAGGTGCAGAGGAAAAGCATATTTCTCTTAAATACATGCATGACAAAAACAAAAAACAAAAAAACAAAGACTAATAGATTTTTTAAACCTGACAGAACCCTAGGCATTATTTTTATAAAATACATCTTCATTTAAATCAAACATGCTATTTATAGCAATATTAGAAATACAACTAATAAGAAATTATACAAGCAGTGCTGAAAAAGAAGTTGTTTGAATGCAGTATCAAATTAACGGTCAAAAGAGTAAAACTACAGATTTGTTCTGATGACAAGTTTATAAAATACAGAGATTTTCTGAAAAGTAGGTGAGCAATTGTAGTGACCAACAATGAAATATTTATCACAACCTACTATTTCGAATTTTAATTTTTAGGTTAAATCACTTATACTTCAAGCATGGTTTGTACATTAGCAATTTTTTCTTCAAAGCATTTTTATTTCTAGCAAGCATGTACTGGGAAAATACTCAGGAAATTTTCAAGTGTAGATACTGAAAAATAAACCTTTTATTCACCAGGACGTGGTAACGAAATCCTTAGATCAAATTTTATATGGGAAAGAAATTTATTCTTTAAACGAAAAATTTATGCAAGAGCCTACCCTGTCAGAGAAAGCAGGACTTTATGGTTAAACTGAGATGAGGGGCTGCAGTCCTGAATATTTCAGAGGCCTGTATAAAAATCACTCTTGTACATAGATACTTTTACTTCAGATTTCCTGGAATTCAAAGCCTGTGAATTACTCTGAAATAAAACATTCCTGCTGATTTCAGATAATTTGCAGGTGTGTATATAGTTTCCTGTGATTTTGCCCAATATATATTTTATTCGGTCAAGATTGTGAAATGTTTTATTACCCTGGGAAATTGAAGTGTAAAACTGACATAGTTTGATCAGAAGCCATCGTTGTCACCACAAAAAGCGTCAAATTATGGAATTAGCAAATCCAACCATGTGCATGTTCATACAGCAACTCCTACATGCTGATACAGGTACAAAGTAGCTGATATTTTCAAGAGCAGCTTGATTTATATAGTACACTACAGTATTTCTATGCTTTCATATCCATTACATCATTGACTTAAAACTACCCTGTGTAGAGTGTATCATCTGTGGTTTACAGGTAAGCTAAAGCTGAGAATTAGAGCGGTAACATAGCTGGGAAGCATCAGAGCCAACAGCACTTACAGTGAATCTTCCAGTCTTGTTAGAGCAGGCATAAAGCCGAGGCGGGTGGTCTTCAGCCTTGGTTTCTAACAGTGGAGAAGTCTGGTAGTCTTTCTTCCCTCCAAGGGAATTCCAAAACTCCTCTGTGGAAAACACACTGAGTTACCCGATGCATTTCAGAGGCACACGGTTGGTATTGCTCTACATTAACAAATATTATCTTATCCTGATTTTAATATTAA